>NC_050574.1:173767586-174093523 GCF_011100635.1 Trichosurus vulpecula
GCTGTTGATCCTCCTTTTGTGAAAAGCTATGTATTATGAATTTAAAGATGGAAGACATCTTTGAGGTGTGCCTGCTTGTTTGAGTTTAGTAAGTTCAGGGATCAGTCTTAGCATGAGGCTTTATTATGGTTGGGGTTATCTCCGGTCACTTGGTAAATTTCTAGACCACTACAATGTTAAACCGGGAACCCTTTGACCTTGCAGTTCTCATGTCCGCATAGCTAAAAAAATAATTTTGCTTATACATTTAGGTGCAGTGAAAAAAGCAGTGGTTTAGGAGAAAAGAGAGCTGGGTTTGAATCCTGACCTCAGTCACCTTAAACAAGTCTGTTTACATCTAGGTCTCAGTTGGATCATCTTTAAATGCCCATCTAGGCATTTAAAGATAGAATATGAGTGAATGTGGCTTAGAGACCCAGGGTGAATCTCATTTATCCCTAATTCTTCAGCACAACTTCATGCATTCAAAAAATCAATCAATAAGTATTTATTAAGTGCTAATATATACCAAACATAGTTCTAGACACTGGAAATACAAAGACAAAAGTGAAGTCATCACTGCCCTTTTGACTTACATTTTAATGGAGGAGAATTCGCTGACCTAGAAATGCTCAGAAATGCTCACAGTGAAAACTTCTTTTCGGAGGAAGCCGAGAAATATATCTTACTTTTGGTGAGAAGAGTAGCCCCAGAAAGGCCACACCTTATTCCTATTTGTTACATCCATCTCTCTGAGAATTCAGTTGCTTTTCCATTTCCTCATTAGCACATGGAAGTGTCCCTGGGTTCTGGAAGGCAAGGCCAACAAAACACCATACCCATTAGCTCTTGACAATCTTTGAGTAAAGACCTGGAAAAGCTGTCACTATCCATTTTGGTTCCTGGGGCAAACAGTACCAGTCGTACCCTTAAATTAACTTTGTCATTCTTGATCTGAAAATTACATGGAAAATAATGGTTAAAAATTCAGTTATGCCCAAAGCAAGGATTATTTACTATTTTTGTTGTTGAGTTGTTTCAGTCATGTCTGACTCTCCATGAACCCATCTGGGGTTTTCTTGGCAAAGATATTGGAGTGATTTGTTATTTCCTTCTCCAGTTCATTTTACAGATGAGGAACTGAGGTAGACAGGGTTAAGTGACTTGCCCAGGCCAGATTTGAAGTCAGGTCCTCCTGACTCCAGGCCTGGTGCTCAATACACTGAGCCACCAACCTGTCCGTTATTAATGATGTTATAAGTATTAATGATGCTATTTAGAATTATATAATCACATACAGTTACATAAAATAGTATGTATTTGCACAATCGATATAATTATATTAAATATAATATAATTATATTTATAAAATTTGATTTAGATAATGTAATTATCTAAATTATATAATATACGAATATAGTTATAGTCTATTTATTATAGCAATATGACATATTGACATTATTAACTATTAATTGTAGAGCTATTATTAACCGCAGTTGTTCCTAAACTTCCCATCTAGTGCATGTCAACATTTTTTGTGCCATGTGGCAAAGTCCCAATTGCTATGCCCTAGGGAGGGCTCGCGTAATAGGTCTGTCTTTCTGTAGACTTGGACTCCAAAGTTCAAAGAGCATCATCCATAAATGTTTATGTTCTAGGCGATTACGTTTTTTTCAGTCATAATCAGATAAAAAAATGTTAAAGTTTAGAAAAGTCATGATCTGCGTTGGTGGAGTTAGTACCTATGCTGATGAAATCAGGGTAACTTGAAGTTGAAATAAAGATCGTAAAACTGATTGGGTTGTCACATTGGGTAAGGGAGATTATCTATTCTCCTTGTTGATGATGATGATGATGACATTGATGACAATAGCTAACATTTCCTGTGTGCCAAGTACTGGGCTAAGTGCTTTATGATCGTTATTTCATTTGTTCCTCAGAACACCCCTAGGAGGCAGGCGCCTTTATTCTCCCCATTTGACAGCTGAGAAAACTGAGGCAAACAGTGATTACGTGACTTGTCCAGGATCACACAGCTAGTAAGGGCTGGATTGGAGCTCAGGTCTTTCTGATTCTAGGCCTGGCACTCTATCTATTGCACCAGCTAGCTGAACCTTAAGGGAATGATGCTAAGGGCCATGCTCTACAAATACTTTGATCATTAAATCTCTTTTCAAAAGAGCCCCCAGTTGGTTGAAAATCAGCTCTGTCCTCATCATACATCTTGGGCAAGTCAGAACCCATCTCTCAGTTGGCTTCCCCATTTGTGATCAAGCAGACAAGAATCTGTGAGGTTGACTGAGATAATTCTGTTAAGATCCTGTGCATCCTTCAAGGCCGAGCTCAGTTGCTGCCTCCTCCGTGAAGTTTTCCCTGAATCTTCCAGCTATATAAGAGGATCTTAAAGTGTCATGGGATTTAGAGCAAGGATAAACCTTAAAGATCTTTTAATAAGAACCCGTTCATTTAAAGATAAGAAAACTGAGACTTAGAGAAGTAAACTCTAAGGTCACACAGATCATGTTACAAAACCAAGATTTAATACCCAAGTTTTCTTTACATTGTAATGCATCCAGATCTGAGTTCAAATCCTGTTTCAGACACTTAACGTATTATTGTTGTTCAGTTGTGTCTGACTTTTTGTGACCCCATTTGGGTTTTTCTTGGCAGATACTGGAACAGTTTGCAATTCTCTTCTCCAGCTCATTTTACAGATGAGGAAACTGAGGCAAATAGGTTCAACGACTTGCCCAGGGTCACACAGCTAGCTAGTAAGTGTCTGAGACCAGATCTGGACTTACAAAGATGAGTCTTCCTGACTTCAGACCTGGTACTTTATCCACTGTACCACTTGGATATGAACAACTGTAGTACCTCCTGAGCTTGTAATGAGGGTCAAAGGAGGTATTGGTAAAGCACTTTGCAAACCTTAGTGTGCTGTATAAATGCTAGCTACTATTATTGTGTCTCTTGTGATCTTTCTTTCCTCTGATTTTTCTCAGCACTTCTTTCTCTGCATTTATTTTATTTTATTTTGCATCAGGATTATATTTATTCGTGTCTCATCTCTTTTCCTAGATTAGAAATCCCTGAGGGCAGGGACTATGTCTGGGTCATCTTCATATCCACCAATACCTAGAATAGTAACTTGTACACGTAGGTACTTAATAAATGCTTAACATTGAATAGAATCAAAGTTCCATTCATTATTTCACTAATAACCAATTACATATTAAGAGAGGAAGCATGGAGTAGTAGATAGATCTTAATTGATAATAGTAGTAGATAGCAGGCCTTAAAGTGAGGAAGACTTGAGCATAGATCCCACGTATGCTTGCTATGGGACATGGGCACGTAAGTGGTACAGTGGATAGAGTAAGAGGGAGTCAGGAAGACCTGAATTCAAGTCGAGCCTAAGAAACTTGCTAGCTATGTGACCTCGGACAAGTCACTCACCTCCGTGTGCCTTAGTTTCCTCATCTGTAAAATGGGCTTCATAATATCATCTACTTCCTGGGGTTATTGTGAGGCTCAGATGAGATAATAATTGTAAAGCATTTAGATTTACAAGTGTTATATAAATAATAATAATGGTTATCATTATTAATATTATGTGGCCCTGGGCAAGTTGTAGCCTTTCCATGTTCCAGGCAACTCTCTAAGACCATAATTTGGAGAGCAATCTGCATTAGTAGAGAGGATTCTTCCCCAGAGTTCCAAGATGAAATCAAAAGTATGCTTAAAAAAAAAAACAACTTAAGAGCCTTCTGTGTACAGTGAAAGGAAGGGATTGTTTAAATTAGCAACACTAGTCCTAGCATTATTTTGATTATGCAGATTTAAACTAACATTTAAAAGAGGAAGAAAAGGTGTTGGAGGAACACCCAGAGAAAAAAAGAGAAACCTGTGATAATACACATTCCACAATGTAAAAATCTTTTCTATCATCTGATAGTCAGGACCAGAAAATAACCAAAAACCCATCTTGGCATTTAAAGACACTTCGAGACTCAGGGTGAATCTCATTCATCCCTAATTCCTCAGCCCTCTGTCCAATTAGAACTTCAGGTTATTTTCTCCCTCTCTTTTTTTAATTGTTATTTCCCAATGTCACAACAACATCGACTCTGCCAGGCTCTTCCTATAATAAACTCTGTTAATAATCCCTCTGACAATTCAAACAGCACTTGATTCTTGTTGCATGAAGACAGGAGGCCCAGGCTGCCAAGAATTCCACTGTGCCTGCATGTTGGGGGAGGGAACTAGATAGTGGAGGAGAGGGTAAAGCTGGGGAGCAGGGCGCAGTCCTTTCCTCTGAGTACATTGATTGGATTTGATGGGGTTAGAAAGATGGTCAGGCATCCGGACTGGGAAGCTAGGAGTCTGGGTTTCCCCCTCCCAGATCTGTCTCGGGCTTCTTGTCTGACCTTATTGGCCACAGCACTTAAATCCATTGGCTCCTCAGATTGCCCACTGGCAGAAGAGGAGTGACAAGCCATTTCTTCCAACAAGAGAGGGCTGTGATGTTGGCAGAGGGCTTTGAAATACCCAGATGCATAAAGCATTATCATCATTAGCTTAACTGATGTTGAAGAAATAGATTTACCAGCCCCATGCCGAAAACCCAAAGGGATGCTAGCCCAGAACTGGTTGATCAAAATAATTCAATGGTTTGAGTGTGGTGACCCTTTTTTCCACTTCAGGGCAAAGCTGTGGAAACTGTGAGGGCTATTTGCTTCCTCCTCCCCACCCTTCCCCGAGCCTAAGGAGGAGGAAGAGCATAGAATGGTTTGGGATCAGAGATTCTGGCCTGCCCCTTGTTGAATCCATCTCAGCATTTCCATCCTTCATCCTCTGTGTCACTGTAGATTAATTACAACACAATACAATATGCATTTATATAGCATCTTCTCGATTGTCTCAGGGCCCTTTGCCGTCTAATTAAAATGCAGCTTCAAACATGAATTCTTTTTGTTTAAATGTGTAAACTGAGACAGACATAACTTCCCCCACTCCCCTCCCTCCCTCATCTTCCCCATCCTTTTCTAAAACTCCAAGATGAGCTGATTGTACAGTCTTGGAGCACTATTAATTACCAGTGACTCAAATCAATATTGTGGGTTTGTCTAGAGAGCTATTTCCTCCTTAAGCGAATGGCTGGAAATATAGTAACAGTAGCTTTAGAGGTCTGGACATAAGGATGTGGGCCAAAGAAAGGA
This sequence comes from Trichosurus vulpecula, assembly GCF_011100635.1. Taxonomy (NCBI): domain Eukaryota; kingdom Metazoa; phylum Chordata; class Mammalia; order Diprotodontia; family Phalangeridae; genus Trichosurus; species Trichosurus vulpecula. The sequence goes on from NC_050574.1 coordinate 173,772,785, forward strand.
CTTTGCTTGACAACACACTGCCTATCTGCTGAGGGCCAACCGTGAATCTTCGCTTTGCATAGAGGAAAGAGAAACAGAGAAAGGGGAGGTATTTAGCTAGGGACACCCACCACAGCAGTGGCAGGGAGAGCACAAAATCCCAAAGTACTGGCTTCCAGCTGCGTACCAGGACACAGCTAGTTGCTGTTTTAGGGAAGGCTGATGTGACATCTTGGGGATATTGCTCTTTTGGGAAATGTGAGAAAGAGGCCAGGGGTGCAGAAGAGAACCCACCAAAGGAAAAAAAATGATAAAATAGCCCTTTAAATATAAATCTCTGGAGCCCCAAACCCAGTGAATGTTCCCTTAAGTATTCAAATGAGATTGCAGCATCAGATTGGTATGCATTAGGCTGGTTTCAATGAAAATTAACATGTAATTGCTTCAAATGAAGTAAGTGAGGAGGTAATCTGTTCTTAAATTGGATTCCCAGGATTTTGTGGTACCATAATGCAGCTGTGAAATGAAATATATTTTAAGGATGATGTCCTCAAGGGGGTGAGGGGCTGGAGGGGGAGGGGAGGAGGGTTGAGGATGGTATAGAGTAAAGGCTCTACTCCCCCCACCTGCTCTCTTCTTCCTTAATTCCATTCTCCAACTGCAGATGGGTAGAATAATATTCTAGCTGTGGATGGCTTCCATTCTCTGCTGTCTGAACACAGACTGGGTTCCTGCACAGGCACCAACCAGTTCTCCTCACCCTCCTACTATGTTGGGAGCTGGGTCAGGGAGAAGCTGAAGGTTCACTTAGCAACTCTGAGAGATTTGGGGATAAAGTGGTTGTTATTTTCCCAGAAAGCTTCCTTGGTGTATCTTGGTGACTGCCTGTCTGTAACTAACTCCAGAACCCTCTGGTACCTCATTCCTATTTGGCCTTCTGCTCTGAAAATGGGGACATTCATGTCTGGCCACCTGACTCCTCTGGGTAGTATCAAGGACTTGGCTCCTAGCATCTACAGTAGCAGCCAAATCCAACCCTATCACCAGCCTGCAAAACCTGGGTCCAGCGATGACAAGAAGCCTGACCAAGCCCTTCTGCCAAGGACTTCGATATGCTCTGTGAAATTGGAGGATGAGGCTGGGAATAATTAACCTTCTTACCCTCCAATCAGGCTGGAAAGCAGCTGGGTTAGGAGTCAGTGTAGGTTAATGCCTTCGATTTCTTGCCTTTGACATTCTTGGTGGAAATGTGATTTTTCAGTCACCACTGGGACGAGAGGGCAGGTCTCAGAATGACTTCCCCTGATATCTCAAGTCTTTCTCTAGGAGTTCTTCCACAGCAAGGACACAGACAAACAAAGTAATAAGTGTGAGTATTGGTGGAAATGCATATGTAGAGCGGTTGGATTGGGTCTCCAATGGCAAAGGGCTACTGCTTAGTTAGAACAAAGCACTAATGTGACAGAGACTGTGCTAAGGGGCTCAGAATGAGATTTGTGTGGCTGATTGCTTCTCAACTCATGAGGAGATAAGGATTTATAATCTGCGATATAAAGAATATATGTTCCAATAAAAGAGCCCCCATCAGAGCTTTACAGCAAGGAAATTAATAGGAAAGCTGAGAAGAAATTAGATCCCGTGAATTCACTGCTGCACTGTTGAATTGGTCCTCTTCTCTTTTCCTGGGAGTCACAGCTTGGTTTTAAAGCTTGGCTGATGATTTCTTTAATTCCTCTCTTTGTTTTCCCTCATTTTATGTTGCTGTTTTCCAGCTGCATATGTTGAGCAGCTCTGGCTATACAAGTGATAAGACAGAATGAGGCCTTAGAAATGGGAAAGTCAGGCTTCTGTAGCTCCCTGGGTAGATGTGACCAAGGAGGATCATGAAAGCAAGATACAATGTCATTTTTTCATTTCCCTAGAGGGTGCTCAACTCATGAATTCTAAAGAGAAGGAAGGGGAAAGGAGGGAGAAAAATGGCAAGATGAGAGAGTGACAACATCTCACTGAACTTTTCTAGGCTAGTTTTACTTCTCTCTTAAAACAATGAACTGAGACCTCTACAACCCTGGTGAGTGCCTTCTATTTCCTCGAGAGAATGGTCTAAACAAGCTTCCGGGCTGCAGAGGAATTCTGACACTTCGAATAACAGAGTCATCTCAAAATACGAGGACTTTGCTACTGGCAAGCCACATAGAGAAGAGGGCTGGGCCTAAGCAATGATAACGATAATTTCTACGTGACATTGGGTAAATAATTTTCACTATTTGGCTCCACTCTTTCCCCATCTGTGAATGGGAGGAGAATAGTGCCTGCCTATCCAAATGTGATTGCTGCAGGGATTAATTAGTATCTAGCGAGTCCTCAGAACTACTCTCTCCAACCCCACCACTAGTAAGGCAGCAGGACAACAGCAGCAACAGCACGATAATAATATAGCCAGCTCTTGTTTGCCCAGGAAGAAATTTTGTTTTGTAAATTGTCCCTAGCCCCTCTTTCCTATGCAGTGGGGTGGAGCTGTTCCGTATACCCTCACATCTCTTGACACTTTTCTCCCCCAAGCAAACAATTGCTGCCCCCAAATGGGAAAGTCTAGGAGGCACAGATATACAGGGTACGTGAGTGAGTGTATATTTCCAGCTATTTGGAAGATTAGCAGCTATTTGCGATTATCCACGTTTTATATCCCTTTAACAGTATGGGAAAGGCTTCACATTTCTGTTAACAGTTTACTTTCAAAGTAGCTCCCAAGCCTTTGTGAATTAGGGTTCACTCTCCTTGCAACATTCTTAGGAAGAAAACAGGGAGGTCCTCCTTTATTCCTCCTTTTTTCAAATGAATAGAAGAGATGTTTTGCTTCTTGAGTGTGAGGCATTGTCATCGATCCTTTCTGTGTCCCTGTCCCCACCTTGCTTGGTGACCTCTGTAAACCCCTTTCCCCTGAGCATCAGTTGCTATGTTTATAAAAATCAAGGATGAATTCATTCCGTGTATCTTGCCCTTAAAACAAATCCTGCCTCAGGGAGAAAATACAGAAAGAAAAATCTCAGTTAAAATACACACAATGATAGCGCCAGTGAATGACACGGCCTAATATCCCCTAGGATAAGAATAATTAGGTCATATACTAGACACCTAAGGTCAGCAGAGAGTGAAGAATGGAGAAGATGAGGCATGCAAGGGGGGAAAAGCTGTATGTGTACATGAAAAGAAAAATGGGAGGGAAAAGGGAGAAGAGGTTAAAAAAAAGGATTAGGACCAGCAAACTCAGATGTTAATGGTCTAAGAGTCCAAACATTGGCTTTTACTATTTATCCCCTCATCCTGTTCATTTTCTTCCTCTAATAGCTTATGCTACTTTAAAGAAAACGTTCCATCTTAGCATATTCCTTCTGAAATGGACAACTGGTATTCTTCTGACAGTTGAGGAAGAAGAGAAGACGGGGGATGCTGGGAAAATGAAGTAGACACGGTCACAGTCTCTTCCGTCTTCTCCTTTCCTGTGATTCAGTGGACCTATTTCCCAGGATGAAAGAAGCCTGGCATAGTAAATACATTAGAATTGGAGAAATGATGACCTGTATTCAAATTCTGCTCCTGGTATATAATAGCTGTATGGTCATGGGCAAGTCACTTGATTTCAAAACCTCCCGCTGTTCCAGACAACTCTCTAAGCTGATAGGTTACACATGATTTAGTAATTTGCACTAGTAGATAGTTTCCACAAAGGGAGGTCCCCAACATTATCCTTCCAATATATCTTATACCCCTTACCCTTATAAAAAGGATAGAGAATCTTAGTAACAAGGAAATACATCACGGGAATCCTGCCCCCAGCTCTATTCTTCTTGTCCTCTCCAGACCCCCTTCCTCAAGTCCTCCTTCAGAAGCCTCAGTCCCCATCATATTCCTCCTCTCTGTTTGTCATACTTGAATCCTCATAGCCCTGCCCACTTCTCTCCATTTCAGCCTGCATTCCTACCCCTTCAGTTTCCTCCTCAGACTCTTAAGGAGCCAAAACTGACAATTTTGCCAATAGTTTTCATACATAATAACTTAAGTGCATCGCTTTTCTCCAAACATGTTATCATTAGAGTTCAATTCTTCTGCTCCTAGCCTTTGTGCCTAGTAAATATATTCCTTTGACGTGCATTTTGGAAGATGGCTTTGTTATGTGCATGTGCCATTAGTGTGAATTTCACAAAGCAGAAACAACATTTACCTGCATTCTCCAGACATATCAACTAGCAGATACCATGGGCTGGCATTCTTTGTAGCCCCAGGTCCTATTAATTTGGACTCCACGAACAATCATAGGAAAGATGGAACATTTTATAGACGAGGAAACTAAAACTCAAGTAAGTGAAGTGATTTTTGCTCAAAGTTTCACAGGTGGTAAGGAGCACAGATAGGATTTGAACTCAGGTCCTCTCGGCTCCAAATCCTGCATGGTATCCCCTTTTTAGTGCCAATAAACTGGTAAGGGAAGTTAAGGAACTGCATCATGAGGTACAGATTTGAACTGGATCTTCAATCGTCTGGATCCAGTATTTGCTAAACAACATTCTCGATCAATTAATTACTCTACCAATCAGCATTTATTACATTCTTACTATGTTCCAGGCACAAAGGATATAAAGACAAAAAAAAATGAAACAGTGCCTGACCTCAAGGTTTTACCTTCTATGTGAGTTCCACGCATTAGGTCTAGAGGCACAGGCAGCCGATGTTAGCAGCTGTCTTTCCTGATTCTTCCTGGTTTTATCAAGCCAGGGTTTCCATCCTTCTAATCACTCTGTATTGATGTTGTATGCATTCTTATATTTGCATAGCTGCACATGTCTCAGTTCCTACAAGTAGATTATGAGTTCTTGAGGGCAGATACTATTTTTCTTTTCTTTCTTTTTTTTTTTTTGAATCCTAATGCCCAACTCAGTGCTTGGAACGTAGAAATATGGACTGAATCTGTGATAGGAAATTTCAATGGGGAAACCCCCTCTAATAAGTCAGAGCACCTGCTCTGCAATTTAGAGAGTTACCTAGATAGAACAGTGAGAGGTTAAGTCACTTAGGGTTCTGTAGTCATAATATGCCTGAGACAAGACTTAAAATCAGGCCTTACTGGCTCCAGGGTTGGCACTCCGTCCACTACCCTACCACTGCCAGGCACACAGTAGGGACTTAATACATGGGTGAGGAATCAAATTAAATGGTGTACCCTAGAAGTATAAGCAGTCACAGAATGAATTCAGGATGATGAGAGAGGGGTGTGATTTTTGCATTAAAAAGCTTCAGAAAATTCTCTTTCCAACTTCTTCTGTTCAGAGAAGTCAGCAGTCAGTGAGTAGACCTTTCTTCAAGATGCCAAAGCTCATGAGGGTAATTCTGATAGGAGACTCTCCATGAACACACCCTGTTATGCAAAACTTCCAGAATTTCAGTGAAGCCATCTCCTAGGAAAAGAAACTATGCTCTCTTAAGAAGATGAGATGATTTTGTCTGGTAATGACAGATTTATTGCTCTCCTGGCCTCCTGAGTGTCAGCAAAGAGAGATCAGCATCATGGCCCCAAAAGGGAAGGGGCCAAATGGAAACTTCAGTTGTCATGGGCAGATGAAGACCTTTCCATACCAATTCCTCCTAGGGAGCCCTGGGGGCTGGCCGTGGTGCTGTCCTTCCTATGACACACACATCAAGACTTAGGCTTCCTGAGCACCTTAGCTAGTGCAACTTTGAAGAGGCTTAACCTTCCCCTGCTCAAAAATTCTTCAGTTTTGGGGCTTGTCATAGCCCTGCCCAGAATTAGATTGTTAATATTTTGTGACAACCCCTCTCCGGCCCCTGCCACACACCACCCATTTCTCACCATCTCTCTTTCCCTTTCTTTCAAGAAAAAAGAAAATATGAGGAATAAGAATACCAAAAGAGCTTTTTAATCTTCCAATCATTCATTTTCTTCCTCCATGTATCCATATTAATTCTGTTTCCTTACCCTTTTGTTTCATGTTATTTCTCATTCCCCTTCCTTTCCTGTCACTCATCCCCTCTCTCACTCTGCATTGACACCCCCCACCACTTCCCCCCATTGCTTCTTTCTGTCTCTCCTCTCATTTGTAATGAGGCTGCTCAACTGCCGGAGGGTCAGCAATGTATATCACCGAGGGATCAGCGTGAGGGCCACCCTGACAAGGAAAGCTGTCATCAAATTTTACAGCTTCATATAAAATGCAGAGTCCATGGCAAGGACATGAAGGGGCTGCAAGGGCAAAGTAGAGGGTTTTGGGGGAAAGAGAATGGGAGCAGGGATGGACTATATAGTAGGGGGAGCATAAACCTGCATCATTTCTGCCAGGATACATTCCAAGAAACAAGTGTGTTCTCATTGCCTGAGACTCTGGTAGGGACCCCAACCATTCTGAAAACTTCAGTCATTGTGTATAACCTCACTGCCTTGAGAAGAAATAAGGAAAGATATCCAGTTTGGTCACCTGCAGAATCTACTGTGAACTGTCTGTGTGCTTTCTGTCACTGGTCTCGAGCCAGAAGGGACCTCAGAAGTCATCTACTGTTCATCTCACAAAGAAGGAAGGTAGGGGTCTAAGAGAATGAGGTGGGAGGCGGTGTGATCCAATGGTAAGAATGATGGATTTAGACTCAGAGAATCTTCATTCAAATCCCAGCTGTGGTTTGAATTCCCAAACTGGTTACTTGCTGCATGTGTCATCTCAGGCAATTCACTTATCATCTTTGGCCTCAGTTTCCTCATTTGTAAAATGTAGAATCACTGTTGTTGTTCAGTTGTGTCCAACTCTTTGTGACCCCTTTTCAGGGTTTTCTTGACTAAGATACTGGAGTTTGCCATTTCCTTTTCCAGCTCATTTTACAGATGAGGAAACTGAGGCAAGCTTGTGACTTGCCCAGGGTCACACATCTAGGAAGTGTCCAAGGCTGGATTTGAACTCAGGTCCTCCTGATTCGAGGCCTGGTGCCCTATCCATTGTGCCACCAAGCTATCCTAATTAGATCATCTCTCAGGGTCACTTACAGCTCTAAATCTATGCTCCTAGGAAATTATTTTCCTAAAGTCATATTGTTAGCAAGTGGCAGAGCCAAGATTCAAACTGCTGTCTTCTGACTACTGAGATACTATATTCTTTGTCTAAGAATAGAAAGCATTAGGCTCCATAATCCAAAAAAGACCAGGTTATACTAATGGGTCATCGTAAGAGAGATTAGCAAGGGGGGAGAGGAGAGGTATGGAAGCATCTCTTGAAGTACCCATCTTTGTCTGGAGACCCTTAGAGAAGTCTCTTGACTCTTCAGAAGAAATTAGAAGCCCAGGCCAGGCAGTGTAACTTAGTCTCTAAGACCTGTTAAGACTGTTTAAGAGCCCCTGAGAAATGTACGTGTTTGACAAACCGAGTACCAGTGTAGTTAACCATCGTCTCTGTGTGTGAGTGTTTGTGTATATCTAGTGCAGTAGAAATATAAACAGCAAAGATACAGAGAATTCCTGCTCCATAAATTTCTCCCAGAAGAAAAGTCTGATTGATCAAAATTGCCGATGTGAAAATACTGTGAATAATAGCAGGGAGATACTGTTTCAGTCCAACCCAGCTGTGGTGAGCCATTCTGAGATGGTGAAAGAGTGAGATACACTTAGCAGACAACACAGCATGGGGCAGTGACTGAAAGGTTCCTCCTTTGGCTACTGATTAGAGAAGGAAAGGGTGTTCTCTAGCCTTCTAAAAAAAATCTGAAATAAATGGAGACTTGGCTTTTTGTAGTATGCAGAAGCTGACCAAATGAGATGATCAGATTGGAAATCGAAGTTCTCATCATAGCTGGCAGTTTGCCAGGGATTTGCAGCCATCTTGGATTGGGAAGGGTTGTGGGGGAAAGGGAGAGGAGGTGGCCGCTTCCATCTCTCCACCCTCTCTTCCCACCCAGGAGTTAATTTTGGCTTTACTTTTATATCTTCAGGATGAAAGGACCAAGAAAGGCCGGCAGTGGCAACAAGAAAGAGACAGAGGAGGAGAGGGAGAGAGAACATAACTTCTAAACCCTTCAAATACCTAAATAAATGTGTTATTATGTCATCCAAGAGAGAGTGATGAAATGTACAAGGAGAAAAGGGGATGTATGGGATGGAGAAGAGGAGGGAGATAAAAAGCAAAGAGATCCTCTGTGTGTGCTTTTTAAATTTTCTTTCTTCCTCTGTCCCTCTTTCTCCTCCCCACCCCAATATTTTGATTGGCCCATTGACCCCATCCCTATCTTCCTTCCTTTTAACTTATGTCCCCTTGTTCTGTCTCTTAACAGATGGCCCCTCCAACTCCTTTGTCTCCCAGGCAGTTCTCCACATTTTAAGGGATGGACCTTGTGATTTCTTTAGTATATGTATGAACACCATCTCTGAAACTTAGAGAGTTGCCTAGACCACTGAAAGGTTAAATAACATATCCATGGTCACACAACTGATAGGATCAGGACTGGAATCCAGTTCCTCCTGGCTTACTTGCTGCTTCTCTATTTTAATAGCATGAGTTAAATCAGGCTCATGGCATTCTTGAGTTAAGAGCACTTTCTCATATGCTTTTTTCACTACATTCCATTTTGGAGAACTGTAGGCCAGCAGAAGGAAGGTTCAGGTTCCATGGTAACACAAGGTACAACCTTGACAGTTGGTAGTGCAAGGGGAAGAGGGCTGGATTTGGAGTAAAAGGATCTGGACCCACACTCTGGCTGTTTTACCTCTAGGGTTTTAATCAAGTCATTTAATCTCTCTTCTTCTCGGTTTTCTCATCTTTAACATGAAGGGGCTTGGCCTAGATCACTAGTAAGATTCTCTCTACTCTTCTAGTTTTAAATATATGATCCTTAACCTTTTCATTTTTGGAACTATTAGCTCCCTCTTGGTGTAATTGATGAGTGCTTCCTAGGGCCCAGTATGGAAGTAAGGAGTGGGGATGGGAGAGGAGGAGAAACCTATGCTTCACTCCCCCACCCCCCACCCAACCCAAGCTCTCTTCTCTCCAGCTGCACTAATAAAATGTAACCCATTCACTACACACCCACCCCCCTCCAGTGCTGTAACCAGGATCAACCCATTACTTCTGGAAAGGGCATGGCAGTGTACTCATCTGTGGTCCCACTCACAGTGATTTTCCAAATTGAAATACCCTTCCCAGGACTCCACTCCCTTATATGTGGTGTTTGCTTGATTAGACTGTAAACTCCTTGAAGGCAGGGACTGTATTTCAGTTATATTTTTCCTGACACTTAGCATAGTGCTTGACACATAGTAAGCATTTAATAAACACTTATTCATTCATTCATTCACTGCCCTGAAAACTTCAGAAAGCTCGACAGTCATCCTGAACAGTGCATCTGTTGGCTCTTTCCCTTCCTTGTGCCTCCATCCTCTTCCTCATTCTTCTCTAATCAAAGTAGTGAAGTAGACAAAAACCGATAGGACTATGAGTCCCGGGGGACTAGATTCTAGTCTTGGTTCAGCAAGCTGTGTGTCCTTGAGTAGGTCATTTCAAAACAAGCTCTCTGGGCTCGTTTTCTCATCTGTAAGACAAGGGAGCTGGGCCATAGGTTGCCTAGGTCCCTTCCAGCTCTAAAATCCTTACTCTTAAACTGCCCCTTGAAATAGTACCTGACTCTTCATCTCATGGATTGATTCTGCCCTCTGGTGGTTTAAGAATCTGTGGAGGAAACACATGAGAGGACTCATTCCAGAGATGAGCCTGGCAAGATTCCCAGGAAAGTCTTTGGTTAAAGCCACCCAAACCCTAAATGAATACAGCTCAATATGCCTGTAATGTATTAATACGCTGATAAGCTGGTCAAAATGTGTTTCCAAATAGACCCATTACATAAGTGGCAATAAATATTAACCATTGCTCACCTCCTGTGGTTTGTGCAGAGGGAGGGCTCTGAAGTGCAGATTTCCAGTAATACTGGAGGAGAGATGGTCTGGAAAACTCTGACCTCTTGGCTGATGGGGGCTCCCTCCAGCTGAGATCCCCTACACCATGCAGTTTTGCCCTTTGCCCATCTGATAGCTTCCCATTTTGTTTTATAACCTCCAATCTGCTACATGTTGTGGTGAACAGTGCCTGCCTTTTCTGCTGCTGCTTGCTGCATTGGATGCTTTTATGGGCATTGATTCCCCTTGCTGGTTCCCCAAAGAGGTATTTTTCCTTGAGCCAGACCTTCATTCCAGGGGATTTCAGTGTCTGCCACTCTAAAGGCTGATTTATTACCACCTGGGGTTTTATCCTCTTCTACACTTTCTGCTAAGCCTCATTCATTTAGTGTGCTGGGAACAACAGAGTAGAAGAAGGTGCTGTTAAAATGGGAAGAGAAGACATTCAAGTAGACTTTGTGATGCATAAAGTTGTATTTACTAGCCCCTAGGCCCCCAGATCTGTCTTGAGGGTCACCTGTCTTTTTAAGGACTGCACTGAGAGTGACTTCAGTAATCCTAGCATGGAAAAGGGATCTCAGATACCTTGGACACTCTGGGCTGCCCTTGAATACAAAGATCATATCTTTGGATTTTTTTCTCTAGGGGTGGTTATTGGCTTGTACCGATCTAGCCACACTATTTCTCTGTCCTTGGGAGAATGGTTAGGCTAGGGTTGTGAGTGCCAGCCAATATAAAGTAGAGGAAGGGAGGGAAGAACAAGCATGTAAGCTAGGTTGGTCTGAGTATAATAACATTTTAATTAGGTCTCTTAAGGGCTAAAGAGTCTGCATATCAACCACATAGACAATCAAAAAGAATTATAATTATTTATAAAAATGTCCATTAAAGGCTTATAAAAACATGTTTTCAATAGTCAATAAAATGTTTAAGTTCATTGGTAGTCCTCAGCTCTATGAGTATGGATGGGCTTGGTGGTATAGAGGAGCTTAATAGAAATTTAGAATAAAACCGTTACGTTACTGATGAGGCCTAAAATGGCTTGCCCAAAGTAACACATGTTGTAAATGGTAGAGCAAGGGCTTAACCAAAGTTTCCTGACTCAGTGGTACAATTCTGTCTCTCAATGTTATAACATCTCCAGCAGCCAAGGAGCATATGAAACCCAACCACTCTCTGACGTCAAAGGTTCTGCATTTTAGGTGCCAGATCACCTCAGAATTTAACTCCAGGTTTGGTCTTTTGCTGACTGCATAGATCTGGTCCTTCTGGGAGATGGGAACCATGAAAAATGCTCCAGCTTGCTAGTAATCTGTGGCACCAAAGGGTGGGGTTTCTGGCGCCCTTCAATTGTGACACTGTTGCCCAGTGAGTTTAACACTTGACTGAGCTTCTCTTCCTGGTAGAAATTCTATTTTAGGGAGTTCTTTCCATTCAGTTGAATCTTTCTGTGTTCCCTGTACCTAACTTTTTTGTTAGGTGTATAATAACATTCTTGGGGGCCAATAACACTGAACAGTTGTAGCTTCTTGGTCCTTCCTATCGTTCCATGCCACACCTCTCTGCTTTCTAAACTTAAAGTTTTCATAATAATCCAAATATCAAAGACATTCTCTCCCTCTTTTCCTTCTCCCCTTCCCCCCATGCCATCAAACAATTAGGGCAGGGTCATTTTGGCACCCAGTTTTTCTTCGGGTGAAAATGACATAATAATCAATGAACAAGCATGTAAAAGTGGTTATCAGGTGGCAGACATGGTGCTAAGTGGTAGGTATACAAAAACAAAAGTAAAACAGTGATGTCCCTCAAGGAGCTTATATTCTAATGGGGGATGCAACATAGGATTATTGGATCATAGCTATAGAGTTGGAATGGAGTCTAGAAGCTATCAAGTCCAACTCCTTCATGTAAGTGTGTGTAGAAGGGTGTGGGTGTATGCTTATACACCTGGACAAACCAGGACCTTGGAAAGACCTTAGCTTAAAAAAGCCAAGGTCCCTCACTGCTTCTGGGGCCATGTTCAGACATCCTGATCTATATCTGGCTACTGGACCCAGATGGCTCTGGAGGAGAGAATGAGGCTGGTGACTTTGCACAGCCCTCCCTAACTTAAATCCAATTCACTTGCAAGTCATGACATCACCTTCCTGATGCCATTGGTTCTCTTTGAGAATGGGTTATAAAACAACAAAAATTCTTTCTATGGCAGAGTCCAACAGGTTCCACCAAATCATGGAACTGGGATTAGAATCTCCTGAACAGAAATCCCTACTATGACATTCCTCACAAGTGGTTATCCAGCCTTTGGTGATAAGGATGGAAACAAATACATCAGTTCCCCCAGTAGCCATTCTGCTTCTGTACAACTGGATTGTTTTGAAATTTTTTCCTTTGGAGTTCCCCACAATATATAGAATAAAGACCTAACTCCTCAGCCTGGTATGTGAGTCTTCCAAAATATAGCCCATATGGATTTGAAGCCCAATCTCCCTCTACCCCCAACATACACTCTATAATACTATTAGGGCATCCACTATTTTTTGAAAAGATTTGCTTTCTGAAACTCCACACTTTTGTTCATGCTGCTTCCTCTAACCTGGAATCCCCTCCTCCAGCATCTCTACTTCCCATCAAAATGCTTCCCATCTTGCAAGGAATAAATCAACTTGCCCCTTGCTTCACGAAACTTTTCTGGAATCCCTCCCTTCACTGTTCCCCTGCTAGAAATGGTCTTTCCTTTCCATAAATTCCTGTAGCACTGTGTTCTTACTTCTCTTATGGAACTTATCCTATACAACCTATTATTGAGAGGATCCAATGAGATGACATATGTAAAGCATGTTATAAGCCTCTAAGTTTATCTATCTATATACCTACCTACCATCTATCTGTATGAATGCGTAGATATACACATATCTATATTCATATGCATATCAGCTATTGATGTACTAGTGGAGAAAGGGCTGAAATTGGAGTCAGAATGTCCTAAATCCAAATCCTGCTTTAGGTGCTATCTGTGAGAGCAGGGGCAAATCCCTTAAACTATCTGAGCCTCAATTTCCTCATTTGCAAAATGGGAATAATATTAACATCTACCTCACAGGATTGCTGTGAGACTTAAATGAGATAATATTTGTAAGGCACTTTGAAAACCCTAAGGTGCCATAAAAATATGAGCTGTAATCGTTATCTACCCATTCATTCATTTATTGAAAATTCTCACCAACATCAAAATATTTGTAGTATTTTTGCTAATATCAAAGAACTGGAAGTTAAGTAGATTCCTACCAATTGAGGAATGTTATTGACTAAGGAATATAACAGGTAGGAATGTGGCTAAACAAATTCTAGTAGATGAATGTACTGGAATACTACAGTGCTTTAGGAAACAACAAATATGGAGATCTCAGAGAAGTGCTGGAAGACTTATCAGAGGAATATATCGTCTATCCTCCACTCTCCCTAGCCCATTTCCCTACTAGTCATATGTTTCTCTGATGATATTCTTTCCACGTCTGCACAAATCTTCAACTTTATTCATGCTTGCCATGCACCTGTCTATTGCCCTTTGGGTGACCCTCAGCTTTTCCACAGACCATAGTGTTCACAGTTGTATATTATAATCAGAAGAACGCTGATGTTAATGAAACAAGACTTTGGTGCAGATTGAAGCTAGAAGATCCTTAAAAGCATTATATAATTTCTCAAACACAATCCAGATCACAGTCACCTCATCTCTCTTTCTAGATTCTAAAGTCTTTAAGGATGGGCACCATCCTTCCTAATCTCTATACTCCATAACATCTAACGTAAAAGCATATAATAGGTATTCAAAAATCTTTATTGAATTGACTCTGTGTTTAGCTCCATAGAATTTGTTTGATGCCCAGAACTCCATAACCTGCTCCAGGGTCCTCAGGTCTTGATTGGTAAGAGTTTTCCATCTCTATATGTATGTATAAAAGATACACCTCTGTGTGTGTGTGTGTGTGTGTGTGTGTGTGTGTGTGTGAGTGTGTGTGAGTATGTATATGCATTGTTTCTGCTTTTAACCTGTAAGCTCCTTGAGGTCAAGGACTGTTCAGCTTTTGGTTTTTGTATGTCACAGTGCTTGGTACAAATTAATTTTTTTCATTCATTCATTCATTCCTCATGGGTAGTGCAGGGTTACTTTTCTAGCTGCTTGTATATAAACATATGAAAATAACATTTCATCACTGAGAACTGGCATCATCCTCTTCTTTGTTATAAAGTTTAGAGAGGACAGAATATTCCAATACACTTGATTCCTGATTTAGTTGGCACCTGAATAAGTCTTGTTGGTCAAAACTATGTGCCTTGAGCAAGTTTCTTAAATTTTCTGGTTTCCTTCATCTTCCCCTCTTAAATTTGAAGGAACCTGCTTGTAGCTATCCCTAACTAGAGAATTCAGAGTATAGCTTGCTTCCACAGTTACCTTGAATCATGGTCAGCTTTTTGTGACTGAAAGTCTTTTATCTGCTATGCCCCCAAACCTATTGAAAGAAAGATTTGGCATCATCTGAAGTCAGTCTGTGAAACAGTTACCTATCAGGTAAGCTAATAGTTTCTCTTCCCCACCCCCAACACAAAAATACATCCTGCTTTTCCTCCACCAATCTGCTAAGGGCATGGTACATATAATTATATTACAAGGAAAAGACACCATATTTAAGGCACCATAAACTATGTGGACTGTATCCTCTGAAAATCTAGGGGAATCTGCACTTGAAACCAGCACCACTCTCTTTCCCAGAATTTTCTAGTTCAATTTGGTTCAGCCTTTTATTAAGCAGCATCCTGGCTCCTGCAGGTAACTTTATGGTTATTCCCTTTCTCCTAGGGTGGTCACTTAGATTTCAGTGAATAAAAAACACCCAACAGAGAAGTCTGACTATAAATGGGAGAACAAGAATTGCCCTTGAGCCTGAAAGGGAATTTATGAAAGGAAATTTAGTTTAATCCTTATGGGAGTGGACAGAAGACTGGGCCACATCACCAATAGTGGTCCAGGTTTTTTGTTTTTGTTTTTTTTTTTTATTTCCAAAAGTAAAAGAGAACAGTTTGCATCAACACACAAATAGCTAAGTAGAGGAAGAGACAGGGGGAGGATAGATGGTAAGCTGAATTTCAGGACTCCAAGAATCTGAAATCCCATTGATAGAGGTACTAATGACTGACTCATGTAGACCAGAGCTCTGCCATATCTTAGGAGATGGGTTGGGTTTTTTTGTGTATTGTGAGGAAAATACTAACTAATTTGGTGGCCAACTATCTAGTGATGAGTCTCTCTGAAGTTAGCTAGACCAGTCTTCAGATGACAGACACAGGAACTATTGATGTCCATCACTGTAGCTTTTCTAGCTTGCAAAGATCTGCCATATTTTGCCCTCCATTGGTAAGCCTTTCAAAAACTCAGGGCTACCTGACTGTATACTATATTGAGACATCAGAGTAAGACTTTGGTAGAGGTGCCTACCAAGACAAAAATGCTTTGAATACAAGCCTGGCAACACATTGTCATTGAAGATCAGTCTGATTAAGAACATTGGAACAGCCATGGCTATATCCAACAAGAAATTGTATAGAGCAAGACTGGAGCTAAGAATAGAGGTCAGGGTTGTATATACAAATTTGAGAGTCACCTGTTTAAATGATAACTGAACCCAAGTACCATCTTGAGAGACAATGAAGAGGAGAAAAAAATCAAAGACAAGAGAGTCTAGACAGGGC
Source organism: Trichosurus vulpecula (assembly GCF_011100635.1). Classification (NCBI taxonomy): domain Eukaryota; kingdom Metazoa; phylum Chordata; class Mammalia; order Diprotodontia; family Phalangeridae; genus Trichosurus; species Trichosurus vulpecula. Next base: position 173,788,452 of record NC_050574.1, read on the forward strand.
CTCTTAAACTTTTTCCACTGGGGACCTTTTTATGTGGTTCAACAGCTTCTTTGGTGTTGTGTAGCCTGAGGGCATGCACAGTGCAAAGTTCACGTGCTTTGTGTTCAGAAGCAAGGTTGCAGTGAAATTGCAGGATGCAAGATGGGCAAGTGCTGCCAGAAACACCTCCGATGTTTGATTTTTAATTAATTTGGTCGATGTGTGTTCAGAAATCTATTACTGTTGCCAAATTTTTCATGATCCCATATGGAGTCATGACCCATAGTTTAAGAAGCACTGATCTAGGACACTTAATATAGCACCCTCTTATAAAAGTTTACTGTACATTACATGAAAAAGTCCTACAGCTGGAGTCAAAAGATCTGCTTAGATTCTAGGTTTTCTTACTTTCTTGGTGATTTCTTAAGTTTCTTCCATCTCCAAAATTTTATGATTGCTAAGATTCTCATGATCTTGGTTGTATGTGGGGGTGGAGGTGGGAGAAGGGAGCAAACAGGGATGGGAGTAGATTTGTGATTTCATTGGTATAAGAAACTCCTGAGTTAGAAAACTCTGTCTACACATTCAGAGTAAGAACATCTCTATAACGCACAGCCTTAAGAGAGTTTTCTAGAGTATTGAGAGCTTAATTGTCTTGACAAGTATCACATAACCAGTATATATCAAAGGATGATTTTGCACATAGTTAATTTTTACTTATAGGTTTACATTTTGTTTTCCACAGTAAAATATGGGATCCGTATATTTAAGCAGAGAGGTACTATTTCCTTTTTGTTGCTGTTGTTTGTTTGTTTTTTAATCCCCAACCTTTACCTCAATGTTTGGCACATTTTGTTGCTGTTGAGTTAAATTGTGTTGGGTGCACTCTTCATGACCCCATTTGGAGTTTTCTTGGAAAAGATGCTGGAGTGGTTTGCCATGTCCTTCTCCAGCTCATTTTAGTGCCAAACAAATGCTTGTTGATTGAATGATTGCTTCTCATCATAATCTTGTAAGAAACTAGATCTGTTATTTCAGTGTTATAAAGAATGCCCAGATGGAAAAAAAAAATTCTTTAGTCATGCAGGTCAGCACTTTCTTTGAACCTTATTTTTCTTCAGAAGAGAGTTACCTAAAGCATTGAGAGGTAAATGATTTGCTCAGGGTAATATAGTCAGAATGAAGACAAGGCAGGATTTGAACACAGGTTTACAGAGACCAGCTCTCCATCTTATTATGCCTTGCTGCCTATCAATAGGTGTTACAGATGCTATTTTCCCCATTCTTCAGGTAAGAATCCTGAAGCTCAGAGAATGTTAAGCAGTTCTCTCAAGGTCACACAGCTAACAAGCAAAGGACACACTCTATCTTCTACCTCCCCTAATGGGGAGATACTAATGTATCCATTCCGTGCTAGAGCACATGGGTGAGCAGGGTATAAAGTATCTCCGAGCTGAGGGGAGGGGGAAGACCCTGCTTTTCTTCCATTACAAATCTTTGTGATTCCCCTTATAATTACAATGAAAGAAGCAATCATGTTGCTAATTTTGCTCTTTACTTTTAAATTCTAATTAATATTATTCAATTCTTCCACGTCCTGCTGGGTTGAAATAAAACATGCTCTTTTGCTCTCCTAGCCCCCTCTTTTGGAGGGATTTGCATAAGAAGTGAAAGTCATGTTCACCATTTACTACAATTCAGTAATTAACATAGATGCCCTGACATTCCCCTCACCCGCCCTTCACTCTCCTTCTCACGACTGTCCTTGCCTCAGCTTCTGTCTCTTGTTCACTTAGGTCTTTACTTGTAGCCGGGAGTAAGCAGTTAAAACTTCCTACATGCCCTGATTCTGCCTAAATTGGGGGAGGAAAAAAGCTTTAGAGGACATGAATGGGGTATAGGTCTGGGAAGGAGGAAGGGTCTGGTTGTATCAAAGTACAAGGGGAAAACAAAGAGGACAGCCCCATCCAAAGAATCTTGGAAATGAAAGAGACTTTGGAGATTGTTTACTTCCGACCCTTAATTGTACAGATGAGGAAACAGGTCCAGGGAAATGATGAGTCCTATGTCACACAGCAAATTAGAATTAGAGGAACAAAGAATATTAGTGCTTGTACAGATCTAACAAATTCATAGCGTTTTAAAAGTAGAAAAGACCTTACAAAGAGACCAAAGTATATTTGAAAGAAATAGCTGTATAGTGGATTTACAGTTTTATATACAGGCATCTTTTTATTGTACTATGTAATGGGAGGTGCTTCTTTTATTCCACAAATTATTTTTTTTTAAAAGGAAGAGGTTAAATGACTTATCTGAAGTAAATGGAGAACTAGGATCAAGTCTCCTCCCTCCTTCTAGCCCAGAGCTCTTTCCATTACTCCAAGCTACCTTCTCCAGACACACACTATTGGCTTATGCATCTAATAAAATAAATGCTGATTGTTTGCTTGGCTAATCTGCAAGTGATAAGGCCAAAAGCTGTTATCCTCAGAAAACTCACTTGACTGAATAATCTCTATCTCTCTGTCTCTGTTTTTCTCTCCCTATCTGTCTCTCTAACTCTGTCTTTGTCTGTCTCTATCTCTCAGTCTCTGTATCTCTGTCTCTATCTCTGTATCTGTCTCTGTCTCTTTCTGTCTCTATCTGCCTGTCTGTCTGTCTGTCTGTCTCTCTCTCTTTCTCTCTCTCTCTCTCTCTCTCTCTCTCTCTCTCTCTCACACACACACACATGCACACACACACACACACACACACACACACACACACACACACCCCAAAAGACATCTTCATTTTCTCCTCAGTTTGTAACCTCAGGAAAGCACCATATATGTTCTATAACCTCTGGTTATATGCATTGAGTGTGTTACAGAAGACTAATCTAGTATGTTGGGCCTTTGGATGCCATATTGCAAAGAGGAACAAGAAGTTCTAGGGAATTATACTTTTAGGCATCAAGGATGCCCACTTGAGGAATGACATCAACAGTGGTGTTGCTTCCCTTCCGTGACACAAAGAACTACCGTCTTGCTCCCATTCCCAGTCTTAGGCTACCTCTTGAATTCTGACAGCCTGAGATGGTGGAAAGCAATAATTAACTGAAGTCCATTTCAAGGTGCAAAATATTCAAAAGGAAAATAGGCCTGAGTGAACCTGGAAAATTATTCAAGGCTGGCCATTTACAGTAGGAAGGCCCAAGGGCAACTCCTGGAATAGGGGAAAAGGCCACCCCTCAAGCGGTCCAATCAGAATTCTTCCCTACGGAGTGCCCTTATAGAAAGCATCACTAAAGGCATCAAGACTTTTTTTTTAATGACTTGGATAATTACTTTCATAGAGATGGTAGAAGAAAATCCATTTCAGGAAGAGAAGTTCATTTAGCACAAGTTGCTGAAGTGTCCAACTATTCTGATGGGCTCGCTGTGGCTCAGTAGAAGAGGTGTCATCATTGGTGAAGTTCCCACTTGCTCTTCTCTCTGTGCTGTATATTTGGGGTTATGGCATTACTTATTTGTGAAGTGGTCCATCGTTTATTATTCTATTGTCTGTGTGCCCATTAGGTTTTCGTATATATCAACACTGTGTTTTATATCCTAAACTCCTAGAAAGTAGAGATTCATTAGACCTGCCTGAGTTGTTCAGAACTCTTCCAGGCACAGAAACAGGCATATAAGTGTATTCATAAAGGGTTATGCTGGGGCCAGCTTGAACAGCCTCTGGAGAGCAGATTGTTAAATTTTCAGTGTTAGCATTTACATCTTAGAAATTGGCAAAGCTGTAAATCATGGCTCAATTTATTGTTTTATTCATTGTCTAGACATAAGAAACTGATGGATAAAATGTTAATGAGGCAAGTTAAACTTTGAAGTGTATCATGGGTACCTCCCCCCTCCCCAGAATGTCAGTTGTTAAGCATTTGCCAGCATACCCCTTATTTTTCCCTAGAGCATTAATATTTTTATTATTCTTAATATATATAGTTTATTTGTATCCAATTAAATGTTAAAGCATTTTTAAACATTTTTGTAAAAGTTTCAAATTCCAAATTATATCTCTTCCTCCCTCCCCCCTCCTTGAGATAGTTAAGCAATCAGATATAGGTCATACATGTGCAATCATGTCAAACATTTCCATATTAGTCATGTTGTGCAAGAAGACTCAAATAAAAGAAAGAAAGAGAGAGAGAGAAAGAAAGAAAGGAAGGAAGGAAGGGAGGAAGGAAGGGAGGGAGGAGTGGAGGGAGGGAGGGAGAGAGAGAGGGGGGGAGGAAGAGGGAGAGGGAGAGGGAGGGAGGAAGGAAGGAAGTGAAAAATAACATGCTTCAGTCTGTTTTCAAACAGTATCACTTCTTTCTCTGGAGTGGATAGTATGGGGTTGTCTTAGATCATTGTGTTGCTGAGAATAGCTAATTTATTCACAATTCTTCATCATACAATATTGCTGTTACTGTGTATAATGTTCTCCTGATTCTGTTCATCCCACTTTGCATCAGTTCATGTGAGTCTTTCTAGGTTTTTCTGAAATCAACCTGCTTGTCCTTTCTTATAGCACAATATTTCATTACATTTATATACCACAGTTTGTTTAGCCATTCCCCAATTGATGGGCATCCCTATGTTTTCCAATTCTTAGCCACCACAAAAAGTTCTGCTATAAATATTTTTGTACAAATAGGTCCTTTTCCCATTTTAGGGAATATTTTAGGTATATAGACCTAACAGTGGTATTGCTGGATCAAAGGCATACACAGTTTGATAGCCCTGTGTGATAGTTCCAAATCAGCATACCCCTTCCTAATGATAATAATAATAATAATGGTATGAAGTTGGATCATAGGATTCCTTAAAGATCGTTTAATTTAATTCCTTCATGCAACAGATGAGAAAACTGAGGTCAAGAGAGGATTAAGTGACTTTTCCAAGTTCATACTGAGAGATGTAAGAGAATAAGAGAGAGAGGCAAGATTGGAACCTAAGTCCTTTGATTCCAAATCCATCTGTCCTTCTATTATAACAAAGGACCTCTAATTTTTCCAACAACACACTGAAATTCTCTTACCTTTTTTCTTACCAAAACAACTCTTGTAAAGATAAAGGCACCAATAGCTGGTGCAGTGGATGGAGCATCAGCACTGGAGTCAGGAGGACCTGAGTTCCAATCCTGCCTCAGACACTTCCTAGCTGTTTTTAGGCTGAAAAATTCAGGCTGAAAAAGAGTTAGTTGGGGGATGAGAGTGGGGAGAGGCAGCTAGGTGGCACGGTGGTCAGAGTGGCGTGCCTGGAGTCAGAAAGACTCATCTTCTTGAGTTCAAATCTGATCCAGCTGTGTGACCCTGAGCAAGTCACTTGACCCTGTTTGCCTCAGTTTCCTCATCTGTAAAATGAATTGGAGAAGAGAATGGCAAATCACTCCGGTATCTTTGCCAAGAAAACCCCAAATAGGGTCACAGAGAGTCAGACAAAACTGAAACAATTGAATAACAATAACAACAAACACACAGGCAGCCTTCTTTATTATTAAAATATTTGTATCCTTACAGTGGCCAGCACAGTATCCTGCTATAGCAATCAGTCATTCATTGAACAAGAATTTGTTAGCTGCTTGCTATGTGCCAGATGCTACAGTTTCAAAGGTAATGGAAAGTAGAACCATGAGAAATAGATAATAAACATGTTTTGTATTTGAAGGGTATTATACATAGTAAATTATTGAAGAAGCAGAGTTTTTATGTATACTACATCCATTGAATTTCATGACAAAACTTCATAGAGGGTAAATGACTAAGCCCAGATTGTCACAAAGAAGACTGGCCACAGAGGTAGAACCACCACTAGGCTTCCACTGTCCACTCCCCATGAATTCCTTCAAGCCATGCTGCTTTCTCAGATGTGCCATAGATCAGTGCACTTTCTAGGTGGGGCCATATTTTATGAACGACACAAATGCATAACATAGAACACATTCAAATCTTTGTCATTCTTAGCACATTTGATCATTATGAATAGATCATGGAATTATAGGATCATTGCTCTAGACCTGGAAAGGAACTCAGAGGTCATCTAGTATATTGACCTCATTTTATAATTGAGGGAACTGAGACCCAAGGAGGTTAAATGACTTACCAAGAACATATAGGTATGAAGATCTAAATTCATAGACTACATGACTTTGAGGCCTAGTGGCTCTACATTGACCCACTTTTGATTCAGCAAGATTTATTCCAAAGAACACTGTGTTATCCATTCTATCCCCAACCTCCTTTCTTGCCTTTGCCCAGAATATGGCCTCTTCACCCTCTGCTTCTTAGAATCCTTAGCTTCTTTCAAGGTTCAACTTGTGTGCCATTGACTACTCAAAACCTTTCAGGGTCCTTCTAGCTGTTAAGATCCCTTTCCCTTTGAAGTCAATTTGAAATAATAATAGCAAAAAATAAAACATAATAATAATATATACTGATTTATATAGTGATTATGCAAAATAATTCACAAACATAATCTCATTATATCTTTACAATACCCCTGTGTTATTATTATTCGTATTTTACAGTTGAGGAAACTGAGGTGGAGAGATTAAGTGAGTTGCCTAGGGCTATAGAACTGGTAAGTATTTGAAGGGTTTGCAATCAGGTCTTCCAGGACTTTATCCACTGTAGTGTCTCGATATCAACTTTGTATTGGCTTATCTGTATATGCATATATATACATATATATATATATATATATATATATAAATATACACACACACACATACGTATACATATATATATGCACATATGTACACATACATGCATACATATATACGTGTATGTGTATGTATATATATACATACACATATATACACATATTTTGTATATATATATAATATTCCTCAAGAAGAATCTAAGCACTTTGAGGGCAAGCTTAGGGATAGGAACATGATGTTATGATTTCACTGGTATAGGTAATTATCACAGGAAAAAAGCTTCTACAAATGCAGATTGACCTCTTCTCTGAAATTTATATCTAATTCTATGGAATTTCTTGAGAACAAAGACTGTTTTACTTTTTTATTTGTATCAACAGCGCTTTCCACAGTGCTTTGCTCCTAGTAAGCATTTGATGATTTTTTTTTATCCATTCACTCTTTGCTAGTCTTAGAGAAGTGCCCATAGTACCAAGAGGCTAAATGGCTTGCCCAGAGTTAGTGGCAGTCAGCATTTACCAGGGGCAAGACTTGAACCCAAACTCCATGGCCAGTTCACCATCCGCTAAATCTCTCCTCCTTGAGGGCCAGGGTTCTGTTCTTGTTTTTATTTTGTTGGTGGTGTTTTTTGCTTCCTTGTTTGCTTATTGATTTGTCTTGCCTTTGTATTGCAGAATATCCTTACTCACAGAATATGTTTGTTATATGTGTGTAGACTTAGCCTGGCTTGGATTAGCACTAAAGAAACCTCCATTGTAGATCTGGATCTTCCTTTAATTTGTTATGCCACATCCGTAAAACTTTCCTGTATGTTACCTTCCTCTTTCTAGCTCTCAGTTTGCTTATCTATAAAGTGAGAGCCTTGAGCTGAATAATCCCCAAGTCAACTTTTGGTGCTAACTCACTGTGATTCTCTCCTATGAAAAACTTCTCTGTCTTATTATGACAATATTAATAACAATCGCCACCACCGTCATCATCCATTTATATGGCACTTTAAAGTTGGCAAAGTGTTTTTATATAATCTTCTTAGAGGTAATGATCACAAAGCATTCTGCCAATATTAAGTGTCATAGAGTGGCTTTTATAGCAAACAGAGCAAAAAATGGATGAGAATCCTTCTTTTGTTTTAATTCTTGTCTTACTCTTCATAATTCCATTTGGGGTGGGGAGGGTTTGCTATTTCCTTTTCCAGCTCATTTCATAGGTGAGGAAACTGGGGCAAACAGGGTTAAGTGATTTGCCCAGGTCACAAAGGTAGTAAGTGTCTGAGGCTAAATTTGAACTCAGGTCTTCATGACTCTAGGCCTGTCTATATGTACTGTATCACCTACCTGCTGGCAAAGGAATTACAAAATAATTTACAACAGATCTTCCTTTAGGGTATGTATTGAACTAGACAGCCATTGAGGGTCTTTCCAATTCTCACTGCATCACCTAATTTCCCTAGTCCTATGAGCGATCAACTATTACTACAACATAACTTAATCTGTCAATCTTGCTGTAGAATGGTACTACTCATCCCAAATTTCAAAGAAGAGAAAACAGCATAAGGTGCATCCTATAGGCCTGGGAGCTTGGCTTCCATTTGTAGGACTATTCTAGAATGATTCACAAAGACCTAGAAAGGGAAATAATTATTATGAATAGCCAACGTGACATCATCAAGAACGGATCGTGGCAGACTAGTATTATTTGCTTTTGTAACAGGATGACTAAAACGGTAGTAGAGAGGAATGCTATAGGTATGGTTTACTCAGAATTTAGCAAACCTTTTGATAAAGCATCTCATGCTATTCTTGTGGAGAAGGTAGAAGGAATGAACTAGACCATAATACAGTTAGGTGGATTTAAAACTGGTTGAATGACTGGGCTCAAAATTAATAGTTAATGTGGCAGGAGGTCTCCTTTGGAGGACCTCAGGGATCTCTGTTTGGCCTTTGCTGTTTAACATTTTTTATGACTGATTTGGATGGTCTATTTATTAAATTCACAAATGATACAAAGCTGAGAAGGAGAGCTAACACATTGGATGATACAGGATTCAAAAAACTGTTGACAGGCAGGAATACTGGTCAGAAGCTAATATAGTAAAAATTCAATAGGAATAAATATAAGATCATATGTTTGAGTTAAAAAGTACCTCAAAAGTACAAGAAATGGGAGAGAAGGATTATTAGGCAATGGTTTTCTGAGAAATATCTGAGGGCTTTGGTGGATCAGAAATTTTTTTTTATTTTTTTTATTTTTTTTTTTATTTTTAGTTTACAACAGACGGTTCTACATAATTTTGAGTTCCAGATTTTCTCCCCTCCCTCCCCAAGATGGCATGGAATCTCATATAACTACCATGTATAACTTTGTATTGAATTAATTTATACACTAGTCAAGTTGCGGAGAAGAATTATGACCAATGGAATGAATCGTGAGAAAGAAGAAACAGAACCAAAAAAAAAAGAAAAACCCAAAAACAAAAACAAAAGAGAAGAGAAAAAGGCGAGCATGAAGTGTGCCTCAATCTGCATTCAAACTTCATAATTCTTTCTCTGGATGAAGACAGCATTTTCCATCGTGAGTCCCCTGGAGTTGTCCTTGCACCTTGTGTTGCTGAGAAGAGCGAAGTATGTCAGGGTTGGTCCTCTCAGAATCCATATATCTGTGGTTGTGTACAATGTTCTCCTGGCTCTGCTGCGCTCACTCAGCATTATGTCGTGTAGGTTTTTCCAGGTTGTTATGAAGTCCATATCATCCCCATTTCTTATAGCACAATAGTATTCCATTACCTTCATATACCGCAGCTTGTTCAGCCATTCCCCAATTGATGGGCATCCCTTTGATTTCCAATTCTTGGCTACCACAAAAAGAGCTGCTATAAATATTCTTGTACATATGGGTCCTTTTCCGGCTTGTGTGATTTCTTTGGGATACAACCCTAGAAGTGGTATTGCTGGGTCAAAGGGTATGAACATTCCTGTGGCCCTTTGGACATAGTTCCAAAGTACTCTCCAAAATGGCTGGATCAGTTCACAACTGCACCAGCAATGTAACAATGTTCCAATTTTCCCACATCCTCTCCAGCATTTATCATTTTCCTGTTTTGTTATTTTAGCCAATCTGACAGGAGAGATGTGGTATCTAAGAGTTGTTTTGATTTGCATTTCTCTAATCAGTAGTGATCCAGAGCATTTTTTCATGTGCCTACAGATAGCTTTAATTTCTTCCTCTGAAAACTGCCTGTTCATATCCTTTGACCATTTCTCAATTGGGGAATGGCTTGTATTCCTGTATATTTGGCTCAGTTCCCTGTATATTTTAGAAATGAGGCCTTTATCAGAGATACTAGTTGTAAAGATTTTCTCCCAATTTTCTGCTTCCCTCCTAATTTTTGTTGCATTGGCTTTTTTTGTACAAAAACATTTCAATTTAACATAATCAAAATTGTCCATTTTGCATTTTGTAATTCTCTCTATCTCTTGTTGGGTCATGAATTCTTTTCTTTTCCATAAATCTGATAAGTAAACTATTCCTTGCTCTCCCAAATTACTTATAGTATCGGCCTTTACTCCTAAATCATGAACTCATTTTGACTTTATTTTGGTATATGGTGTAAGATATTGGTCTATGCCCAGTTTCTGCCCTACCATTTTCCAATTTTCCCAACAGTTTTTGTGAAATAATGAATTATTATCCCAGAAGCTGGCCTCTTTGGGTTTATCAAAGAGTAGATTGCTAAACTTGTTGATTTCTCCTACTTGTGTACCTGTCCTATTCTACTGATCCACACCCCTGTTTCTTAACCAGTACCAGGCAGTTTTGATGACTGCTGCTCTGTAGTACAGTTCAATATCTGGTATCGCTAGGCCACCTTCTCTAGCATTTCTTTTCATTAATACTCTAGATCTTCTAGACCTCTTGTTTTTCTAGATGAATTTTGTTATTATTTTGTCCAGCTCAGTAAAATAATTTTTTGGTAGTTCGATTGGTATGGCACTGAATAGATAGATTAATTTAGGTAAAATTGTCATTTTTATTATATTAGCTCAGCCTAACCATGAGCAACTGATATTTTTCCATTTATTTAGATCTGATTTTATTCGCGTGAAAAGTGTGTCGTAGTTACGTTCATATAGGCCCTGGGTTTGTCTTGGCAGATAGACTCCCAAATATTTTATAGTGTCTACAGTAACTTTGAATGGAATTTCTCTTTCTATCTCTTGCTGTTGGGCTTTGTCAGTAATGTATAGGAATGCTGAGGATGTATGTGGGTTTATTTTATATCCTGCAACTTTGCTAAAGTTGTTTATTATTTCAAGTAGTTTTTTACTTGATTCTCTAGGATTCTCAAAATAAATCATCATATCATCTGCAAAAAGTGATAATTTAGTTTCTTCTTTTCCTATTCTAATTCCTTCAATTTCTTTTTCTTCTCTTATTGCTACAGCTAACGTTTCTAGTACCAAATTGAATAGTAGGGGTGATAATGGACATCCTTGTTTCACCCCTGATCTTATTGGGAATGCATCTGGCTTATCCCCATTACAAATAATGCTTGTTGATGGTTTTAGGTAGATGCTATTTATAATTTTAAAGAAGGTTCCATTTATTCCTATGCTTTCTAGTGTTTTTAATAGGAATGGGTGTTGTATTTTGTCAAAGGCTTTTTCTGCGTCTATTGAGATGATCATATGGTTTCTCCTAGTTTTGTTGTTGATATGGTCAATTATGCTAATAGTTTTCCTAATATTGAACCAGCCTTGCATTCCTAGAATAATTCCTACGTGGTCATAGTGTATTATTCTCATGATAAGTTGCTGCAGTCTTTTTGCTAATATTTTATTTAAAATTTTTGCATCAATATTCATTAAAAAAATTGGTCTATAATTTTCTTTCTCTGTTTTGACTCTACCTGGTTTGGGTATTAGTACCATATTTGTGTCATAAAAAGAATTTGGTAGGACTCCTTCTTCACCTATTTTCCCAAATAGTCTGCAAAGTATTGGAATTATTTGTTCTTTAAATGTTTGATAGAATTCACATGTAAAACCATCTGGCCCTGGAGATTTTTTCCTAGGGAGTTCATTGATGGCATGCTCAATTTCTTTTTCTGAGATGGGGTTATTTAGAAATTATACTTCCTTTTCTGTTAACCTGGACAGTTTATGTTTTTGTAGATATTCATCCATTTCTTTAAGGTTGTCAAATTTATGGGCATACAATTGGGCAAAATAATTCCTAATTATTGTTTTGATTTCCTCTTCATTAGAGGTGAACTCACCCTTTTCATTTTTGATACTGGTAATTTGATTTTCTTCTTTCTTTTTTTTAATCAAATTGACCAAATTTTTATCAATTTTATTGGTTTTTTCATAAAACCAGCTCTTTGTTTTATTTATTAATTCAATAGTTTTCTTGGTTTCAATTTTATTAATCTCTCCTTTGATTTTCAGTATTTCTAATCTGGTATTTAATTGGGGGTTTTCAATTTGCTCTTTTTTTAGCTTTTTCAGCTGTATGCCCAGATCTTTGATCTCCTTTTTCCCTATTTTATTCATGTAGGTATTTAGCGATATAAAACTTCCCCTAAGAACTGCTTTTGCTGCATCCCATAAGTTTTGGTATGTTGTTTCATTATTGTCCTTCTCTTGAATGAAGTTATTAATTGTTTCTCTGATTTGTTCTTTGGTCCACTCATTCTTTAGAATTAGATTATCTAGTTTCCAATTAATTTTTAGCTTGTTTTTCCATGGTTCTTTGTTACAAATAATTTTTATTGCATCATGATCTGAAAAGTGTGCTTTGACTACTTCTGCCTTTCTGCACTGGATTGTGAGGTTTTTATGCCCTAGTACACGTTCAATTTTTGAGTATGTGCCATGTACCGCTGAGAAGAAAGTATATTCCTTTTTATCCCCATTCAGTTTTCTCCAGAGGTCTATCATACGTGCCTTTTCTAAAATTCTGTTTACCTCCTTAACTTTTTTCTTCTTTATTTTGAGGTTAGATTTATCAGGTTCAAAAAGGGGGAGGTTGAGGTCTCCCAGTATTATAGTTTTGTTGTCTATTTCTTCCTGTAACTCCCTTAACCTCTCCTCTAAGAATTTGTATGCCTTACCTACTTGGTGCATATATGTTAAACAATGATATTTCTTCATTGTTTATGGTGCCTTTTAGCAGGATATAATGTCCTTCCTTATCTCTTTTAATTAAATCTATCTTTACTTTTGCTTTGTCTGAGATTAGGATTGCTACACCTGCTTTTTTTACTTTAGCTGAGGCACAATATATTTTACTCCAGCCTTTTACCTTTACCCTATGTGTATCCCCCTGTTTCAAATGTGTTTCTTGTAAACAGCATATTGTAGGATTATGGTTTTTAATCCATTCTGCTGTCTGCTTCTGTTTTATGAGAGTGTTCATCCCATTCACGTTCAGAGTTATGATTTCTATTTGTGTCTTTTTCTCCATCCTATTTCCCCCTGTTTATGTTTTTATTTCTCCCTTTCCCCTTCCCCTCCTCAACAAAGTTTTGCTTTTGACCACCGCCTTCCTCAGTTTACCCTCCCTCTTTATTCCCCTCCCTTATCTTACCGTTTCCCACTTGATACTTCTCCCTTCCCTTCTGACCACCCCCCTTTTTTCCCCCTTCCCTTCCTACTTCCCATAGGACAAGTTAGATTTCTAAACTTACCAGGTTATGTTATTCCCTTCTTGAACCAGATCAGATGACAGTAAAGCTCAAATACTGCTCTTCTCCCTCCCTTCTTTCCCTCTACTATAATACTATAATATGGTTTTTTGTCATTTCATTTGGTGTAATTTACCCTTTTCTACTACCTCCTTACCTCTTCTCTCATAGCCCTCCCTTTACATCTCTTACTTATGTTTTTTTATCTTTATATCAGTTAATTTATACAGGCATTCACAATCTATGTGGATCCCTTTCAATTGTCATAATAGCTGTGCCATTCTCAAGACTGACATATATATGTGTGTGTGTGTGTGTGTGTGTATGAAACATACATAAGATGATATAATCCCACATAAAGATGCAAACAACCTGCCCTTATGGTTAATAAGGTTTGTGGGGTTTTTTCCCCGGTTACCTTTTTATGTCTCTCTTGAGTTTTGTATTTGGGGATCAAATTTTCCATTGAGTTCTGGCCTTTTCATCAGGAAGGTCTGGAATTGCCTTATTTCATTGAATGTCCATCTCCTTGCCTGAAAAATTATGCTTAGTTTTGCTGGGTAGTTGGTCCTTGGTTGTAGTCCCAGCTCCTTTGCCCTTCGGAATATCATATTCCAATTTCTCCTGTCTTTTAATGTGGAAGCTGAGAGATCCTGCATGATCCTGACTGTAGTTCCACGATATGTGAATTTCTTCTTTTTGGCTGCTTGCAGTATTTTCTCCTTGAGTTTATAGTTCTGAAATTTGGCTATAATATTTCTTGGTGTTTTCAGTTTGAGATCTCTTTCAGGGGTTGATGGGTGAATTCTTACAATGACTATTTTGCCCTCTGGTTCTAGAACCTCTGGGCAGTTGTCTTTGATAATTTCTTCAAAGATACTGTCAAGGCTCCTTTTTTCATCATGGATTTCCGGTAGACCAATAACTCTTAAATTGTCTCTCCTGGATATATTTTCCAGGTCAGTTGTTTTCCAAATCAGATGTTTCACATTTTTTTCTATTTTTTTCATTCTTAACATTTTGCTTTACTACTTCTTGGTGCCTCATAGATTCATTAGCTTCCACTTGGTCAACTCTAATTTTTAATGAGTTAGTGTTTTCATTTTGCTTTTGAGTCTCCTTTTCCAATTGGTTGATTTTACCTCTCAGGGTGTCATTTTCTCTATTTAGATTCTGAATCTCCATGGCCATTTCGCCAATCTTATTCTTTAGGGACTTTTCCATTTTTTCCATGTTTTCTTTTACCTCCCTATTTTGGTTTTTAAAATCCTCCTTTAGCTCTTCCAGCAATGCTTTTTGGGATGGAGACCAGTTCACATTATCTTTTGAGGTATCAGATGGATCTATAGTGTCACTGCCGTCCTCTTCCAAATTGATATTTTGATCATTCCTGTCTCCATAAAAAGAATCTATTGTCCTCGGTTTTTTTGTGTTCTTCATGTTGGTTTGCCTTTTCCTGGCTTTACAACAAATTTCTGCTTTTGGGGCTCAGGGCTCTCTGTCCCAGCTTTCTTATTCTGGGGATTGTGAGTCTAGAATTATAGCCTTCAGTTTCTTGAGGTGTGGGGGAGGGGTCTGGCTCCCTGACTTCTCACTCCCTATGGGTGCTCTCCAGCACTGTTGCTTTTCAGCAATGGTCTCAGCTGTTTGTTGTTTGAGTTGACGTCTGGCACTTCCCCTGGGGGAGTAAGATTATGTCTGGGCTGCTGGTGTTGACCCCTGCCGACTCTGCCCCTCTGGGACTAATGAACTTCTACTATTTGTCCACTGAAGCCCCACTTCTTTCTCCTCTGCTCCAGCGTTCTTTTTTTTTTCCCTGAGGAATTCTCTGGGTGGAGGGGGGGGGAGGGATTAGAGCCATTTACCTGGCCATTATGTCTCCCAGAAGTTTGAGAAACTGCGTTTCATACCTTTGGGGTGCAAGCCTCAGGAGTAGGTATTTTCATGGCCGGTGTTGTTGTGCTGCCTCTCGTAGCTTCCACAGACTGCCGTCCTGTGTTGGGAGGCCTGGGGATCTCCGCCGGTTTCGAGTGCCCAGCTTTCTCCCAGCCTGTCTCCCACGTGGATTTCCCAGCCAGCCGCTTCCGCTTTGGTCTGGAGCAGCTCCCCACGCCGAGCCCTCTCCGAGCCTACAGATTCGTGCCTTCAACCTTTCAGACTCTTCAGGCTCAGAAGTTTGCCCCACTCAGACTGCTCGTGGTTTCTGACTCTCTCAGATCTGCTCAAATTCACTTTTTTATAGGAATCTGACAGACCTTGTGAGAGAGCTCCGGTAAGATGCTGTTTTCATGTGGCCATCTTGGCTCTGCCCCCCTGGATCGGAAAATTTACCATGAATTAGCAGTGTGAGATGGCAGCCAGTGTAGTCTGGGGCTGCATTGGTTCATCCTCATATGGAGGATTGTGTTCAGTTTTGAGCACTATGGTTTGAGAAGAATATTTATAAACAAGACACTTTGCAAAGGAAGGCAACTAGAATGGTGCAGGACCTTATGAAGATCTCTTGAAGCAGCTAGGAATGTTGAGCTTGGAGAAGAGAAGACTCAGAGGGAGTGTGGGCTGTCAGATACGAAAGAGATTAGCCTTGTTCTTTTGGGCAACAGAAGGTAAAGTTAAGTACATTGGGTGGAATTTGTAAGGCAACAAATGTCAGTGCAAAAAAAACCAAATTTTTAGCAATTGGGGAAACCCAAAAGCATAATGGGCTGACTAGGAGTAAGTTTCTGCTTCCTTCCAGTTCCTCAGGTAAGGCTGGATCACCACTTAATAGGTAATAATAGCTGGCATTTATACAGTTCTTTAAGGTTTGCAAAGCATTTTGTAACTATGATTTCGTGTTATCCTTGCAACAACCCTGGAAGGTAGGTGTTATTTTTATCTGTATTTTACAGATGAAGAAGCTGAGGCAGACAGAAATCAAGTCACTTGTCCAGGGTCACAGAGCAACTAAGTGTCTGAGGCTAAATTTGAACTGAGGTTTTCCGGACTCTAAGCCCAGCACTATATGCACTGTACCACTTAGCTGATGGCTAAGGAATTATAAAATAATTTACAGTGGGTATTCATTTGGGGCATACATTGGACTAGACAGCCACTGAGAGCCTTTCTAGTTCTCAAATTCTGTGATTCTGTGATATTCATAAGGGACAAAAAAGCAATTCATGCTTCTTTGTTGAATTTTCCAGTTACAGTAGCCAACTAACAAACTTCTTGTCATAGGTAAGTCTTAGAGTTCATGCTAGGGTATTTCCAAGGCCTAGGGGAAAATAAGGCTTCAGTAACTTCTTATCAGTTCTTTTTCAATAGCTTACTATCTTCTTCCTTCTAGTCTCTAGCCCTCAAATCCAGTCTAAACACTATACTAGAGTAATATTACTTTCTGCATGCCACTCTTCTAGCCTTAAAACTTCAATGGTTTAATCCATTGATTACAGGATAAAGTCCAATCATGTTATTTTCGCCACACACAATCAGACCCCCAGCTTACCTTCCTTAGCTTCTCTACCACTCTTCTCCAAAAGGAAACTTCCATTCTAAAGAAATTAGACTCTATGGTGCCTGCCATACATGTCATATATGTTCTACCTCCATGTTTTTGCACACACTGTTCCTCTGGCCTAGAATTCACTAGAATGTAAGCTCCTTGTGGGCAAGAACTGTTTTCATTTTTGTCTTTATATCCCCAGTACCTACCACAGTGCCTAACACATAGAAGAAATATAGTAAATGATTTTTCAATTGCTTTGAATGAAATTGAATGTCCCCCCACCTATCCTACTATGCCTTTTCTATCCATCTCCACAGAACCTTATACATGCTATAAGCCCAGCTGGATCCCTGTTTTCTCTAGGAAGCCTTGACTATTGAAGTCCACAGTGGTCTCGCCTTGCCTCCTCTGAGCTCCTGCAGTATTTATCATATATAGCACAAGCATATAGCCTTCCTTTCTTATTGAATTTCTCACATATTCATGTCTTTTCTTCGTCTTTATTGCAAACTTCTTCAGGGTGAGGACCTCCTAGAAGACCATTCTTTTATCCCTCACAGCACCCAGAAGAGCCCCTAGCACTTGTTAGGGTCTCAGTGGTTATTTATTAAAGAATGGGGTCTCCTTTCACCTACACACCCTATCTGTATCCCCTGAGATCCTAACAAAGGGATCCCACTGCCATGATAGAGTGAGCATTGATGCAGAGGGGAATGGAGAGAAGAAAGAGACAAATGAAGTATGCTGCTGCCTATCTTCCATGGAAAATCCACTGTCCTTAAGGCATCTTTTGAGCACCTAAGCAGATCTGCTACTCCTTCTCCCAATGATTTGCTTATAGGGGTGAATGTCCCAATAAAAGGAAGCTTCCCAAAACTTCTCTGCCCATCATAAGTAGCAGAATAACAATATCAAGAGTTACAAAAGCTAAAGGATTACAGAAGGACCCCAGAGAGGCAACAGGCCAAGACAGAAAGCACTACCTTCCCCATTGGGTACTTTTAATTTTTCTGAAGAAGAGTCCTCCCTCCCCTCCCACTGCCCACAAAGGTATAATGTAATAGGGATTAAGGATCTGGAGAGAAACAATTATCTCTTCTGTGCTTAATTATTTTTACATCTTGTATCAGTGAGCCAGCACCATATCCTGAAGCCCTAGGGATCCCTTCCTTCCTCCTTGGCTCACAGGGAAGATAGGGGAATTCGTGCGTCAAAGACATATGGGAGAATTAGGCAAGAAGCTTCCTATGGGATGTCCATGGTGCCTAAAAAAGAAAGAACTTTTTAGTCACACCAAGTTGAATCTTTATTGGATCATTTTTCAGAGGCTAACTGTCTCATCTACTTGAACATTAAAAATGATGCTTTGTACCACCACTTCTTCATCTATGGGAAGAAACTAAAGAACTCAGCCACTCTAACATAGGATGCCAAAAACACTTTATAGTTTCTCAGCCATCACTCCATGGTCCCTGCATTATAATTTTATACAAAGTTCTGCTAGGGAGAAGTTAAATGATTGGTCATATTGAGGAGGAGCAGTGAAGTTCAGACTTCAGAACCCAGGAGTCCTGTCTCTCACTTTGGAATTCTAGCTTTCATCATTAGCCTGTACTTCCTCCCCTGTGTGTTGGGGAGTTCAGTGTAGCCTTTATGCTCTACTCTTTCATAGGAAAAGAAAGGTTTTGGACTAGAGGGATAGGTTTCTGTTTTATTCTTTTCCCCCCTTTTAAAAAAAAATGCTAAAAGAGAAATGTCTGAAACGTACCAGGGAACAAATGGAGAGGAAAGAAGAAAAGAAAGAGAAAAAGAGAATGTATATCCACTCAAAGTAAAGGTGCTCCGTTCCTTCTTTTCTCCCTTTACCAAGTAGAAGCAGAAAATTTAAGAAGATGTAGATTTGAAAAAAAAGTGGAGATAAGTATAGTTTGGTAGTATTACTGTCAGCTTCCTGGATTCCAAAGAGAAGGACTTGACACGATTGCTCATGTTGGTTGAGTTGTCATTTTATCCTGTATTTCCACAGTGTTCTCATTCCACTCTCCTGAGAACTCTCTCCCTAAAGAGCTGTTGGTTCACACAGAGGGATCCAAAGACTTTCACTGACTTGGATTTATTCTGAGCACTTTGGATAAGGTCTTGGGAGGGAAGGTATTGAAAATCCATGCCTGGTTTTGGGTAATTGGAAACTATATATTGTTGTATTATTATTATTATTCTTTTAATAGAATGCAAGCTCATTGGGGGCAAAAACTATTTATTTTTGTCTGTATTCCCAGCACCAAGCACCATACTTAGCACGTGGTTGGCACTTGTTGATTTATTGAATAATGTTGGTATGTCAAGTCATCCAATTAGATCACAACACATTAGCGACATTCAGTTCCTCTTTCTTGATGGATCCTCAATGATAAGGAATCAATTTCATGTCAGCATAAAGAGAATGTGGAAATGTAACATTTTCTCTCATGTCACAATCATAAGCATAGCATATCACATCAAGTGATTGTTTTTAGATCATAGTTGCTGTAAGAATCCAAAGGAGAGAGTATTGAAACGTCAAAGAAGGATATATGGAGGAGTCAGAATTTGAGAAGGATAGGAAATATTTGAGGAAGGAAGGAAGCGTGTGGTACGAAAGGTCAAATAATGAGAGAGGCGTCTTTAACCAAAGGAAAGTGAATTTATTTTACAAACCTCCCGAGATTTGGGCATCACCTCCACTAGGAGGAACTAGTGAAAGGAGGCAAGGTACAAAGAAAATGCACCGATAGATATACCCTTAACACAAAGATTCCCACCCACCTCTATCCCTTCTCGCCATTGGCTGGGAGATGGGCTTACAAACTAGGCGCAAAAATCTAGGCAAAGAACCAGGAAAACAGACAGAGCCAATCCATACATACTTTCATTATTTTGCTACTGATGTGGTGGTGATATGGCTAAGGTAAAGAGAAGGAATGAGGAAGGAGAGGGGGACCTTCCTGGAGCAGAGAACAAACAGCTCACAGGTAGTCCATTATCTCCCTATTTGGCAAAATTCCTGTGCTAACACCTAGAGAGGGGGAAGGGAGGGGCACCTGCAGCTTCAGGCCCTGACTTTCCAGAAGCTAGGTAAGTCACTACAAGGTGAAATTCCAAGCCTCTCCTACTCCCTCAGACATTCCCCATTCCAGAAATATGAGAAGAGAGTAGACCCTATATTCTTACCCTGTGAAGTCTTCACAAATTATATCCCTCTCACTCAGAAGGAAGGAAGGCAGGAAGGAAGGAAAGAAGGAAGGAAGGAATGAAGGAAGGAAACAGAGGACATTCCAGATATTCCAGGTGAGAGGATTTGTATAAGCCTAGGCAGAAGCAAAACTAGGGTTGGCAATTGGGGCTTTGTCTGTGACAGAAGATTTAGAGTCTATAAAAATATTTTCAATTGTATCTCAGGCACATAGAACAGTAATTGTTTAATTGAAATGAATTGAATTCAGAGGAATCATCCTTGTTGTTCAGCTTAGTCATGAGTAGGAGGCATACTTTTTTTTTAATATAAGTTGGTATTAGGTATTTAGAATAATTGTCCCTAAAGGCAAAAGGCTTCCACCCTCCCACAGGTCCATTGTTCTCTATCCTATGCACATTGTTTTACTCTTTAGGAGACTGATTAAAATCTTCCACTGTTCTCAGTCAATTAACAAATGCTGAATGAGTGCAGTGCCTTGTGCTTAGCATTAATGGAGACCCAGTACAAGAATGGCCTGCTACCTGGGGAGACAAGATTAACACACACAGGAAACAATTAGAAAAAGTTAGAAGACATTATGTATTCAAAAGCTAACTTGGTGGTACATACAGAAGATAAATACAATAGTAGAAAGAGAAGAGAAAACAATATGGATTGAAGCAGTGAGGTTTTGGGCTGAAAAAAAAAAAAGCAAATGTTATAATTTAGCCATTGTAGTTGATTTGAGAGTGTCCTTTTGGGTCAATAACTCAATCGACTAGTATTTACTAAGCACCTTCTCTGTGCCAGGAACTGGCAGTAGTTTGTCAGGGAAGGGCGCTATCAGTTAAGAGGGATCATGAAGGGCTTTGGGAGCAGCTAGATTGTATAGAGTGCTGGGCTTATCTTCCAGAATTTGACTCTGTTCTCAAACACTTAGCAGCTGTGTGACCCTGGGCAAGTCACTTAACCCTCTTTGCCTCAGTTCCTCCTCTGTAAAATAGGCTGGAGAAGGCAATGGCAAAGCACTCTAGTATTTCTGCCAAGAGAACCCCAAAAGGAATCATGAACAGTCGAACATGACTGAAAAGGACCAAAGAACAGCAAAAAGAAAGGCTTCCTGTAGAAGACAGTGCTTAAGTGGCAATTAAAGGAAGAGAGGGACTCTAAGAGGTTCAGGGGGTGCTGGGATAAGACCAGGGTTTTCCTGACTTCTCTGACTTCCCTGATGCTGCTTCCTTCCTTGATAGCAATCTGATTGGCCACAGCTATCCTCAAAGCTTCCTAGTCTGGGAGCATAAAAGGTCCCAGCTTTATATAGTCTGAGCCTCTTAGGCTTGTTAGGTGCCTGAGACCACTTGACTTACTGAACCCAGATAACTCTTAACCAAAGGAGTTTCCAGATGGAGATGAGGAAAGCTGAGTCAAGAGAAGCTGTACCACTGTTTCCATTTGTGCTCGGGCAAAGTAAACCTCCTTTATTCAGTGATTCGTGAGGGCCAACATCAAACCTGAACTAAAGAGCACTGGAACTAGAGCCGTACCCACAAATGCATTCCAAGCCATCTAAGTAGAATGTAACTCCTTAGGATGGGTACTGTTTTGAGGTTTGTGTATTTTTGTTTTGTTTTTGGTATTTGTTTCTCAGAGCCTAAGAAAGTACCGGGCATACAACAGGTACTTAATAAATGCTTTCTGCTTCTTGTTCTGTTCTAAGACCTGAGTGGTGGTCAGTATGATTTGACATGGAATTCAGCCTTTCTTATAGACAATGGCCCCAGAGCTAAGACCTGAAACAGTGAGAGATGGGAGCAAATCAGAAAGCCGATCTTTTTCTTCAACCTCCAGTTTAATCAGAGTTTTTGGCCAAGCTCTGATGAAGGTTTTTGTATCCTTTTCTTCCTTCCTATTCTTTTTTTTCTTTTTTCTCATGAACCAGTTCCCTCTTCTTTCTTGAAGAAGGAGGAGAGAAAGCATAGAAAGAGCTTCAGTAACAAACTGCATGTGGCTTCTGGTTGGTATTTCAAAGCCATTTATGTTGCAATTTTCATCTGTGAAGCTTAAGGGGCAGGGAGGGGGAGGAAGCCGAATACTGGAACAGGCCAAACTTAGGGACAGTTGGAGCGTTTCGTGCGATAAGAGGAGATTGTGACCAGGTGCTGTGAAGGGCGAAAGCACTTATTTTATTGTAGTCTCATGCGTTGCCTGAGCCCTGGTGCTTTTCAAAAGCAGTTAAAGAGCCATTTGATGGAAGGAATGCTTGGATTACACACTGTCTGGATCCATTATTGTCTTCAGATCTTCAGGCAGGTGTGTTTAAGAAAGGCCAAGCTTGTTTTCCCCCCTCTCAATTTTTTCTTTAATCCTTCTCTTTGGTCAAATATCTCCACCTCTGCATGTCTCCTAAAGGCTCCAGGCAGACATGTTTGCTGCATTGACTACCCAAGTTTCAGCTCTTTATCTCTCCTTAAAACCCCCAAATCCAAAAGTGGCTTATGGTTACTAGCCTATAGCTTGACTTCTTTATTTCTGCCTCACTACTACTTGTCCTGACCAATAACCCTTGTTCTGCTAATAGTTCTCAATGTAGGAACTGTAATCTAGCCATCATTCATCAATGAGAGATAAGGACACATAGGCTTATATTTTCCAAGTGTCAGCACAGTAGGTGTGGTTTCAGCAAGAATGTGTGAAATAGGTTCTTCCACCAAAGCCGGGGCTTCTGTACGTGGATCAGCAGTCTTATGCATACATTGGGCCATTGATCATCTCCTCTGCCCATCTGTACATGCAGTATCTTATTACCATCAAAAAGCGTTTATTGAAAACTGATGTGAGCCTGGCACTATACATAAGCAATTTATTCTTAAATGGGAAGTCTTCCTCCTGTCTAAAAAGAAGCTGCTTTCCTAGAAAAAGGATAAAATGCCAATGAACAAATATTGAAAAAACTCCCCAACTTCATGTATGTTTAAAATGATAGCCCTAATTTGTAAAGAAGCATAAAATTTTTTGCTCCACCAGGACTAATTTTATATTAATTGTCTTTGCTTTCTCTCTTCCAACTCCAACCTCACCTACTCCAGGGAAATTAATAATTACAACAAACATTTTTTTCCCACTGACCTGACACATGTTGACCCTTGTGCTAGACACATACCAACAGAAAGTCTTGGTTAGTCAGGTCTCTTAGGACAGCTGGGGGTTCAGAACACGAACGTTGACATTTCAATCAATCTATCATCTCATTAGACACTCTTTCCAGTGGTTCAGCTTGCAATACAACCATGCCTTTTCATGCAATACCACACTTGTCCATATTATGCTGAAGATTTATCTACAATGGATGTGCTTCTGTTGTGTTTGTACTTCGTTTTTGAAGAAGACCATGACATTAGGGAAGTGATGTCATGACTTGCAGTTGACTTTGATTTGAATGAGGGAGGGCTGTGCAGGATCACCAGCCTCACTTCCCCCTCCAGAGCCATCTGGATCCAGTGACCAAATATTCATCAGGATGACTGGAGATGACCCAGGATGCAATGGGAGACCCTGGGCCTTTTAGGCTAAGGCTTTTTCATGTACTCACTTAGAGTGAGGTAATGCCCATTCACTGAATAGGCCTCTTTAAGAATCCTGATGTCATGGTCCTCTTCAAAAACAAAGGACAAACACAACCTGTGAGTAGACCAAGCTATCTGAAAGGCAGTTAGTGGGGTAACTCAGCTTCTCCTCTCCCTCTCCTTCTCCTTCTTCTCTCCAAAGGAAGGTAAATTTTTATGGCCAGAAGCTGCCTACTTAACTTGGGATTTACTGGCTAGATTTCTTCCTTCCTTTCTTCCCTTCCCTTCCCTTCCCTTCCTTCCTTTTCTTCCCTTCTTTCCCTTCCTTCCCTTTCTTCCCTTCCTTCCTTCTTTTTCTTTCTTTCCTTTCTTTCACAACACCTTATACCCAGTTCACTCTGAAGCTCATAGATTGGACCACAATAAGTCCCTGCCCAAGCTCCATTTAATGGCTGTATTTTGGGCCCTCTTGCCTTAGAATGAATATCAATGGTAACTGTTTCCCTTTGGAACAGCAACTCTGAGGGTCTTCCCCTCCTACCTTGATTTTTTTTAATCTTTTTTTTTTCTAATTAAAGGGGCCATCCCTTGACTCGCTTCTTAAAGAGATGCTTCTGTAGATCTTTCGACATTGCATCATGGTCCCCAATGCAACACCTAGGCTCTCTAGTAGCTGTCCCTCAATCTCTCTACATGACTCTGCAACCTTCTTTTTTGGTCATACATCTCTCTTTATGCTGCCTATCCTGCACTATTCCTTACTGGTAACTCATCACAGTCTACTCACACCTAACATGAACCTCTCCATTTCCCCTTAGTTGACCTATAGTTCTTTGGAGACTATACTTTTTCATGGCTTGCATAGAATTTCAACCCAAAAATATCTATATAAAAAAGCTGGATTGTTGTTTCAGAGAGAAGATTAAAGTAATTAAAAGCACTCCCTCCATCTTATTCTCTTCTGAAGCCAAGTAGTGCATCAGAGACTACTGGACTTAGATTCAAAAAGGACTGGATTGACATCTTCCCTCAGACACTTACTAGCTGTATGTTCTTGAGCCAGCTACTTAACCCTTACTAGCCTTAGTTTCTTTGTCTGTTATGTGGGGATAATGCTAGCACCTACCTCACAGGGTTGTGGTGAAGATCCAATGAGTTGGCATCTATGAGGTACATTGCAAACCTTAAAGCACTAGATAAACTAGAGCTATTATTATATTACGTTGTGGTTCTCGTTGTCATTCCTACTTAACTTTGAGCCTAGTTCATTGTTCATCTGCAGCGTCTGTCTGTGATTTGATTAATATAGATGATTTAGATATAGAGATATAATTAGCTGTCTATACTGGTGGTCCAGCTTTATGAACTATCCATCGATGTGCATTTGATATTTTGGATAAGCGTTCTTTATCCACTTGGTTTCTCTTATAAGGATAGTTAGGTCAAATTCTTTTCGGTAATTAATGATCTCATTTTGGAGATGTTTTAGTGCACTAAGGTTTGACACAATCATTGAAATTCATTTGTAAGCAAAAGCATCTGAAAGACTTCAACATCTATAGGGAATCCTTTTTTTCCATTTGGACTCTATATTACATATGTTCCATAATAATGGCGGACACCTTTGGTGAGGATATATTTGCCTGTCAGTTTATCAGCTAACGTTTATTAAGTGCTTTCTATGCGCTAGGCACTATGCTAAGCACTGGGGATACAATGTGTGTGTATGTGTGTGTGTACGTTCACACACATACATATGCATATACACATATACATATATATATCTATATATAATACACACACACACACACACACATATATATATATATATATGTATATATATATATATATATATATATATATATATATACATATATATCCCTTATTCTCAAGGAGTTTAGAATCTAAAGGGGAAGACAGCATGGAATAACTGTACAAAAGGAGTATATACAAGATAAATTAGGGATAATTTCAGAAGAAAGGCATTAAAATTAAGAAGGACTAAGAAAGACTTCTTGCAGAAAGTAGAACTTTAACTGAGCCTTGAAGGAGGGAAATTAGGAAGCAGAGATTAGGAGGGAGATCATTCCAGGAATGGGGGACAGCTAATGAAAAAAACTGGAGTCAGGAGATGGGGTGCCTTGTTAAGGACGAGCAAGGAGGGCCATATCAGAACTTCATTCTCACTTAAGTCAATGTGGCATCGTGAAGAAATTGATATGCTATGTGCAAACCCATCTTTCAAATAATAGAAGCATTGATGATACATACAAGGGACCGCTGGTAAAAAGGACTGTTAATGTGTCTCCCTCCCTGCCACCAGAAAAAGGTACCATTCTCAGTACCTGAGCACTGAATACAGTGTCAGAGTTTGACTCTTACTTTCTATCTGCATGATCTTGAATCTTACCCTTTACCCTCTCTGCGTCTCAGTTTCTTCTGAAGAATGAGGGGGCTGGAGTAGGTGATCTCTAGGGTCTCTTCTCATGCTAAATTCATGATCTTCAGATTCCTCTGTTTTAGAACTGGAAGTTGTCCCCATCCACAGCTTGCTATAGCTTAAGATGAGATGGGTGTCTTGTGTGCGTGGTTTTTCCTGGCAGGAAAATGGATAAATGAGACAGATAGATAAGGGCAAGTATGAGAGGGGAGACATGAGCTGGGTTCCAAGTTACCTTGGTGATATATCTCAGCAGGCACCACCCATTAATTCCACTGAAAGTCAGCAAGACTGGTTTCCAGAGATGACAGTTTGGACATCCAAGCACAACCTTAAACTTGCCCAGAGCCACAGCTGACGAGATGCCAGCATTCTTCATATAGTATATATCACAGGGGCCACATAAGCCTGTTAGAAATTGGCTGAGCTAGAAGTGTCAAATGAACATCCTTGGCCCTTTAACTGCTGTGCAGTCTGGTGCGACTACTTCAGTTTCAGTCAATTTTCAATAATTAGACATCCACATGGACGCCCAGGCCTGTTTTCCCATATTCATCATCAGACTTGTTAGATGTCCCATTGTGTTCTTCACAAACAATTATTCAAGCAGTTTATAGTTTAGTGGTCAGCATTTTCTGCACAATGACTTTTCTCTCATAGATCTGGTGAAATTTCCGTTACTCTAGAAAAGAAAGTGGCTTTTCGTTTTAGTTCCGTAGGTCAAGTTAATCATGAAGAATGAGGTCTTCTTCTGTAAAGTGGTAACAGTATACACTCAAACAAGAGGCATGTTTTAGGATCCACTTCATCTACACCAAGACACAACACTGTCAAAATGGTTTGGAGAATACTTTAATTATCCAAGGAATAGTAATGACAATTAGCCTTGTTAATGTTAACGCTTTGGCTATTTTCCTGACATAATAACATATATGTTGCGTGATTCTTTTTCTGAGAAGCCTCGTTGGAGTTCATATTAAAATGTTATATGTGGGACTGAGATATGCCACCTGGGAACAAGCAAGACAATATAAAGTTGGGTAATTGGTACAGCATAGGAGAGCAGTAGGGCTAAGTTCATCCCTTTAGTAGAAGGTAAGGCCCTTAAAAGCAGGTACTATTTCATCATTCCATTCCCAGAAGCCAGTGCAATGCTTAGGACATTATAGATACATTATAAATACTTGGTGAATTGAGTTGATTTGAATTGACTTTGTATACCTCAGTTTGTCCTATTTCTTTAGCATGTCTCTACTCTAAGGATAGGATGGCTAGGTGGCAAGAGTGAATAGAGCGCCAGGCCCAGAGTGAAGAAAACATGAGCTCAAACCTGGGCACAGACACTTACTAGCCGTGTGACCCTAACTAAGCACGTCACTTAACCCTGTTTGTCTCACTTTCCTCATCTATAAAATACTCTGGAGAATACTATCTCTACTATCTCTGCCAAGAAAACTCCATGTGGGGTCATGAGGAGTTGGACACAATTGGACATGACTAAACAGCTCTAAGGATATACTAGCCGGGGCTGAGAGAATGAAGCAGGATGGCCTGATATGCTTGGGACAGCAGAATTCCTTTCTCTTTTCCTGTTCAGACACTACTATGGCATTTAGACACTACTATCATGCCTGACCTGTGGTAAAGCCTTCCTAGCTCATATTGCTCTGATCAGCTGAAGTCGGCCACACTGTGCCTTGACTCCAACGTGGTGATGTTATTTTGGTCCTCTACAAGAACAAAGAACAATGTGTCAGAGTAATGCTGGCATGAAACATTGCCCATGTTGTCCAGAAAATACAGTAAGTGGCACAAAGACAGTTGGACCCCAGGCCAAGGATGTTTCTAACTGAGCTGTATCTGGGTCAGACAGAAGTAAGACCAGGAGGACTCAATCAAATCTGTGATCTGCCTAGGGCACAATGCACAGGGGAGTTAAAGGAGGAACACATTTTAATATTGCTTTTTATAGATACATACTTTTTAATGCCAGAAAACTATCTTTTCTAAGGCATATTAGATATTTGTTTTGTGAAAAGCATGTATTTTGTAATAGAGGAAGAACTTGGCAGAGCAGGAAGAGTACTGGATTTAAAATCAGAGAACTTGTGTTTGGCTCTCAGCTTCATTGGACTATGAGCTCCTTTAGAGAAGAAACTGGTTTTTGCCTGCCTTTTTTTGTATCCCCAGCATGTAACACAATGTCTGACAATATAGTAGGGGATTCAGTTGGCTCAGTTTCCTTAGCCTCCCTCTACTTTAAAGATAGAGTATCTAGATGGCCACAGTGGATAGAATGCCAGACTTGGAGTCAGGAAAACATGAATTCAAACCTGGCCACAGATACTTACCAGCTGTGTGACCCTGGGCAAGTCACTTAAACCTGTTTGCCTTAGTTTCCTCATCTGTAAAATGAGCTGGAGAAGGAAATGGTGAGCCACTCCATTGTCTTTGCCAAGAAACCCAAAATGGGGTCAAGAAGAGTCAGACGTGACTGAAAAACAACTGAATGATGATTGCTACAGTAGTGAAAATATTAGATTTTGGATTATGAAAAGGGACAACAACTCCAAGAAGTGGTACAATTGTGGTCTTGTATCTGAAAGCTTTCTGTCACTGTTGCTGAAAAGGGCTGGGCAAAGGAAGGATTCTCATAGTTCTATAGGGATCAGCTACTTTGAATTAGGAAAAAATGCCTCTGGGAGTGCAGTTGGGAATGTGTCTTAGTTGCTGGAGTCCTAGGACTATGTACTTTGCCCTTGCAGTATATACTGAATAAATTGACTATTGACTTCAATGAAGGGCTCAGATCCCAGAAGTACAAAGCAGGCAATGTGTAGATCTTATATTCCTGTGAGGCTCATGATGACTATTAAGAACTACCACAGAAGTCGAGTCAAGTCAACACTTATTGAGTGCTTACTATGTGGCAGACACTGTGCTGAGTGCTGGGAATACAAACAAAAAAAAAAGGAGGGGGCCACCCTTGCTCTCATGGATCCAGCAGATAAATGGGGGAAAGAACATGTAAATAACTGTGCACAAAAAATAATAGAGACAGGATGAATTGGAGGTCATGTCAGGTGGTAGGTGCTAAAATGCAGGAGGATTAGGAAAGGCTTTTTATAGATGGTGGGATTTTAGCTAGGATTTGAAGAAAGACCAAGAAGCCCCACATTGAAGATGAAGAGGCATGTATTCCAGGCGTAAGCACCAGCCAGTAAAAAATGCCTCAGGTTGGGAGTTGGTGTTTTGTCTGAGGGACAGCAAGGAGGTTAGTGTCACTGGATATAAAGACTGCAAAACTTTACAATGTAACAATATTGGGAGTTAAAAGACAGCTGAAAGATTACAGCCGCTCTACCCCTCTGTGCATCCCATACCTCTCTAGGCGACTCATTCCTTCTACTCTACCCTTCATCTGACCCGCCTGCCCTACCTCTTCTTTCTTTCAGGTGCACAGTGGACAACCGAGTCACCCGGGTGGCCTGGCTGAACCGCAGCACAATCCTCTATGCTGGGAATGACAAGTGGTGCCTAGATCCCCGGGTGGTCCTCCTGACCAACACCAAAACCCAGTACAGCATTGAGATCCAGAATGTGGACGTGTATGACGAAGGCCCGTACACCTGCTCTGTGCAGACAGACAACCACCCAAAGACTTCACGAGTCCACCTCATCGTTCAAGGTAAAGGATCCTGACGAATGGGGAAGTCCGGAGTGTGGGAGCTGGGGCACTTTTCTGTGTGGTTCTTAATAGATATAGAATGTAGGCTCTGGCCAGGTCAGTTTCCTGGTGTTTTGTTTTGTTTTTGTTCATATAATACGGAACTAGAAACTCGAGTGTCTTGGTCACTGACTTTTACACTGAGTAAAAAGTAGGGCCAGGACAAAAGTGACCAACTCTGATGCAGTAATATACAATGAAACCATGCTACCTTCTTTCAATTTGCTGTCATCAATCGCACTGATTTCTTATTTTGTTCAGCTTTTCCTTTGGCTACTTGTACAGAGCTTCCTTTGCTTAGTGTAAGGTACAGACCTAGTGCACTCTCCCTCTTCATATCTTTGGAAGGGAATTCATTCTTTATTACTCCTGTTTCCCTACAGGTGGCCCCATGAGTGGAGCCTGGGGTCTTCCTCAAGCCTAAGACCTTTGTGAAATGAGAATCAGACATCAGGAAGTTTGGGAGATGTAAAGTGGAGAGGGGGGGAAAAAGTTTAAAAAAAAGGAAAGGGAAGAGTTATGGAAGAGAACCGTAAAAAAAAAATATAAAAAGAAAAAGAGATGGAAAATGGAGGACTTAGAACTCGGGCAAGCAAGGCAAAAAGCAAGAGGAAATGAGAAAAAGGATTTGATGAGGTGGGGATGACTAGAACAAGCTACCTGCAGGAAAGAGACTCAAAAGCAAGAAAGAGCGAGAGTTAGAGGTTATACAATAGCTGTGGTGTATGGGTGTTTCATTTCAAATTCTGGAAGAACGTTCAGTTCCAATAAGTACTCTCTTATTGTTTCTGTAATGAAAGCCAATTGTGCTGGTTTCTTCTGTTCTAAAAATCTGAGCTCCCACACTGTGGCTATGTTTCTTTTGCCTGGAATGGGGTGCCATTGTTTTCCCATTTGAATTGAATGAAAATGGAGTTGGTGACAGCAAAGTGTGAGGCAGAGAACAATGCTTTGGTGGGGAAATTTATTACAGACAACATTATAGACATATGATGGGAAGATGAATATGTGTTGATAGGAGTATGCCTCACAGGTTCTGTAAAGACACTGAAATGAAAGGATCAGCATAGGGTCGGAGGTCAGCCATCTTAACTTGGGCAGTTGGAGCACAAACTAATGGAAAATGTCTAATCCCTTGCTAGGTGATTTCCTCTATAAGTTGGCTGGGTGCCCTCTTAGCATGACACACCAGCTCAAGTATTGGAATCTCATCTTGGGCTAATTTTCAAATGCTGATGGGTATATTGATTTGGAAACAAGCTGGGTTAAGAAAGGCATTGGTCTTGTACACAGAGCCAGCCTAAGCTAATCCGCTGTCAATATGCCTGGACTGAGTATTATTGACACTCTAATGAATAGACGGCCGTAATTTTCCAGGGCCCTTTTTTCCCTCCCTCTTAAAGTGATCAGACAAACTAAATAGAACCAAACTTCCCTGGTCTCTGTATTGGAAAGGGCATATATCACCATAAGGTGGATTTGTTGTTGTTGTTTATCTTGTGATCTGTTATTGCATTGAGCATAAAGTATGGTTCCCACACCAGAAACTGTCTGTGTGGATAGTCTTAAATTGCTGTTTCAGACTCTGGATGAAAATTCCACTTGACTGCATGGTTTCTATAATCTCTGCTATTGGGAGACTGAAGATGATCCATCACTTGGGTTTGGGATTTCTGAGCTCCAGTGTGTTCCAAGTATGTCAGGCACCAATATAGTGAATTCCTGGCAGCAATGGACCTTTAGGTTTCCTAAGGAGGGGTGAACTAACTGGTCCAGGTTAGAAACAGAGTCAGTCAAACCTTCCCAAGCTAATCATTAGCTGGATTAGGATTGTGAGAGACAACTGTACTTCCAGCCTGAGTGAGACAGGGAAAGGCGTTCTCTAAAATAAATAAGGAAAGAGAAGGAAAGCAAAGGCAGAGAAATGGAATAAAAGGGAAGGGAAGGGAAGGGAAGGGAAGGGAAGGGAAGGGAAGGGAAGGGAAGGGAAGGGAAGGGAAGGGAAGGGAAGGGAAGGGAAGGGAAGGGAAGCGAAGGGAAGGGAAGGGAAGGGAAAGAAAATGAAGGGAAGGGAAGGGAAGGGAAGCGAAGGGAAGGGAAGGGAAGGGAAGGGAAGGGAAGGGAAGGGAAGGGAAGGGAAGGGAAGGGAAGGGAAGGGAAGGGAAGGAAAAAGGAAAAAGGAAAAAGGAAAAAGGAAAAAGGAAAAGAAAATTGCACTGGGGTATGAGTTAGGAGTCTTATTGAGATTTCTAACTGGTTTTAGATCTAAAAAAAGCATTTGTTTTGCTCCTGTGAGTATGTGAACATGTGTGTATGTGAACCACATAATGATAGGGTTAGCTAGAAGGGACCTGCGTGGTCACTATTTCCCACCTTTTCTTTCAGTACATCTGGCTCCAAATGTAGAATTCTTTACACCACACTAATGTCCTTTGCGTCCTCTCCCTCAGTATATGCATTAACAACATCTGGCTAATGTTTCTCTCTTCTACTCCCATTGGTTTAAACTATTCAAAATCTAGTACTATGTGATACAACCTATAAAATTTGAGCTCCAAGGAACCTTGGAGTTTTCTGTTCAAGCTATTTTATTTTATTTTTGTTTCTGATGAGAGAAGCAGCTCCTTTAATGACCTGTATTAAGTGGAAATGAATCACGTGATAAGAATCCTTGAATGTCAGGTCTCTGGGAACTTAGTGGCCACCTGGTCCAATCCTCTTATTTTATTCAAATATTTTTGTAAACTTAATATTATACTTCTATACAACTAAATGAACATGCTTTGCAACTATTTACATTTTAATTAAGCAATATAAATATTATAACAAGTTTTTAGTAACACCATATTCTTTGTGTATTCATCCTCATTCACTTGACTCTTTAGATGCTTGTATTTAGCATGTACTTTGTTCTTCTGGTTCTATATCTTTTGCTTTAGAGTATGTCACAAAGGTCTTCCCAAGTCTCTTTATACTCTTATTTCTCAGTTATATCTCCATCAAAGGATTCCATTGATATGTCTGTATATGTATCACAATGTATTCAATCATTTCCCCTATTATTGGATATTTACATTGCCTCGGTTTGGGGAAATAAAGAATAATGCTGCAGCCAATCAACAAACTCTTATAAATGCCTGCTAAATCCATATATGTATACATGTACATATGTGTGTATGTATGTGTATGTGTGTGTGTAGATACACACACATATACACACATACAGAGTACTTGCCCTCAAGGCACTTACATTCTTTTAAAGGAAACTATGTAAAATGTAAATATGAATATATGTATATATCTAGATACCTCCCTGCCTAGTAATATGTAGTATTGTGAATGTGTGTATATGTGTATGTATGTACATATACATAAATTATATATGTATGTGTGTTTGTGTGTATTCTATGAGATTAGGTAAAAAGCGAGGATGTCCCAGACAGAAAAGTCTTCAATTATTTCTTTGTTTGTTTGTTTTATATCACTTTGAGGATATATTCTCAACATTGCTAAAATGTAAGTTCTTTTGGAGCAAGAATTATTTGATGTATTGTATCTGTATCCCTTGCCTAGCATAATGCCTGATCCAGAGTAGGGATTTAATAAATGCTTGTTGATGAATTGGACAGAGGAATTTCAGGGTCAAAAGATATGAGCATCATAACTTTTATAGAGCATCATCAGATTGTTCTCCAAAAACATTTCCTAAATTTATAATCCCACCAACAATGAATGCCACTTGATTATTTTAGAGATAGGAAATTAAAGCCCAAAGATATTAAATGGCAGGGTCAAAGTCACATAGCTAGAAATGATGTAGTCAGGACTACAACTCTGATCTGACTCCTCAGTCTCCTGCTCTAGTGGTCTCCAAGTTTTTTTGGAACATACCTGCTATCAGGTAAAACAAAGGAAAACAAAAACTTCTATGTGCCTGATTAAAATATATGTGTGTGTATACATATACATATAAATATGTATATATATCCATTTATTTATAAATTGTATGCATGTACTATTAGGTACATCATAAAACAACAGAAAAAAGTGAAGAAGATAAAGATAAAATAAATAGTATTTTAAAATATTTATTTATCAACGATACAAAAATGTTTTCGCCCATTAGAATATTGTTATTCTTAATGTTTACTTCTAACAATGTTATTTTATAAGCTTCATTCTTTTTTGAAACTTTGGTTCAATAGTTTGTGAAAGAAAGAATGATTGAGAGGTCTGGTTCTAAGGTCAGTTTTTTTTGGCTTCAAAGATTATCATTGCTGAAAAAGATATCTCACAAAGTTACGACGATCCAGATGGAACAAATGCATCATTGGCCTCTGTAAATAAACCCATCCCCTGGACAAAGGTATTTTGCTGAAATTCAGCTACAGTGTTGTTGTGGAGATCAAATGAGGCACATAATAAGCGCTCTATGAATGTTAGCTACTATTTAACAATATTATTGTTTTCTCTGATTTGGGAGAGGAAGAGTTAATAGTCTAGAAGCTACTATTTAGGCTAGGGAAGAAGGGTATGGCTGGGCAAATGGAAAAATAGCCCATAGGTTCTGGTTTCCTGGTGGTAGATGGCCTTTTTCTTTAAAGCTAGCTAATAAGTGTTGTTCTTGGGGCTGGAGGGGAGAGTAAGAGGTCTTGGGATCGGGATTACAGATCTGAGAGAGATGGATGCGTGGTTGCGTGAGCCCCAACAGCACTGTCAGCAGCTGTCCTTTAAGCCTGTCCGCCTGTTTGTCCTCTCCTTGTGTTCATCGGCACTGCCCTGTGAGGCTGTGCTTACTTGCTTTTTGGTCAGCTTGCCTCAGGTACTCCTGAACCCCTTGCTGAAGTCTCCCTTGATTGGCAGGTGACTCAACGCATAGGGCATTTGGAGTCATAAAGACCTAAGTTCAAAACCAGCCTCTGATACTTGTGTGACCTTGGGCAAATCACTTAACTTCTATCTACCTCAGTTTCCTCTTCTGTAAAATGAGGGTGATAATTGCACTTATCTCTCAGCATTGTTATGAGGATCAAATGAGATACTATTTGTAAAGTACCTTTTTTTTTTCTTTTCTGGCCTTAGACACTTACTAGCTGAGTGACCCTAGGCAATCACTTAACTGTTTGCCTCGGTTTCTTCATCTGTAAAATCAACTGGATGAAGAAATGGCAAACCACTCCAGCCAAGAAAACCTCAAATGGGGTGGGGGTGGGAGGGCCACAAAGAGTCATACACAACTGAAAAATGACTTAACAACAAACCTTTCTTTGTAAACCTTAAAGGTCTACATAAACGCTAGCTCTTGTTGTTCTTGTCCTCCTGGGGTTGGGAAAGAAGAATGGAAGGGCCTGGTGGCAGGGCTAACATTCCAAGACAGCCTGCACTGGGAACAGGCAAGGGGAAGGAAAGCATCAGTCTGGCAGTGTCTTTAAATCCCTGAACAGCCGTCCTGCCCTTCTCATTTCTAAAATGTTTTCCCATATCCCACTGAACCATCCTGTGAACCAAACATCCCACTTTGGAGACGACTTATTCAAGTTCATCACTACCCAGTTCCCCTTGCTGCTCATTACCCCTTTATTGGGAAAAAGGATCTTCTTCCCTAGAAACACTTAAGGTTTCCTCAAAGCCTACCCTTCCGGATAAAAGCAGAGACACTGCTTTGACATTGATAATACCCATAGCTCTACAAATGAGCCAGGCATTCCAGCTCACAGGGCTAATCTCTTGAATGGCTAATACAGGACAACAGTTAACATTTATGTAAAGTTTTTAGATTTGCAAAGTATTTTCCATATATTATCTCATTCGATCCTCACCTTCAATCCTGGGAAGGTAGGGAACCTGAGACTGAGAAAGATTAAATTACTTGCCCAGGGTCACACAGCAAGTAAGTGTCTGAGACTGAATTTGAACTCGGGTGTTTCTTCATTGAAAATCCAGCATTCTAACCACTTCTCCAACTGCCTCCTGAGACAATTCAAGAATGAACACATAGTTTTTTTGGACAGAATAATTGTAACAAGTTTAAAAGCCTATGAAAATTCAAGATAAGCTTATAAGTCAGTATCAATGAGAATCATCGCACATATTCACTAAGGATCCTAAATATGCTCTTAGGACATTTAGTCCAAAGTTCCTTAACTTACCTCTAATGTTTTCAACCAGAAGTCTTGATGTCAGTGCTTTATTGCAGGACTCCTGTGATTCATGAGTTTAATCCCTGTCTTCTTCCCAGGGCCATCTGCATATTTTAACCCCTTCCAACCTTTCAGTGGCCTGAAATAGAAATAGAAAGTTCTATTTCTATCACTGATTCCAAATGGCTGTATTGATCCTATCCTTGACCCACCAGAGCCAACAGTCCCCTTTCTCCATGGCAGACTCCACATGGCAGAGAGAGCATGACAACTGCTCTTAATGAGACAACAGCATTTACTAAATTAAAGACAGCTTAGGGAGGACTTGGAAAAAGCCCTATTTGTGTTTATAAAAACCCTAGTGTACTTGTACAGTAGTGATGAGCCCACAGCCACTAGAGATGCATTAAGAAAGGTTCACCTTATCTAAACCCTGAAAATGGACTTCTCTGGAGTGCTGTGCCCTCTGGGCTTTAATCTCACATAGAGACATACATTTGCATGATAGAAAACTGTAGAATTTAGTGCTTATAAAAAAGCTTATATAAAAAAATTATTATTAGTGTAATAATAAAAAAAAAGCTTTTGACCTCTTTATCAGTTTTCCAGGCCCTATCTCACTCTTTTTATTGTTATTCCAGCAACTAATCACCCCCCTCCCTTTTGTTTGGTGCAAATGAGTTTTCCCCATTTCTTCTAGAGCAGAGTTAATCTGTAAATCCCTACTATTGTCTGATAGTTAATTACCTGCTTTTTGGAATCAAACTGCTCAGGTGAAAGGGGAGGGCAGTAGGATAAGCCTGGGGAAGGCAGCCTGGGGAAGGCAGACTGGGCCCTGCGTTCCT
Organism: Trichosurus vulpecula; assembly: GCF_011100635.1. Taxonomy (NCBI): domain Eukaryota; kingdom Metazoa; phylum Chordata; class Mammalia; order Diprotodontia; family Phalangeridae; genus Trichosurus; species Trichosurus vulpecula. The sequence continues at coordinate 173,825,210 of NC_050574.1, forward strand.
TGCTCCCCTCAGCACAGTTCAAGGGGACAGAGCTGCTGTAGACCTCTAGATCCAATGCCAAGGCCGGCTGTATGCAAATAATAGAGCCTTTGGAAGTGCTGCCCCTTCACTTATCCCTTGTCCTCTCAGCATTTCCAGGGCCCCCACCCCCCACCTGGTGACTTTGTTGCTCTTCAACCTTGCATAATTAATCATCCTCCCTTAGCCAAACTCATTATTATGATTATACAAACAGGAACAATAAGTTTTAATTTCCAGACACCTACATCCCACAGGCTTTTGGGGCACCTGAACAAAAAGGAACCTGAAACACAGATTGGCTAAGAGAGTGATGCACCTCAATGCTTCCCTTCCCACTTTGAGAGCAAAGCCTTCAGTGCTTCAGGTCTCCTTCCAGTTCCAGAAAATTAGGCCAAATCTGTAGGAATTAGAGCTAGAAAGGAATTTAGAGCTTGTCTGGCCCAAGCCCCTCATTTTACAGATGAGGAACCGAGGCCCCAGGAAAGGCGAAGGAGCTTGCCCAAGTCACACAGCTAGTGTGTAGCAGAACAGTCTTTCCTGTTACTGTTCCTCAGTCAGTCAACAACCATTTATTAAGCTTCTGCTATGTGCCAACAACCACTGTGCTAAGCTTTAAGGATAACAAAGAAAGGCAGAAAACGGTCCCTGCCCTCAAGGAACTCACAGTCTGATGGGAGTGATAACATGTAAACGACAATGTACAAACAAGGTATATGTGTGAGACACACACACATATGTGTATATGTTTGAAATTGAGGGTGATCTCAGAGAGTGACTCATTCATTCAGAAGCTTGGTTCATTTTGCATTCATTTGTGGAAAAGTATAACCTGGATCTGACGAGACAGAATTCTCTACTTCATGAACTTGGTGCAAAGTGACTAGGCCTGTATTTCCCCTCCTGGTTAGCACTGGCTCCCTCTTGAATAGGTCCCTTTAAGAAGTTAATCAAGGGATGGCCCCTTCAATCAAAACTCAAAAAAAAAAAATCAAAGTGGGAGGGGAAGAACCTCAGGGTTCCTGCCCAAAAGAGAAACAGTTACTATTTAGTATTTACATTCACTCTAGAGGCAGAGGCAAAGGCAGAGGTAGAGGCAGAGGCTACGCACAGGTTGTGTTTGTCCTTCTTTCTCGAAGAGGACCATGACACCAGGGAAATGATGACATGACTTGCAGTTGACTTTGATTTGAATCAGGGAGGGCTGTGCAAGGTCACCAGCCTCACTTTCTCCTCCAGAGCCTTAGAAGAACTTAGCTTGAAAAGACCAGGGTCTCCCAGTGTATTTTGGGCCATCTCCAGTTGTCCTAGTGAATATCTGGCCACCGGACCCAGATGGCTCTGGAGGAAAAAGTGAGGCTGGTGACCTTGCACAGCCCTCCCTCACTCAAATCAAAGTTAATCTCAAGTCATGTCATCATTTCGCTGATGTCATGGTGGTCTTCAAGAACGAAAGACAAACACAACAATCTCCCTCTTGAAATTACTTTGAATTTACTTATATGTATGCCTGTTGTTTCATCCTAATAGAATGTAAATCTCTGGGATTCAGGGATTCTTCTTATTTTTGCTTTTGTATTCCCAGCCCTTGGACCAGTGCTTGGGGTGTGTGTGTGTGTGTGTGCGTGTGTCTGTGTCTGTGTGTGTCTGTCTGTGTTTGTGTGTATGGTTCAAACTTATTATTTCATTAGGATAGGAAGGTCCAGGTGAGGAAATGACTTCTACCAGCACAGATGGGCAACTAATCTGCAATTTATAGTTCTAAGGAGTTCCCTTTGTGCAATGACAGGTTAAGTGACTCATCCAGGGTCACTTGCTGACTTTCAGGCTGGCCCTCTCTCTCCTATTTGGTTCTGCCTCTCATCTTACACATGAACTTCTGAAATGAATTGAAATTAATTGAATTGTAGGCAGGTGTTACAGCTGACCCCATCAGGCCCCTAGTTGTAAACTACTTTATCCTCTCTCTCCTTTCCTTTCAAGAAGTACTTGCAAATCTGCTTTTAACATGGTCACAGATCTGTGCATAGTGGATGAGCCTCTACTGAGAATCTTTAAAAAGTAAGAACTTAAATTCATTCACCAAATTGGAAGGCCCCTCAAAGTGTCCTGGGAAAGGAAAAGAGATTAGGCCATTTTATCTGAAATTGTGTTACTAAGTTCAGATGGCATGCAAGTGATACAACCCAGTAACTTAGAGGCAATTCTGATACTTTTTGAAGTAATCAGTGAAAGCTTCGAGATTTGTCAAAGGAGTCTGCATTGCCAGCACTAAAAACTCAATTAACTCATTTATAGCGTGCTCTCACCTCTAGGCATGTTAAGACAATTTAGAAGCAAAACAAAACAGAAAGTTTTCTTGGTCATGTACACCAATGTTTAATGGAGAAGGTAAGTTGCTCCAAAGCTTGGTTAGATGAAGGTGTCATCTGAGTATAGCAGCATGGGGCTCGGGGAGAGGGAATTGGACAAAGGAGAGGAAGGAAGCAGATCGTGTTCCTGAAGCTATTTGAAGTCCCTACCTCCTTTTTTTTTTTAAATTTTTGGTCAGACTGTGACTAGCAGCAGCCCTCCCAGGACCAAATCCTTTCCCTTATTTGGGCCATGATCATATAGTCTTTAGAAGAGGCACCCTTTGTTATTTGGCTCCAGGCACTAACAGAAGACCAGAAGCATCATTTCAGACAAGCAGCTAATGATGGTTTCTAGCTTCCCTGGAACTAGCCCCATCTCCATCCTCCCCCTCCCTTTGAACATCCATGTAGATGTTGATTCCCCCAGGGCTGAAGCTGAGCTGCCAGCTAGTTTTCCTCAGGGAATCAACATGGTCTCTTCAGACCAAATATTTTTAACTACAGGAGGAAAAAACTTTGGTTCCAACTGTATCCTAGGCTTTCTTACAGCCTCCAAGTTATACATTTTGTTCTCCCTTTGCAGGGCAAATGCCAATTATCAATAACAGGCACTGATCAAGTTACATTTCTTATATGTTTTCCCTTTTTATCCTCATAGCATAGGATCAAGGGTTTTCTCTAGAGATGCAATTTAATCCAACCCCCTCATTTTACAAGTGAGGAAATGAGGACCAAAGTGGTCTTGCTTAAGGTCATATAGGTAATAGCAGAACTGGGATCTGAACGCAGATTCCCTGACTACAAATAGAGTATTCTTTCTACTCTGCTATTCTGACTCCTAGGCTTTCTCTATTATTCTGTGGATTAATTTCAGCAGCTCAGTTATATCAGGTTGGTATCAGAGAGTGTGAAATAGTAGCTAACATCTGTCAGGGCTGATCCAGTCATTTCCCAGGATATACCTGAAAGAAACTTGATTAACATGTATTTCTAACTTCTGGCAAAAATTAACACATATTGGTTTCTTTGACTCATAGGTAATATGAAATCTTGTACAACAGAAACAGGAATAGATATGAAGCAGCTAAGTGGCTCAATGGATAGCATACTGGACCTGAAGTCAGGAATATCTGAGTTCAAATCCAGCCTCAGACACTTACCAGCTGTGTGACCTTGGGCAAGTCACTTAACTATTGTCTGCCTCAGTTTCCTCATCTATAACATGGAGATGATAATAGTGCCTACCTCCCAGGGTTGTTGTGGGGATCACATGAGATATGTACAAATTGCATTGCAAACCTTAAATGACTATATGAATGTTAATTATTATTAACATTAATTATTATTATTATTATTAGAGCTAGGCAGCAGACATGGGTACTGGATAGCATGAAGAAGAGAGTGATCAGGATGAGGGACTCAACATCATATCAGATGAGGCACAATGAAAGAAACTGGATATATTTAGCCTGAAGAAGACGGGACCTGAGGGTTGGGAAGGATGAGAGATTTCAAAAGTTGTCACTTAGGAAAGGGTTTAGACTTGTTTGGCTTGACCCCAGAAAGCAGAATTTGGAGCAATGGTTTGAAGTAGCGGGGAATTTAGAATTGATGTAAATAAAACTAACATTTAAAACAGGTCAAAAATGGAATGCATTGCCTCAGGAGGCCTTGTACCTTGGAAAAGATCTCAGAGAACATCTAGTTCAGAGGCATCTGAGACTCGCCATGGGCAGCATGCATCCCACAATTCTCCTGAGTGTGGCCTGAACTGGATTGAAATGTAGTTCCTACCTGATTTTAAAGGGTTGATGTATTTATAAATATAAATTATATATATATATATACACACACATACACATGCATATGCACATATATGTATGTGTATATACATATATGTATATGCATATATATACATATACATATATATATGTTTCCTATATATATTTTTTCTAAGGCAATATGTAGCCCCCAGGGATCCTTAAGCACAGTTTATTGGGCCCCGTTTCTATTTGACAGCACTGATTTAGTTCAAATCCATAATTTTATAAATGGGGAAACAAACACCCAGTATTTTTTGTGGCATTGTACGTTTTGTAAAGGGCTTTAAAGTTGTAATCTCATAAATGATTTACCTATCTAAAAGGTTTTGAATGCCAAACAGTCTGTATTTGATCCCAGAGGCAATAGGGAACCACTAGAGTTTATTAAGCATTTTGGTTGCTGTGATGAGGATTCTGATGCCCAGAGAGGTCAGTGAGTTGCTCAGGGTCACACAGAGCTAGAATTCATACCCAGATGCCTTCAGTCTTTTGGTCCTAGGTTTACCATGACTTCAGTTTACGTTGGGACCTGCTACCAAGTAAAAGCACTTCTTCCTCTCCTTCCCCAAGGAAATTTGTATGGGAATGTTTTGGTAAAAAGCAATAAACTGGAGAACTACCAGCTGAAAAAGAAAGTGATAGACCATTAAGAATGAACCTCTTGGGGGAAATGATGGCAGAAAAAACATCTCCAAACCCATATCCCTGGAGAAGGAAAAACCTTTCAGAGCTTTAATTAAACTTAAACCTAGGATTCGAATGGGGAAGATTGACAAAGCCTCCCAGGAAGCCAGCCCATGGGAAACTGTTAGAAGCGTCTTGTTCTCTTTAAGGAAGCAGCTTGTGGATATTTGAACGTGATTAAAGCAGAAGAATCCTTCTCTCCCCGTCTCTTCCTCTATCCAATCTACTTAGAAAGCCAGAGATCTGCTCAAGTACCAGAAATGGATGCAAAGTTTAAGTTGCAGGCCTCACAAAGGAAAAGAAGAGGAAAAGGGACTGGATATGTGATCCCTATGGGTATCTTCATGGTGAGAAAATTTCCTCTACCATTTGCAAGTTAGCACCTGCTCTGCCAATTAAAATATTAGAATTTCCTGGGACACTCAGAGGTTAAGTGATTTGCTCAGCAAGTGTGTGTCAGGGGTGAGGTTTGAACCCAAATCTTTCTGGCTTTGAGGCCGGCTCTTCATCCAATATGTCACACTGTCTCTCATACAAAAGGAAACATTACTTTATTTTAATTTCCCTGACAGGAGAAAATGGCATAAATTATAATAATAAGCTTGCTTGTCGGTCAATGGTTTTGAAAGTATGGTCCTCAAAGGTCTGTCCTCCAGGTGGTCTGCAGGCTGGTCCAATATGCAAGTCACACAAAAATTTTTTAATTTTTTTTAAAAGCAGATTTTAAAGTCCATTAGAGAAGTGAGTATGCATTAAGAGGCACTAAAATGAATGTTTTACAATTGTAATTTTGATGAGGATCATTTAAACTAGACAAATAAAAAGTCCTCTACAATATCATTAAGGTAAAAAGTATGGTTATGTGTGTGTGTGTGTGTGTGTGTGTGTGTACATATGTGTATCAGTGTAGAAAGTAATGCATTGATTTTTTTATTGCTAAAATCATGTTTAGACCCAAAAGTTTGCTAATGATAGTTCCAGATATACGACTTAGAAATTATTCTATCTATAACGTGGCCTTTAGAAGTAGTTAGTATAGGAAGAGAGATGATTGGGGGTTTCTGTGTTTGTTCCAAAGCTTTCAGCCACTGAAAATCTATCATGAATAAAACAAGTTTAAAAGCATCTCTATGATGAAGAGAGATTCAGCTGCTCAGAAATTTCCTTATAAATTAATTTTGGCTCAGAGATATGCTTTTTATGTTTTAAGTATAAACTTTCTGGTTTTATTCATTCTTAAGTAAAAGGCTCAAACTTATCAGGCCAAAGTAGTTGGGGTGTTAGGCCAACTCTAAACAGATAAATTAATTAATTAAGCTAATTAAAATTTACTAAATTAATTAATCCACATTGGATACAGGTGGTTGTTACCCATCTCCTGATAGAGAAATGATGCCCTCAGGGTGTAGAATGAATAGCACACATTTTTTTAGGCCAATATGGGAATATTTTTTTTCTTGACTGCGAATATTTAGTGCAAATGTTCTGTTTTGTTTTGAATAGGGGAAGGAAGAAGGTGTGAGAGAGAGAAAATAAATTTCTGTTCATTGAACAAATAAATTTGAGATAAGAAAAAAAGCAAACTGTATACAAGTGGTTCATGGCCCCATGAGCTAGAATGCTTAAGGATTGGTTTGAATAGCATGTTTTTCTTCCTTTTGAGGGATCTTCACAACTGATTATTTATAAAAGGAAGTATTGATTTGATACCAGGACAGTTTATTTTGGTCATGTGTTTTGCTTTATATCTCAATTATAGATTCATGCCTTTGTAGTAAACTCAGCTGGTGGAGGATTAACAATTCAAAACAGAGGATTTTTACTTTGCAAACAGTGCTTTTGCTGTGATTAATTGGGAGTATCGTACAGTAAGCGGCAGAATCTCTTGCTGAGATTTAATATTCCAGGGGGGAACAAACCCTGAATTTTAGAAATCTGACCAGTGTTTGAAACTCCATCTTGACTCTGACTAACTGTACTGTTCTGGAAAATTTGCCCAATCCAATCCCACTTCCTTGTTTAGTGTAGGGTCTGATGATCTCATAGCAATGTTTTAAAGATCACAGCAAAATTCAAGTTATCCTATCATCTCTCTGAAGCAAACAATTCAGTTCATCCAGATAATAGCGTATCTTTCATCATCATTATCAAACATTTATTTATTTTTTGCTATATATAAGGAAGACATTGTTCTTCATAATCCGGATATAAGTAGGTACAGTCTCTGCTATAATTGGAGAGACAAGTAACGAGAAGGTCGAATGTCATGCCAGATGAGCGGCACAGATAATGCTCGAGGAGTGAAGTGGGGGTAGGGATCCCCAAAGCTGGTTTCATCCTATGTATGATATTTAAAATAAGCTCTGAAGGAAAGAAAGACTATGAAAGAGTAGAAAGGACAAGGAATTTGGCATCACTGACGTTTACTACTGGTATGACCTTGGACAAATTATGTAACCTGTGTTGGCCTCAGTATCCTAATTGGCAAATTGAGGGGATTGGTTGGAATTGATTACCTCTGGTGACCCCTTCTTTTCTAGCCCTATAATCCCAATAGTTTGTAAAAGGGTGTGACAGTAGTGCTACAAATAAGGGAAATGGTGAAAACAAAGGTGCAGAGATGAGAAAACGTGGTATCTGGGAGACAAAGGGAAGACTGATTTTTTTTTTCTGAAACAGAGGAGTTAGGTGACACAGCAGATAGAGTACAAGACTTGGAGTCCAGAAGACCTGCATTCAAATCCTACCTCAGACACTTAGTAGATGTGTGAGTGACTGATTAAGTTACAACCTCTGTGTGCCTTGGTTTCCTCATCTGAAACATTCAGATAATAACAGCACCCACCTCACAGTTTTGTTGTGAAGTAAAATGAGGCAATGTTTGTAAAATGCTCTGTGAAACCTTGTAGTGCTGTGTAAATACTAACTGTGTGTTTAATGTAGGAGCATGGTGGGAGTGAAGGTTGGGGCTTAGATGATGCCTTCCTCATGAAGCCTTCATATGAGATAATATTCGTTAAAAAAAACAAAGAAGTGCCTGGCACAGTGCCTGGTACAGAGTAGATTCTATATAAATGCTTATTCCCTTCTTTCTCTTCTTCTTCTTTCCTTTCCCTCCCCCCCTTCCTTTCCCTTTCCCCATACCCTAACTTGAGAAGATCAATCTACCCTTCAACTGTTTGTGCACCTCTGACTTCTTCCATGCACTCGCCTTTTTCTCCCTTATGTCTCATTTCCCTACTAAATTAAAAGGCCCCTGGAGGGGGCCTTCCTTCCTCCCTCCCTTTCTCCCTCCCTCCCTTTCTCCCTCCTTCCTTCCCTCCCACTCTCTCTTTCTTCCTCCTTTCCTTCCTTCCTTCTTTCCTTCCTTTCCTTTCCTTCCTTCCTTCCTTCCTTCTTTCCTTCTTTCCTTCCTTTCTTCCTTCCTTCTTTCCTTCCTTTCTTCCTTCTTTCTTTCCTTCCTTCCTTCCTTTCTTCCTTCCTTCCTGCCTGTCTTCCTTCCTTCCTTCCTTCCTTCCTTCCTTCCTTCCTTCCTTTTTTTCTTTCTTTCTCCTAGCTTTGTTTGTTTCACAGGTTGCCATGGCCAAAGATTTTATCCTCTAGTGCCAAGCCTGCGCCTGACAAGCAGAATCTCCATACTTGCTTAGGCTGGTCCTGGGGCAGCACTTGCAGTCTGTCTCCTGGACTGTTCAAGAAAGCTTTCAAGTTTGGTAGAATCTGGAAGAACTTGCTCTCAGCTGACTTAGTACTTTTTTTTAAAGATTTATTTATTTTTATTTTTCCACATCCACTTTTATAAGATTTTGAGTTCTAAACTTTCCCCCTCCCCTAAACAGCATGCAATTTGATATAGGCTATACATGTATAATCATATTAAACATATTTCCACATCATGGTTGAGAAACCAGGGTCATTTGCATGACATGAGGAGGCAACAGGCTTGGGTGTTTGGGTCTCTGGTGCCTAAGATAGTGCTTTGTAACACCAAGGGATTTAATAGCTGTTTGTTGAATTGAATGGAGAGGTAGCTCTGAGCCAGGCTGTGGAAATTTCCATGTACTAAATATCTAAACTCTGAATTTTATTCAGGCTAATCACTCATTCTGTTGGGGTTTTTGCCCAAGAAAGGAAAACAGGTTTGGACCATGTGCATAATTACTGTTTTGCTTTTATCTTCCTACTATGTTGTTGTTCTCATAGGGGAGAAAATGTATAGTAATACAAAAAAACCATCCCTTAACCAAAGTCAGTCAGTGAACATGCATTCCAACCTCAATTGCTTTGTTTAAAATTTGATTCTACTTAGTTATTTGATTTTAATGTTCCTTCCTCACCCTGGGACCAGCTATGCTCCCTGAGATCTCTTTTGGCATGACAGTAGCCACCCTGTCTGACATGTGGCAGGTGTGGGGAAGAAGTTTAAAAAAAAATACCTTTAGCAACTTCTGGAGCCTAGAGGAAAAAAGTCTTTGCCCTGCCAAAAAAATTCCCATAAGGGCCTTTGTATTAATAGCCTGTGTGATAGATAAGTCAGCCTAGGTAAAGTCTAGAGGACAATGGGAATTGGGACAAGCTGTCCTCCCGAAGCTGTATGCAAATTTATGTCTCTGGGTAGCCCCAAATATTCTCATTTCTCCCCCATAGACCCTCCAGCGAAAGTCCCATATCAGGGCAAAGAAAATGGGACCGAAGGAAAACACTGCCTTTGAAAAAAGCAAGCAAACAAACAAATATGTCTTATCCACTATTAATCTGTAGCCAAGACAAAGTTTGCCCAGCTTAAGATGAGAGGGAAGGGAAGAAGCCTTTATATAGTGCCTACTGTGTGCCAGGCTCTGTGCTAGTATCCCGAACTAAATATTATCTCATTTGATCCTCACGATAATCCTGTGAGGTAGGTGCTAGTAAACTGAGACACAGAGGTAGGGACACACTGCCAGTAAGTGCCTGCTGGGGTCAAATTTGAACTCAGGTCTTCCTGATGCCAGGCCCTGGCACTCTATCTGCTGGACTGCCACCTGCCTCTAGAGGTTAAGGCAATACTGAAATGATTGTGCATTTTAACCTTAAGCAGGATGTCAGTCATTGAATGATTTCCTAACCTAGTTTCATTGTGTTTAAAAGACCAGGAATTGGCAGTGTGGAGAGATGCATGCTTCTCTTTCTTCAGATGTGCAATATTTGTCCCTGCCTCTCCATCTCCATCTCCCTCTGTATCTCAGCCTCTGTCTCCTTCTCTTTCAGTCTCTCTCTGTCTCACTCTCCCTGATGTTTTCCATCCGCCTCTTCTGCTCGTTCTCTTCTTTGCTATTGCTCTTTCTCCCTCTTTATCTTCCGCCTATGACTCCTTTTTTTTTAAAAAAAATCTTTTCGTTTACTCCTCCAATTCTGTCCTTTGTCTGATCTATCTTCTTCTCTCTGTACTCAATGTCAGTTCTTCTTCCCTTTGCCATTTCACTCTCTCTTCATTGTGTATTCTCCTTTCCATGTTTCCTTTGTTCTGCCAGTCATGTGCTCTCCCTCTCTCTCTCTCTTTCTTTCTTTCTCTCTCTATCTCTTCCCCTCCCCACTCTCTCCTCTCCTCTTTTCTCTTTCTACCCCTCTCTCCTCCCCTCTCTTCCCCTCTCCACTCTCACCTCTCCTCTTTTCCATTTCTGCCTTCCTCTCCTCTCCTCTTCTCTTCCCTTCTCTCTCTCTCTCTCTCTCTCTCTCTCTCTCTCTCTCTCTCTCTCTCTCTCTGCCTCTCTCTCTCTCTTCCTTCTCTCTCCCCCTGCCTCACATCTCTCTCTCTCTGTGTCTCTCTCTCTTTCTGTCTCTCTCTCTTTCTCTGTGTCTCTCTCTCTTTCTGTCTCTCTGTCTCTGTCGCTCTCTGTCTCTGTCTCTCTCTCCACCTGCCTTTAATTCCTTCCTTGGTCCTCCCCTTCCCTTCTTCCGTTCCTGCCCACTTGCTTTTCTTCCCTTTCTTGGCCTCCCTTTCTCTTCTCACCCGTATTTCTGCCTCACTCCCCCTCTGTCTGCCACAAGCTTCCAGCCTCCCATCTAGCGTTTTACAGTTTCTCTCCCTCTTTTCCAATCTTTGCTGTCATCTTAGACCTGTCAGAGTGGGCTGGTTCTCCTCTGAGCGGCGTCAAAGGCTTTGCCTTGTATACTAAGTGCTCCAAGTGGCACCTAGTAAGCCTTCAGTCAGATAAACAAGAGAATCAGACACAGCTACCCCCTCCTTCCCCCCACACTTCATTTCTCTCTAATAAGCACTTCCTGTAACAAGCTGTTGTTTTCTTCTCAGCTAAGCCATTGTGGATGGGGAAGAAGGGAAAGGAAAGTTGGGGAGCTTGTATCCTAATCCTGCTTCAAATGTTTTAGGGTTCCAGAATGAGGGAGAAAACCTTAGTATGTATCAAATTCAAGGCATTCATTTGTACTGTATGTCACTAATGCAGAATGTGTCCCTATGAATTGCCTACTTAGGAGTGAGAAGGCTCAGTAATGGGCATAAATGGACATAAATAGGCATAAATACTGATCAACAGCAAAGGTGATGAACAACCAGAGTGGCAGGAGTCTGATGACTGTTGAAGAAGGGAGGGTAATTCCAAATGGACCCATCTTTTGAACCAGTTTAGCCCCCTAATTAACCTCGGCTGGTTCTCCCCAGGAGGATGGTCAGTTGTTAAAGGCTCATTACTAAGTGTAAATCACTGGAAATGTGAACACCACCTTACTGGCCACCTGGGGCTCATGAAAGAAGATTCTCTGCAGTATGGCACTGTCTGTTCCTGACTCCTCCAACCAGACTAGACCACAGTCAGCCTCAGGAAGGAGAAATAGTGCTCCTGTCCCCTGCAGCAGTGACTGTGACAGGAAAATAGGAGATAGGGTGGAGGTGGGGATCATTCCTGACTCAGAGACATGGTCGAAGGTCTCTTCCTTCATGTTTGTTCTGTCTAGAGGCCTGGAGGACTCTTCCCCCAGTTGTTAACCATTTTTTTTTGGTCAAAGATCTCTTTGGCATCTGGTGAAATCTGGAGACCCTTTCTCAGAATTATGTTTTTTAAATACCTGAAGAAAATATTAAACTTCAATTGGAGGTTAGCAAAAATAAAGATGTCATTTTTTTCCCCATTCGACTTCAGAGATCCCCTGACATCTCTCGTTACCCCCAACAAAGGGACTCAAGAATTTCTTTCTAGGTGTTCCCAATTAATAGATGGTCAGCACAGCTGGGGCAAAAGTGGGAACTTCTGGGTAACAATGTCAGCATGAGACCATCAAGGGATACTGGACTTCAAGCTGAGGCTGAGACCAACCTTAAGCCTGAGTCTAGGCTACAAGCAATAGGTTTTATGAGCCAAGGAACCCACCATGGATCAAAGACAATTTTCATTTATGTGGGAAGCATGGGATTCATTTCTGTTCATGGTATTCATTTCACATGTTGTTCATTTGAATCAGACATGTGAGCCACACCCACAGCCACAGTCAGTAATCAACATTCAAAGGATCATTTTTAAATACAAAGTAAAGAAATTTTACCTTATATTATAATCTCTTTCATTAAACTGAGGATTTTTATTTTAATAGTGGAAATTGTTCTTTAATGGAAGGTGTCAGTCAATCCCTGGAAATCTCTGGGTCCCTACCCTATTCTGACTTGCAGCTTGGAAATAAGCAGTTATATAATGCCACCCATGTGCCAAGTGCTTTACAAATATCATCTCCTTTGATCCTCATAACAACCCTGTGAGATACGTAGTATTATTTTCACCCCCAGTTTATAGCTGAGGAATCCTAGGCAAACAGGTTAAATGATTCGTCCAGGGTCATATAGCTAGTAAGTGTCTGAAGCCAGATTTGCAATCAGGTATTCCTGAGCCACCTAGAGATTTCTGTACTCTCAATAACTGGTGAATCTTGTCAAATAACTTGGGTAGGCAAGGTCTGTGTAGTTGACATTGCACTGAATTTGGACAAACCTCAGCTTTTCATCCTGGCTCTACTTAATCCCTTTGAGTCTCCGTTGCCTCATCTGTAAAATAAGAGCAAAATTGCTTGTACCACTTACAAAATGCACAGGGTTATTGTAAAGAAAGAATTGTCTATACCTTAGAGCAGTGTAGTCAAATTCAAATACAACCAAAGGCTGTGTTGTATGTTTATGTAAAGATGCCTGCAAGGCTATGTGTTGACTTAGAAAACCATATGTTAACATCATTTGGGTTCTGTTGGATTTTTAAAATATATTTTGTTAAATAATGTCCACTTACACTTTAATATAGTTCTGGCTGCACTCGTGACTGTGGTGGGCTGAGATGCAGTCTGGAGGTCTTGGGTTTGACACGTCTGCCTCACACGGTTATTTGCTGACTTCTAGCCTGCCAAGTGTGTGGAAAACCAGCTAGCTGAGTTCAGAGTGTTGGTCCAGCAATCAGTCCTTCGCATTTTCAATGTGCCCTTTGATTCCACTATTGAACTGCCACCCCCTCCTCTATCAAACATATCCTTTTTCCTTCGAGCCTCACTGACCAGAAAGTTCTTAGAAATCATTCCAGTTAGATAAGCTGTTTCTTTTTGTTTGTTTTTAATATTAATACTGGATTGAAATATCAGTAGGATAATAGCTGCTGACTTTTCTTTAGCCCTTTAAGTTTTGCAAAGCCCTTTCATAATTCAATATTTTGATGCCCATAACAATCCTGTAAGGCAGCATCATTTTATTCCCATTCTACAGAAAAAGAAATTGGGGGTCAGAGAGGGTAAGGGATTTGTTTATAGTCACAAAGCTAGAAAATACCTGAGGTAGGACTGGAAGCCGTATCCTACCATTTCTAAGTTCAGGACTTAAACTATTATGTTGTTATTGCTATGTCAATGGTGTCCTACTCTTCATGACCTTATTGGGTCTTACTGCTACAGCTAGGCTTGCTTGCCTGCCCTTTGTGTGGCAGTTGTTTGGAGGCAGGTTAGGGATGGCTGGCTGCTTCTCTACAGGAGTTGGTTCCTTGGATGATAGTTGTGAGGGCTGGACTGAAAGCAGGACCAGTGGTCTTGGGGGTCCTAACACTCCCAGGGCTCTTGTCAGTATCTGCCAGTTGTTAGCAGTTGTCACTGGTGGTAATGAAGAAGGTAGGACCCCTCTCCGCAGTGATTTCTCACCTCATTGATGGTAATGGAGGCTGGTGATTTGGGGGGCATTCTTATTCCCAAGGCTCTTGGGAACAGGGTCCTAGGCTTTTCTATCGGGATCTCAGGGGAGATAATGGTCAAGATGGATCATGCCCACCCCTGAAAATATTTCATTCATCTGATTAATGGAGATCATGCATATTTGTTCCCAGGTCCTTAAAGTGTCTCATGGTAAGTTCAAGAGCAGATCTGTTGGTGTTTTAGAACACCATGGCAACTTTCCTTGAAAAGGAAAATGGCTTAACAGTATTAAAGCTGCCACTGAAACAGATATAGAACCCCACACTGTTGTACACATTTCCTGAGGTGGGTCCATCCTTTCCCCAGGTATCTGATTCTCTTGTGTCCTCTCTCTACCTTCCATCCTGACAAGTGCCATTCCTGTCAGAAAGGAAGCTTTTTTCTTTTTTTTTTTTTGATTTCCCCTGTCTGCTCTGCAGTGTTGATTTCACTGCATTTTCATAATATTTCATGCTTTAATTTAATTTCTTTAGTGTTATTGTACACTGCCCTGAGCACCTTTGGAGAATCAAGGTTTTTTATAAATAAAATTACTATTACAGTTGCTCTGATAGCTGGCTTTGAGCTGTTTAGTCGATATATCAATTACTCTTGGTGTTGAGAAATTCCACCTAAAGCTCTTTATGACCTAAGTCTTCCTTTGCTTTTACCACTCTATCTGTCTTGTAGTTTTGACACAGTCTTGTAGCATCTCTTCTTCCTATTCCCTTCAGGATTGTACAGACAGAACCTTGGCAAAGGCCCCATGTAATGTATTCTAGAGAACATGACCTAGTTTCTTTAACCTTTGTGAATAACTGAGATCCCCAAATCCCATTTGCTGGGCCTATAATGTCATTTTTGCAAAGAGGTAACCCTTACTGCCCACCTCATGCTAACTAAGGCCTCATTAGCTCTTGGTAGGCAACAGAAATCTCCATGAGATTACTACAGTACTGTGTAGGAAGAACTCATAACATTATCACGGGCCACGGTTTCAGGTCTGTGAACTGCCCAGTTTAGGCGGGCAAGATTCCTGCTAATGTCCTGTGATATGGACCACTATTAGCATTGAAGGCTTCTTGAGAGAGCTAGTTGCCTCTGGGCACCAGGTAACCATTTCATAGCAATGTACTGTACTATCAAGAGATGAGTGAGGGATCAGTGATTCCTGCTCCCCATAGCCTCAAAGTAAATTATCTGTGAATACACAGAGCTATCACTTGCTCCAGTTTTTTGTCATGCCTTTTGACTACCCTCATTGTTTTCTAATAGCACACTCATATAGGCTCCTTCCCTTGTCTCCTAACACCACCTACTTTGCTATCTACTTGAGTTCTCCCTATTAATAATAAACCTTATGACCCTTAGCTCTCCCCCCTCTTTCATCTTGAGGTGTTCCCTCTCTCAGATACTTCTTCCTGCTCTCCTGTTACCTGTTCACTCAAGGACCTCTTTCTTTGACACTTAGCTGCTACTCAAGCTTCCTGGAGAAGTTTTTCATTTAACCATTTATGAGTTATAATCAGGAACAACCCAGTCTGTATCCCAAATTTCTAGGGAAAAAAAGACAGCAGAAGCTATCTCCATGGCAAAGAAGTTTATTTTGATTCAAGTGGACACCATGCACCTCTTATCTTTAGACTCCTCCCCTGTCTGAAGCAACATATTAGTCCTAAGTGCCCCTGCTTCTTAAAGACCCCACTGGCCAAACCAGATGAAGAATTCCTACTGTAGCATAAAGGTAACATCTGTATAGTGTATTATTCCCAACTATGTCTCTGGAAAAGGGAAACATAGAAAACTGTTGTGATAGTCAGATGAATCCCTTTCTCCTGGTGGTGAAAAGGTAACTATTAGGCAGTTCTGATGAGCTAGTTACTCTTTCCTTGTGGAGTTTATGCTTTTAACCCAGCTTTATAATCATCCTTACTAAAAATAGATTTGGCCCATCATTCTAGTCTGTAAAGATCTATTGATTCCTAGCATCCAGCATGTAAGCTATCCTCCCTACTTTTCTGCCATAACCAAATTCTTTTCCATACTGTCTATGCCTTCATTCAAATCGTCAACAAAAGATGTTGAACAGAAGAGGGTCAAAACCAGAGCTCAGAGGCATTCATTAGAGACTTCTAATTAGAGACATTAAACTATTGGTCACCAAACCTTGGGTGCAATTGATCACTCAGGTTCAAATCCACTGAAGTATGCTATCACGAAGCCTTCATTTCTCCACTTTGCCCACAAAGAAGTCATCCATCAATACATAAAAGCACTTATTAAGTGCCTACTATGTTCCAGGCACTAACATAGGCACTGGAGACAAAGACAAAAATAAAACAGTTCTTGACTTCAAGGAGCTTACATCCTACTAAGGAATAAAGCATGTGTGTATATGCAAACTACATATAAAGTAAATACAAGGTAGTTTTTTTTTTCTTTTTGATGGAGGGAAGGCATTCACATCTGTGGAGATCAGGAAAAGAATTCTTATGGAAGGTGGCACTTAAGTCCTAATGAGAGACATTGTTAAATGTCCTCCTGAAATTCAGAGAAATACGTCTTTGACATTCTGAGGCAGTGGAGAAACAGCACAGCATAATGGTTTAAAGGGGAAGCTATATGGTGCAGTGAATAGAGCACCAGGCCTGGAGTCCAGAAGACCTGACTTCAAATCCAGCCTTAGACACTTGCTAGCTGTGTGACCCTAATCAAGTCACTTAACCCTATTTGCCTCAATTTCCTCATCTATAAAATGAGCTGGAGAAGGAAATGACTTTGCCAAGAAAATCCCCAATAGGGTCATGAAGAGTCAGATATGACTAAAATGACTGAACATCAACATGATGGCTTGAGTCCTGAACTTGGAAATGGTAGGATATGGCTTCAAGTCTTACCTCAGTTATTTTCTAGCTTTGTGACCATAAGCAAATCCCTTACTTTCTCTGACCCTCAATTTCTTTGTCTGTAGAATAGGACTGATAATAGCACTACCTTACAGGATTGTTATGAGCATCAAAATATTGGACTCTGTAAAGTGTCTTGTAAAATTTAAAGGGCTAAATAAATGCCAGCAGTTATTATTCTGCTGTTAATTCAATCCAGTAATACTATTTAAAAATAAAAAAATTAAAAAGGAATAGATTATCTCACTGGAATGATTTGCTCCTGTCCTAATGATCACACATTGGCTTTTAATGATATCCTTCCCTTTGTAAATGCTTACAAACCACCCCTTCCAAAATCAAGATCAAATTCATTATCCTAGTGTTGGAGAAATCTACCATCTTACCCTTTGGGAAAATGGAAACATATCCCCACTCACCATCCTATAATACTGCTTTCTTTTTCTGTGACTTTTCGAAGATTATTTATAGTGAAATAGTAATTAGGGTTGCTAATAGCCAAGGATGGAGTTTATCCAGACCTAGAGGCTTGAATTCATTGAGAAATCAGTGGTCTTTCTCATCTCTTGTCTTAAGTTTCTGTTCCCTTGCAATAGTTTTCCTTCCTTAAATTCCTTCTTTCGAATACCAATATCTTTCCAACTTTTTATATGGATGGAAATCATGGACTACCACAGGCTCTGAAGAGTCAAAACTACAAATAACACAAAGACAATGTAGGGTACATGTGAGATTTCACCCAGATTTCCCTCCCAATTGCTCACAAATGCTAAGGTGATACATGTCGTTACTTCCTTCTGTGGTTACTTGTCATATATAATTTAGCAATCAATTTCTCCTTACTGGTCAGAATTGGGTTTAGAATATCAGTTACTTGCATTGATTCTTTTTGAAAAATGGAATTATTAGAGAGACAGATAGATGATAGATAGACAGACAATCCACGAAATGATGATTAGCAAAGGGGATGGGCTGGTCATAGAGATAAAACAAGATGGACAGACTAAGTGTTGCCCAGTTACCTATAAAATTTTAGAAGACCTAGAGGAAGACTTCCAGCACATTTGGTATAGTCTTCGCAGAGGATTTATGGGAGAACATGAACAAATATTGTACAGGATAAAAAGATATGGATAGCTTGAGATCAACATCTATGTAAATCATAAATCTAATCATGTTAGTCCCCCTGAAGGTCACTGAAGTTCAAGAACCTTCAATGTCTCTAGAGTAAAATGCTGGACCCCACTTAGCTTCTCAAGTTTATTTCCCATTATCCTCCTTCATACATCCTATCTTCCAGCCAAACCCATATATTTGCTGTTCTCTGAACTTGACATTCCATCTCCTACATTGGTGCCTTTGCCATAGGCTGTCCACCTTTCCTGGAATTAATTCCCCTCTTACCTGTGTTTCTTGTGTGCCCCTTTCAGGAAAGCTTTACAGTTATACCTAGCTATTAGGATCTTCCTCTTTGCATAGTTTCCCTCTACAGCCCTCCCCCCACCCCTTTCCCCATAGAATGTGAGCTCCTTGGAAGCTGGGACTAATTTAATTTTTTTATACATATTATTTAGCACAGCAATTCACACAAAATAAATGCTTAGTTAGAGCTTGTTGGATTGGAGGCATTATATACATCATTTAGATCTAACATCTATTGAAGTATTCTTCCTGCTATAGAGATACTATTCTCTTTGGTAGAGTAAACAAAAGCAGAATCAGTTCTACCTTTTCTTTGTCACCTTGTTCAATCATCCTTGTTCAATCTTCTCCCCAAGGATCTATACCTTCCATCCGTTGTCCATAGTATAGCTTAAAATGTCCTTTTGTTGTTGTTCTGAACAGTCGTCATTGGTTGGTTGTTGTCCTTCATTCTAGATGAAGACCACTATGGTAGGGTCAATGTACAGTTTGTCCGACTGGTCGATCAGATCAATACAAGCTCAGAGGGCTTTCCCACAGGTAAATATAGTCCATATGGAAATTTGGAGTAGAGGTGTCTCTAAATTTGCACATCTCACATTTCTTTTAAGCTACTGCAATTCCGCTTTGCTCATCGGGACTTTCTTTGACGTGGCCATGCCATGTCGGGAGGTTCCTGTGCCAGTGTCTCCCATGCCCCACAATCAATTCTAAAGTTCTTCAGAGAGACCTTGAGAATGTCCTTGTATTACTTCTTCTGACCTCCTTATAAGTGCTTGCCTTGTGTGAGTTCTCCATAAAAGTCTTTTAGGCAAACGTATGTTTGGCATTCTAACAATGAGGCTGGCCCATGAGAGTTGAGCTCTTGCATTCTTTGCAGTAGAGTTTAAATGCTTGACATTTTAGCTCAAGAAAAGACCTTAGCGTCTGGTGCCAATCATTGTAGTACTCTGCTTGTCCTAGGCTTTATCATTTAAATTCATACTCAGTTAAGCTGTTATTATTCCCACATTCTATGTGTCTTACAATCTAAGTTGGGTGAGGGGTTTCCTGAGCAATCACATCCATGTCTTTAAATTATTTCTTTCTCATTTGAAATGATTTGTGTTTGCCTCATCAGAATTTCATTCTTGAGAGCGCTGAATCGGCCTTAAGTCTATTTCTCCTATAGAATTAGACCAAGAAATATTACTAAAAATTTTATCTGAACAAAAAGTCTCCTCTCCTCAGATCTAAGGAATGTTTCAGATTATGCATAGCTTTCTCCTACTAATCAGTCACAAGTTCTAAGATGATACAATCACTTTCTCTCAGAGTGGAAAGAGTTCAGGGGCTAGAGGCAGGAAGACTTACCTTTATGAATTCAAATCTGGCTTCAGATACTTACTAGCTGTGTGACCCTGGGCAAGTAACTCAACCCTCTTTGCCTTAGTTTCCTCATCTGTAAAAATAAGCTGGAGAGGGAAATGTATCTTTGCAAAAAACAACAACAACAACAATAAACCCAAACCCACACAACCCAAAAGGAGTCACAAAGAGTTGTTAAGTTTAGAATATCAGCTTCCTGCGTGGATTCCTTTTGAATAATGGAAATTTTATTGAGGGAAGGAAAAAATTGATTGGCTGCTCTGATTGTATCATATAAAGCTCCAGTAGTCATTTGGATAGTTGAAATTCCCCATTATTAAATGTCTATGGCTCCATGACAGGTTTTTACCTTTTTTTTTTAATACTCATTATCTGTTTCTTCCTTTGGGCCAGGTGGTCTCTAGTATATACATACTAATAACATCTCTTTTCTTTCTCCTTTCCATTGACCTTCACCCTCTTCCATGTTTCTACCCCTCCATTTATGGATAATAGAAAATCACCTAGATTTAATGTTATTCTACTGATGTTTCTTATCTATTTTATTTAAAGTATATCCATCTGTACCCATACTTCAATAATGAATCATATGTCAGTGGAGTAAAATTTGTTGCTCTGCACTAAGATCTTTAGTTCACTTTGCTTACTGTTTATACTCTCTACATGTGTGTTTAAATTTCTTAGGCCATGGATTTTATTACTGTCTTTCTGAGACCATGAGTATTATTACTATTGCTTTTCCTGGATGTTGTCTCCTGTGAACTAAACCCAAAATGCTTCTTCCTGTAATATGCATAGAGGCAGATAGGTAGCTCAGTGGATAGAGTGCTGGACCTGGAGTCAGGAAAATCTGAGTTCAACTCTGGCTTCAGACACTTACTAGCTGTGTTGTTGTACTGACAGCAAGCAAGACACGTCACAGAGTATAAGTTTTAATTGGAGAATTTATTAGCGGGCGACCATCCGGGGCGTAAGCAGCCCAAATCAGAACAGCTCCACTCAGGGCTCAAGGGATCACATTTATACAAACCCGGCAAGCCTGTGTTACCTCACTTTTATGACCCCCATGTGTGTTTAGCCATGATACAAGAAGAGGAACTTCCTTAATGGAAGAGATTGTAAATACAACGAATTAGATAGTTGTCAAAGTGTCAACTGAAATTACAACCCAGGATCTCTGTGTTTAATTTGCCATTAACATTCCATAACATGGTATATGCCCATAAAATATCAAGATAAGGAAAAGTCACATAATTCAAGATAATGTCTGGGGCCAGGGTTTTCACCCTTAATGGCCATGGACAGAGCAAGAAATGCTCCATCTGGGTTTGTTGACATAAGATAGAGACATCTCCGAGCTTACTCAGAGAACAAAGAGACTGTTAGGGTCAGGCTTTTCTCAAGTATCACAGTATGACCCTGGGCAAATCACTTAACTTTTATTTGCTTTAATCTACTGGAGAAGGAAATGGCAAACTTCCAATATCTTTGCCAAGAAAACCCCATTCAGGATCACCAAGAGTTGATATAACTGAACAACAATAATATGCACGCTACTGTCTGTGATATCTGACTCACTGGCCGTTTTCTCCATTTACTTCTTTTTTTTCTAATTTATTTATTTATTTTTAGTTTACCACACATGGTTCTACATAATTTTGAGTTCAAGATTTTCTCCCCTCCCTCCTGCCTCCCTCCCCAAGACAGCCTGGAATCTCATATAACTACCATGTATAACTTCGCATTGAATTAATTTATACACTAGTCAAGTTGTGGAGAAGAATTATGACCAATGGAATGAATCATGAGAAAGAAGAGACATAACCAAAAAACAAAACAAAACAAAAAACCAAAAACAAAAACAAAAGAGAAGCAAAAAAGGCGAGCATGTAGTGCGCCTCAATCTGTATTCAAACTTCACAGTTCTTTCTCTGGATGAAGACAGCATTCTCCATCGTGAGTCTCCTGGAGTTGTCCTTGCACCTTACGTTGCTGAGAAGAGCTAAGTATGTCAGGGTTGGTCCTCACGGAGTCCATATATCTGTGGTTGTATACAATGTTCTCCTGGCTCTGCTCTGCTTACTCAGCATTATGTCGTGTAGGTTTTTCCAGGTTGTTACGAAGTCCGTATCATCCCCATTTCTTATGGCACAGTAGTATTCCATTACCTTCATATACCACGGCTTGTTCAGCCATTCCCCAATTGATGGGTATCCCTTTGATTTCCAATTCTTGGCTACCACAAAAAGAGCCGCTATAAATATCCTTGTACATATGGGTCCTTTTCCCACTTGTGTGATTTCTTTGGGATACAACCCTAGAAGTGGTAATGCTGGGTCAAAGGGTATGAACATTTTTATAGCCCTTTGGGCATAGTTCCAAATTGCTCTCCAAAATGGCTGGATCAGCTCACAACTCCACCAGCAATGTAACAATGTTCCAATCTCCCCACATCCTTTCCAGCATTTATCATTTTCCTGTTTTGTTATTTTAGCCAATCTGACAGGAGAGATGTAGTATCTAAGAGTTGTTTTGATTTGCATTTCTCTAATCAGTAGTGATCCAGAGCATTTTTTCATGTGCCTACAGATAGCTTTAATTTCTTCCTCTGAAAACTGCCTGTTCATATCCTTTGACCATTTCTCAATTGGGGAATGGCTTGTGTTCCTATATATTTGGCTCAGTTCCCTGTATATTTTAGAAATGAGGCCTTTATCAGAGATACTAGTTGCCAAGATTTTCTCCCAATTTTCTGCTTCCCTCCTAATTTTTGTTGCATTGGCTTTTTTTGTACAAAAACATTTCAATTTGACATAATCAAAATTATCCATTTTGCATTCTGTAATGCTCTCTATCTCTTGTTGGGTCATGAATTCTTTTCTTTTCCATAAATCTGATAAATAGACTATTCCTTGCTCTCCCAAATTACTTATAGTATCGGCCTTTACTCCTAAATCATGAACCCATTTTGACTTTCTTTTGGTATATGGTGTAAGATATTGGTCTATGCCCAGTTTCTGCCCTACCATTTTCCAATTTTCCCAACAGTTTTTGTGAGATAATGAATTATTCGCCCAGAAGCTGGCCTCTTTGGGTTTATCAAAGAGTAGATTGCTAAACTTGTTGATTTCTCCTACTTGTGTACCTGTCCTATTACACTGATCCACACCCCTGTTTCTTAACCAGTACCAGGCAGTTTTGATGACTGCTGCTCTGTAGTACAGTTCAATATCTGGTATTGCTAGGCCACCTTCTCTAGCATTTCTTTTCATTAATACTCTAGATATTCTAGACCTCTTGTTTTTCCAAATGAATTTTGTTATTATTTTGTCCAGCTCAGTAAAATAATTTTTTGGTAGTTCGATTGGTATGGCACTGAATAGATAGATTAATTTAGGTAAAATTGTCATTTTTATTATATTAGCTTGGACTAACCATGAGCAACTGATATTTTTCCATTTATTTAGATCTGATTTTATTTGCGTGAAAAGTGTGTTGTAGTTATGTTCATATAGGGCCTGGGTTTGTCTTGGCAAATAGACTCCCAAATATTTTATAGTGTCTACAGTAACTTTGAATGGAATTTCTCTTTCTAGCTCTTGCTGTTGGGCTTTGTCAGTAATGTATAGGAATGCTGAGGATTTATGTGGGTTTATTTTATATCCTGCAACTTTGCTAAAGTTGTTTATTATTTTAAGTAGTTTTTTACTTGATTCTCTAGGATTCTCTAGATAAATCATCATATCATCTGCAAAAAGTGATAGTTTAGTTTCTTCTTTTCCTATTCTAATTCCTTCAATTTCTTTTTCTTCTCTTATTGCTACAGCTAATGTTTCTAGTACCAAATTGAATAATAGGGGTGATAATGGACATCCTTGTTTCATCCCTGATCTTATTGGGAATGCATCTGGCTTATCCCCATTACAAATAATGCTTGTTGATGGTTTTAGGTAGATGCTATTTATAATTTTAAGGAAGGTTCCACTTATTCCTATGCTTTCTAGTGTTTTTAATAGGAATGGGTCTCCATTTACTTCTGTTTTCAGTTTAATGTCTCTTGGTCAGATCATTGCCTTCATCAAAAGCACTCCATTCCTGACCAAGAGCCTGTCATTCCTATGACTTAAGTGCATTTCCTAACACCGTCTTCTTAGGCAGCTATTCATTTTTAGAGTGACAGATGATCCAAAATAATTTCTGTGAATCTCAGAAATGCTTTGACATTAAAACTAAAATAGAGCACGCAATCACATTCCATTCCATTTCTCAATATTCCTAAGAGTGTTTTAACCAATTGGCATACATTTATTGAGGACTGACTACGTGAGACTATCTTCGCTAGATACTGATATAATAATACCCTGGATCCCTGCCCTTCATGCTGTGGTGAATTTGTCTGTAGGCTAGACCAGTTCATCAGATCTGAAGGCTAAATTCCAGGCTTATTCCTCTATTACCATTTATCCAAACAAAATATGACTTTTGGTGACCCTGATTTCACAGGCCATCCACATTCCTGGGTGGCAGATCAAAAGCTATCTATGTTCACTTGGCTTTACTCCATTGGGTGTCTACAAAACCATACTCATTGTAATTCTTTGTTAGTCCTTTAATAAAAATGGCCAGAGAGCCCATGAGATAACAGAATGGGAATCAATGGGACCTGCTATTGTCTGCATGCCAGATTCTCCTGTCAGCCCAGGCTCCGATCCATCCTGCCAAGTCAGCCTCCTCTGGGACTTTGCGGTTTGAAAACAGTGCAGCAGGCTCATCTCCCGTGCAGTGTTTTTCTCCATCATTTGCTTTATTAAATATTGATTTTCTGTTGCATTATTAAACCTTAAGTCCTGAGCATAAATTCTGTGCTGATACTTTAATCTGGCTCTCCTTGTGTTTTGGGCCTTTTAGAACTGGTTTTCAGGCCAGCTCCCCTGGGGAATCTTTAAGTCAACTCTGGGGCTGGGCAGGAACATGCCTGTAGGAAGGAAAAGAGAGACCAGGACCCAGACATAGTCTGCTGCCTCATTGTTTTGCCGTAGTGGTGACTCCACCTGGGAAGGCCAGTGGTTTGCTTTTTTGGTATTTGTCCTAGACACAGAAATTTGCTTCCATGGGGGTTGTAACAGATATATACATTTGAATTCCCATCCACATAAACCAAACTGTGGATAAATGAAATGGTAGAATATTTGTATATATATGTACTATATATATAATATATTTATATATATCTATACAAATATTTACCTATATATGTATGTATATATCACATGTATGTATATACATCAATCTTGGGATTTCTGGAATGCATGTGTGTGTGTGTGTGTGTGTGCGTGTGCGCGCATGCATGTATGTGTTCACAGAAATCCCAAGAGATCATCTATTTCATTGTCCATCCCCTTCTGCCCTACCTGCCATGCCATTTCTGTACCTCTCTCCCTCTCTTTCCTCTCTCCCCTCACTTTCATCATCCATTATAACCTCTGGAATTTTGGCATACCTGTAGAAGAGTTTGGCTGTCTGGCTCAATCTCTTTTACTTCTCTTACTTCCAACAGTCTCCGGGAACCTAGAGGCTGGGTGGTCAAATATCTTAATCCTTTATACATTGATCACTTCACCAGGTGTTAGAGAAAATTTACCGAAAGAACCAAAGGTCCCAAAATATTGACAGTGGATCCCTAAGAGGTATTGCTGTATGGATAAAGATCTAAAATAAAAATAAATCATGGTTGGGATGCCAGTGGGAGAAGATGGAGGACCTGGCTTTAGTTGGCAAAGAAAAAAAGAAATGCAAAATCACTGCTCTGGTCTTTTAATTGCCCTGGCTGAGGTGCAAATGCTAAATGTGGGGTATCTAAACTAGCAGGAGGGACAAATTTTCAGGAGCATTTGATCCATCAGGATTGGCTAAATGTCTCTTCTACACTGAGCAGCTCTTGGAATAGGTTACTGTTGTCCACATGGATGTCAGCTAGGGGATCCTCATCCAGGTGCACTATGCTGACCTTCTTTGACTAGTCTCCAGTTCTCCTTTTTCATATCTGGTCATTGCCAGGACCTGCTTCTGCCAAAAACCAAGTACAAGAACATGATTCTAAGGCCAGACCAATCCCATCACTAAAGTGCAGGTTTGGGGGAAGAGGATACAGTGCCTTCAAATCACTCTGGCATGAAAAGGGAGCTTAGAGCTTATGTGCTGCCCATGGATGCTTGCCCAGCTGTAACACTTTGTATGGACAAAACTTTAGGTCTGGATAATTCTTACTAGTTCCCCGATACTCCTTTGAATGTGGATACCAAAAATACTTCTCTTAAACAGATCCTACAAATCATGAGGAAAAAAAGAGGGAAGAAACTATATTTACACACACATATGTGGATATACACATACACACATTTTTTTCAGCATTTATTAAGCACCAATGTGTTTTATACTAGGCTAGGCACTGAAATTGAAAGACAACACTGAAATAGTCCAGATTTCAAGGAACTTACATCCTCTATCTACTTATCCAGTAGAATAAATCAATAGGAAAGAAATGTTTATTAAATGCCTACCAACCTCTGTGCTAAATTCTTTACACATGTTAACTCATTTGATTCTCAAAACAACCCTTGGAGGTGGGTACTATTATTATCGTTATTTTACAGTTGAGGAAATGGAGGCAGATAAAGGGTAAGTGACTTGCCTAGGGTCACACAACTAGAAAGTGTTGGAGGTCAGATTTCAACCCTTATCTTCCTGACTCCAGACCCAGCACTCTATGTACTGTGCTACCACCTGCCTTTAGTGGTATCATCTAGCCTGCTTCTGGGTATCCTCCTCCACTAAGGGGCCCCAGCTCTGAGTGCATGCACATGGATTTGGTTCAGGCCTAAGGGCAGCCTGATCCCAAAGGGAGAGGATCAGGTTTTTCTAATATTCTCCAGTTCCTTTCACTTCCCTCTTTTCTCTATTCCAGGATAGTACTCTGGAGAAAAATCTCAAAAACAAAGCTTAGGCTATGCTTATGTCTAGGGTCTTCCCAAAAAGGATCAACAGAGTCACTTCTAGAAAGATATTCTTTGTATAAAGCAGAGCAGGTATATGACAGCTATTTATTTCTTGCATCACAAACGAAATGCTCAAAATACAGAGGAGTAATCAGAGGATTGGCAAATATTCAATAATAAACTGTAATCTACCACAAAGGACTCATAAGATCCTATAAACATATCCATTGTGTCATGAGACCCTCAAAGAACATATTGAAGTCATCCTTTCTGTGATACTTCCCTGGGGGTTAATACTCAAAATATCAAAACACAAAATACTTTATGTGACTGTTGAACAGGTATTTCAGTTTCACTTCGGCCCGACACGGTCTAAGCAATTCAATTTAAGTCACTATCTTCTGGCAAGACAGTCCATGAATTGGCTCAGCTTCCTAATGGAGTTCTCCTCCAACCAGTTGTTTCAGAGATCACCTCTGATTCAGCAACAAGCACCCAGACTTAGGAGGTCCTGATCTCTAGAACTTATAATGTTACCACTAAGGTTAGAAATGTCCATATCAGGATCAATTAAGTAACACAGGTTCAGGGATAGAGACACACAGAAAAAAAAGGCAGAGAGCCTTGGAATCCAGTTTTAGACTCACCTAGATGAGTACATGTTCTTGCTGCCATGTGCAAACAGCCACCATAGCTATCAGTCAGGAGGAGAAATTTTCTTCCTCCCCAGTCCTCTTTACCATAAGTCCACAAGAGAGCTGTCATAGTCCCAAGCCACACATTCAGAAGAGGAGAGTGAGAAAAGTTGTCTCTAGTTTTTTCTTGCCCAGGGTCAAATCCTCTTTAACCAAGCCCACCATCACAAACAGAAGCAATACATGAACACTAAACAGAAGTCTCTGGTTCTGTATGCCCTTTATTAAGGGATACACTGGAAAGGGTAGGATGCAGGCATTTCCTTACATATGTCCCATGGAATGGTTATTGTCATACAGTTTTGGTGGGGGAAGTGGGTATGAGGGTAGGAAGAAGCTCTAGCAGTTGGGGGCAGGGAATCAGGGAAGTCTTTATGTAGCAGATGACTTTTGAACTGAGTTTTGAATGAAGTTAGGGCTTCTCAGAGGTGATGGTGAGGAAGGAGTATATTCCAAATTTGTGTTGAGGACGGGGGATTAATGTGAAGACAAGAAGAGAGGAGATAAAAATTTTGTGGGTGAGAAATAGCAAGAAGGTTGATTTGGTTTCACCATAGAAAGCTTGCAGGAGAGTAATAGTGTGATAAGCCTGGAAAGGTGGGTTTCAGTCAGGTTTTAAACTCTCTCATTCCACCCCTCCCCCTTCTACCCAACCAGGGACAAACTCTCTCTTAGGGGATTGGTTCCAAAACTGATTCACCGCTTGATTGGCCCACTACTGAACTCAGTCAACTGCTCCAATTTCTCAGCTATTTAAAGTCCCCAGGGTCCAGATTAGCTCATTAGTTTGGCCAATGTGCTGTTTCTTTTTTAGCCCACTTAAAGAGAAGTTCACACCTCTCAAAGAGATCGCAGGGTATGTGATGAACAGGGCAAACTATCCTGTCCATGTATTTAAGACCACCTTAGAGAGGACCACCCCTACACCTTAATACTTTGAAATTATTTGAATTGGGATGGGGATGGAACACCAACTTTACATATAATTTAGGAAGATAACTTTGGCAGATGTGTAGAGGGTGAATTGGAGAGGCAAGGGACTTAAGGCAAGGCTCCAGTTAGGGGGGTATTGAAATTATTAAGGTGAGAAGAGATAAAGACCTGAATTAGTTTGGTGGCCTTTTCAAAGGGAATAAATTCTAAACAGTGCAGGTGGAAAGGTTAGTTCAGTTTCTTTAAAGGTAGCATGAGATCCTGAATCAAGAAAATAAATGACTTTGAAGGAGAAACAGCAAAAACCAACATTGGGACGTTTAGTCATTTACCATCTGATTTGCTCCTGATAATGCCCCTTTTTTCTGTTTATGCAAGTCTACTCTCTGTTTTTGCAGCTTATTTCTTCTTTGACACTAGTCCTACTTCCTTATTTTCAGTTAAGTGCTAATGAGTCCCTTAGGCATGCCCCTCAGGGACTGGGGAATGAGTTTAACCCCCCCCCCCAACCAGGTTTGCCAAGGTAAATAAGACTTTGGACCTTGGTCATTATGATCCAGTTCCCTTAGTGGTGTTATCTGTGACTGGAGTCTAGAATAGCATAACTTAACATCTGACCTACACCAACAACCTAAGAAACACAGTTATTGCTTGTGCTCTTGGCTACCTCTCTCTGAGGATTAGACACACACACGGGGAAGAAATAGGTTTCCAGGAACCTCAGACCTCTGCAACTGATTCCACAAGTCTTATTTGCCTCTTTCTGTTAATTTCACATTTCTCCCTCTGCAATAGCATCACTATATTCTGTACACACCAGAGCTATTACCACTACTCCTTCTGGTTAAAAACTCTATTCCCTGCATCCTTAGAATGAATGGAAGCACTTGGGAGCAATCCCCAATATTAGTCCCACCTGTGCTCCTAATGCCACTGCCTCATTTTCTCTTGGCTACCATTTTTGCTATTACAGTGATGTAAGATGTTTATACTGAACCTAGGGGAAAATGACGCTATCGACATTTAAAAAATTAATAAAGCAAATGCATCTAATTCTAACATCTGAATTAATTGTCTAGTGAACTCTCTTCCAAGGACCCTTCTCTCCCCACCATGAAACCCAGTGAGAATTGCCATTTAATAACTGCAAGAAAAGGTCCTCAGGTCACAGAGGAACAGGGGCACTGGGTTGAGAACCCAGAGCCTGCTGAGTTTTTCAGTCACTAGCTATTTTGATTTTTCCATTTGATGCTGTCAGAACCTCAGGAACTGATCATTTGTGCTGGAAATAGCACAACTTCTGCCCTTTGTTTCGATCGCTTTTGCCAGGTTTGATTGGCGAATTTGATTGCTGGCCACAGAAAATTGCACTTGTGTCAGGAGGGTTCTGAATAGATCAATGAAGAAAGAAACCAAGAAAGATCAATTGTGATATCAAAAGGCCAGTATAAAAAGTTCCTTGACTCAGTTGTCATCTTGTAACTCTCCACATCTAAATAGCTACCACCTGATTCTTCAGCACAATTCATTAATTACACCCCACAATACCTACATGATGTCAGCTAGTCTCTAAGTGCCAAGAGTCTATACTGAAGAGAACTCATCGCAACCTACATTTCAGTGACTTTCTCTACACCAGCTACTTTGAACATCAATTGAATATACCAGAGTATAAAAATCTCCAGAATGAGCCTGCTGTATGTATAACAAGGCAAGCTGAGGAACTGTTCTCTACCACAAATCACTGTCTTTTGCCCCTAAAGTCAAATCATTTTCTAACCTGTAGGGTGTGGCTGACAGATAATACTGAAAAAAGCAGTAGAATGAAAATGAACCCTCTTCTTCCATAATTAATCTCCCATATGTCCTCTTCCCACTATATGTGTATATGTATATATGTAATGTATATGTATATGTTTGTGTACATACATGCACATCAAGAATTACTTCATCTTAAATATGTTATAAGCTTCATGAAGACAGAGTCGCATGTTATTTATCTGTGGGATATACACATGGAAGAAAGATTAGTCTTGTTCTCCTTTTCCCTGGAGAGGAGAGGGGGTACCAATGAGTAATAGTTTTAGGGAAACAGGTTTCAGCTTATCATAAGAACAGTAATGAAAACTTTGCAATATTTAGATTCATGCACAGAGTGGGCCACCTTGAAGGGTGGTGGATATCCATCACTAGCAATCTTCAAGTAGAGATTGGATGACTAATTGTCAAAGATATTAGCTAAGTCAGGTATAAAGTTGTAGGTTGAACCTAGGACATGGGTTGTTATCTCTCAATTCTCCACCAGTGTCACTTGTCCAGATTCTAGAATATTACAACAAGATAGATAGATGTAGTCCCACATGGACGACCTGAGAGACAGATCAATTTTTGCTGCTACCTCCATTGGACTGCTAACTTCTGAGGTCCCTTTCCAATTGGAATTTTTATGATTCTGTTCCCTAGGGTGCATCTACATAAAGGAAAGAAAGGAGGAGAGAATAAACATTTATGTAGTGCCTACTATGTGCCAGACACTGTGCTAAGCACTTTTACTGAGTACAGATAGGGGTTAAGTGATTCACCCAGGGTCACACAGCTAGTAAGTGTCAGGGGCAAGATTTAAATTCAAGTCTTTCTGATTTCAGGGCCACTGCTCTATCCACTATGCTCCTAGCTGCCTTAAACATAGTGCTTCATACATAGTAGGCACTGAATAGGCAGGCATACTAGACTGAACACTGAGTTTGGAACCAAGAAGATCTGTATTAAAATCTTTTCTCAGACACCACCAGTTCTAGCTTTGTGACCCTTGGCAAGTCATTTAAACCCTTTGAGTCTCACCTTCCTTACCTGTAAAATGAGATTAACAGTAGCATCTAATGCATAGGGTTATTCTCAGTATCAAATGAAATCTTATGTGTAAAGTACTTTGCAGTCCTTAAAAAATGTTATATAAATCCTGGGCTATAATTATAATTATCTGATCTTTGAGTGACTATTTAATCATGTCTATTTCTATACTTGCCATTGCGAAATTCAAATTGCATAGTCAGAATTCCATGTCGTGTTACTTTAGGGTTCCAGAAATAACATACTGACCAAACTTAGGTCTATCATTAAGCTGAAAAAAAATGCCAACATTACATGGAGTCTCTTTTCTCCCTCCTCCTCCAAGTAGAGGGCTGCCCTTGGCAGGGTTCAGCTACTTATCTTTGCTTGGTCATCCTCCTAGAAATACTTCTTCTGAATGGTGTGATTTCTGGGGCATTTTCTTCTTGTTCTTTCTCCTTCTGGCAAAGTCTCTTTGAAATATTATTTTTGCTTCCTCGACGGCAGGGCTGTATAATTGATGGCCTTACTGGGTTCCTGGAGTTGTGCATTAAAACCTCTCTTGCCTTGGCTCCGATGCAGAGTTCATTACTTTTTGAAAAGCTTCACGTCTGTTTGTGTTCAGATTATTGTTGCTCTGGAGAGGGAGGATATTGTCAGGCAAGAAGAGGAGTGTGCAGCAGAATTTACTATAATCGAATTCTCTCCTCTCTTTAGATGAATATTTCTGGGTAACAGGACTTCACACTAACCTCATATGTCTGTACTGAACGTGCAGACCAAGGACCTTCACTTTCTCCCTAAAGCGTGCTGGAGGGAGCTCAGGAAGATTCCATCCTGGGATGTGGGAGGTTTCTGCTTTGCAAATAAAGTGGGTAATAAAAGTGTTCAAACTCTTGTCTTATAGAATAATTTAATGCACAGCTTATACTTGTAACAGTTTTTAATTAAACATTTGGGGTGTTTTTGGTTCTTAGTGACTGTGTGGGATGAGGGCATGGGTTACAGCCATTTTGAGTCCTCTCTGTTTCTCCAGGAAGGCGTTCACTCCCAACTCTGCCAACTAAAATCATTTTAACAAACATTTATGGACGGTTACTGTACATGTGGCACTGTCCTGAGAGAAACACAAAGATCAACAAAACTTGTTCCCTGCCCTTTAGGAGTCTATAATCCCTTTTTCATATAGTGCTTCAAGTTCACAAAGCGCTTAACAGATATTATCTCATTTGATTTTCATAACAATCCTAGGAAGTATGAACTATTATTATCTTCATTTTGCAGACGAGGAAACAGAGGCAGATAAAGTTTAAATTACTCGACCAGGGTCACACAGTTAAGGCAGCTATGAACTCAAGTTTTCCTGACTCCATGTCTAACCCTTTTATCTACTGTTCCATCTAGCTGCCTGATATATATATGTGTGTATATGTGTGTGTGTGTGTATATATATATAATACATGCATATGTATATGCATATATATACACACATACACGTAGAGATATATAATTATATATCTATATACATACATACACATATATGCATATATACACATATATTCTATATACGCAAATAAGTAGAATAAAAAATAGATTATTTAAACAAAAGAAAACTATGCACATTTTGTTATGAAAATTCCTACAACATTTTCAACTTCCTAGGAAAAGGCTGGATACACTCTGACTTTGTGACAGTTGTCTTCCATGATCGTAGATACATTTACATATGTATGCATTTACTCCCCCATTATATTTCCCAAACCAGTAAACCCAAACAGGGTCATAGCAGTTTTTTTTAAAAAGTATGTTAAACATTCTATGTGACTGGTGAAGAATTCCTCATCCATCCCCATTCCCAGGTGCTTAGCTATTGCCCCGGTTTGCTTCTAAGAAAGTGGAAACACTGTGGAGGTGGTGACATCTGGGCCATCTTTCTCCCTTGCAACAGAGTTTTCCTTTTTGGGTAAAAAATACTCAGTATTCTTTATATGAGTCTATCAGTGGTCAAGAGGGAATCTGAGTAATGCTATATAAGGTTTATTATTGATCTATCTAGGAAGAACCAAAGGACTTGATGTAGAGCTAGAAAGGACCTCAGAAGCCATCTAATCCAACGCTTTCATCCTACAGATGAGGAAACTGTGGCCCATATAAGTTAAGTGTTGTGTTCAAGATCACACAGACATAAAGCATTAGAGAAGGGATTTGAACTCCATCTTTCTGACTTAAGAGCCATATTCCTTCTATTGCACCATTCTTCACCCCAATTCATATGCTTTATTAGTCCATGTATAAAATTCTCTATCCGGAATGGGACTATTTCCTTGGTACAAGGTGATGTGACAGTGTCTTAAGGGGGTAATTTTTGCTGTTTTGAGGACAGGTATCAGGGAGAATTAGTTTTAAATGCCCCCTTTGTTAAAAGATGCATGCAAACCTACTGAAAAGATATCCCCTGAAGTTTCAGAAGTACTTTCATCTCTTGAAGAGCTAACCCACCTAGGTTCAAGACTGTTTTTTTTTCCCTCTGCAATAACTTCAGGGGTAGAGGGAATTGTTAAGTCACCTTCCTCAGTAATTCTGCAACTAGGTAAGCTCTTAGATTATAATCCTAAATAATTATACTCAGCATGTACTAGAAGTTAACAGAAAATAAATGCTCAGTAAGTTGTTTTGTCACACTTAGGTTTGAATCAAATAGGGAAAATGGAAAAAAGGTTTCCCCTTATAGTTTATATACCATGTGATATGGCCACAGATAATTAAACTCTTTAGTATGCTATGGCAGATTTCAACATCCTTAGATTCTAACCAGGGATCTGAGTCTAAATTTTTCACTTTTTCCTTGTTGCTCAACATTCTTCTTGATGTATTCCATGCCAGATGAAATGTATTATAACAGTCTAAAACACAGCAAGGCTGAGGTGATTATCAGGATTTGAAATGCTGTGACATTTTGCTGCCAAAAAGTAATTGATTTATTAGAGACATTACAATACATGCATGATTCAACATAAGAGGCTCCTTTGAACTTGCTCAGTATCAAATCCTGGGGGATTCTATTTGCTTTCAGCACCACGGACAGAAACTCTCTTTCAATCCCATTCAGTTGGCCTCATACAAGTAAATATTACAACTCAGCAGCAACACTCCAGTCCAGTGACCACAGTGTGATCCAATTTAATAGCTTTAACAATTCCAAGTGATGGCTGCCGAAATATTAAGCATCTTTTTGCACCTATGCTGTTGCAAAAAGAAACACGAGAATATTTGACTGCTTTAAATGCTATTGTTAGTATCGCCAAAACATAAAATTAAATTGCAGTACACCAGGGACAACTTGTAATCTTTCAAACTTTGAATGAGTTATTCTTAACAGGAAGTGTCTTATTTAAGCTGAACTACAAAACATTAGGCAGCTAGTCATAATTGAGTTCAGTGGTTGTTCACCTGAGTAACAAAGCAAATAGGCCAACAAACAAACTGCCCAAAGCTGGAGAAAATCTTATTGCAGAGAACAACGAGGCCATTATTGATGAGCCCCCTCAGGACACAAAGTAAAACCCAAGTAGCATCTGGGAAGCATCTTGGTCTTGACTCAGCCTATTTGGCTTTTTGTTCTAAATAGCCAAACTGGTGCTAATTACTTGATCATCTCAGGAAAAAATGGTGGTGAATATAGACATAATCTTCATCTAGTGTATTGATCCTCTATTTCCTTGGTGATAAATGGCCTATAATTTCTGTGGTATAAGGAACTCTTAATGAAGAAACTCCTTTTATGAAAGCTGGTCAGAACCTGCTCTGTGTCTTTCAGTGTTATAGTTGTGTGATGAGGAATTGAGAGATTGACTTGTCCATGGTGTACATGTCAGATGCATGACTTGATTCAGATATTAACTGGCTCTGTATCCATTACTTCAGACTGTATTTCTCTTGGTCACTTTTGATCACAGATGTGCTAACAAATAAAAAAAAGTCAACAAGTCAACAAACATTAACTAAGAGCTTACTATGTTCCAGGCATTATGCTAAGCTCTGGGAATATAAATATAAGCAAAAAGACAATCTCTACCTTCAAGGAGCTTACATTTTAATGAGGGAAGGCACCGGTAAAATGGGAGCTGAAAAATGGGATGGGGGAGTGAAGGCACCCTAGTTGGGGTCATTGTAGAGAAAGTCCAGGGGGGAGAGTCAAGAGAGCATCCTAAAGAGGAATGAAGACCTGTGTAACCTGTGCATCACCCTTAAAATAGAGATTCTGGGAGGAACCAGTCAATCTAAGGAAAAAATCACAAGAGTAGAGAGTAATGTAAAAACCAGGGCAAGAGTGAGATTCCAGGATAAAGAGATTTCTGAGGCATTATAGAGAAAGTCTGTCAGGAAGGTCAGTAATTTAACCTCAAGAGGAATGAAAACATGTGGAAGGACTGGAGGTAGTATAGTTGAAGGAGCATCAATGTGGAAGGAAAAAAAAGAGTGATAGAGGGAGAAAAAAGAAAGAAAGGAAAGGAAAAAGGAAGGAAGGAAGCATTTATTAAGTGCTTAACATGTGAAAAACACTGGGCTAAGCACTATGTATACAAATAGAAAAAGGAAGACAGTCCCTGCTCTTACAGAGTTATGTAATCTGAGTTCCGATCCCAGAGTTTCCACTTACGATATTTGTGACCTTGGGAAAGTCACTTTATGTTCCTGGACCTCAGTCTTCTCAAATTCAAAATGAGGATTTTGAACTATATGGCCTCTGTGGTCTCTTATAGTCCTAGATCTAGTATCCTATGGGTCTTGCTGAATACCCCAATCTAACCCAAACCTTGGAATATACTATCTACATTCTGCCTGATTTAACAGTGATGTAGCTTTAGGGACTGGGTAAGTTTTATGGATGCCCAAGACAAGGAATAGAGAAGCTTGATGACACATAGTTCTTTGGTAAAAGAAAAATTTGAGAATTGCAGGATAAAAATTCTTGGAGTTTTAGAGTCTGGCTAAGCTATAAGAAGTCTGGCTAAGCCACATTAAATTATGGATAGAGGCCCAGTTAGGAAGGGTTGACTTTTCCTATTGATAATATCATACAGGAGTCTAGAATTTAAACGAATAACTTGGGCAGCAAAGATTTTCTAGTGAAAGGTTCATAACATCCAGAGCTCAATTAAACTTTTGAAACTGTGGAACATTGAGAAACAAATTATCAGATGCTGATCTGGGGAGGTGACCCAGGAGAGGATACCAAGATCTGTGAATCAAGCCTATTCTTAGGGAGAGATTGATTATCAGAGGGGGAAAAGGTCTGCACCAACTGAAAGCCGAGTCAAAATCTATAGAGAAAAAAACGTAAGTGGTCAGGTCAGAAACAAATACAAAGCTGTAAGAATGGAAGGGTTAGAGACAGCAAAGTCATAGTAATCAACAGGCCCTTTATCAAAGTGCTGGACAACTCCTATAACCACACTTCCCAAGACTGGGGCGCTTAACATAAATCATACATAGTGATTGGAGGCAGGAGATGGAAGGCAGTTTGCTCGTGTCTTTTAGAAAGTGTCCCAAAAGTGTTAGTGCAGTTTTAAGCTTTGATAGATTATTAGAGCTAGTTTATCAAAGCTTAAAACTGTGCTGACTTTTGGAACACCCAGTGTAGCACATTTTAGTTAAAAAAATTTCTCTCAAAATAGTCCTGTGAGGGGAAAAATATAGTATTGCTTTGTCTACTTTGCAGAAGATGAAACAGAGTCAGGGTGCTTAGATGATTCAACCATGGCCACACAGCTAGTGAGGGGACAGGACCAATTTGAACCTAGGTTTTCTAACTTCATGTTTTTTCCTAACGCACCATGCTATTTCCTATTGCATCTTTAAAATGAGGAAGAAGGGAATGTTGGCTGAATTGACATAGCATCACATAAATTAAAATTTTGGCTATTATTTAGTTAATTTATTCAACAGAGACAGCTGAAGTAGAAAGAACTCAGGGAAGCTCTTTGCTGCTCTGTGCTTTGGGTTGTACAAAGCTGATATCCTCCCCAAGGGGAAGGAGAAAGTAGAGCTCCCTTGTTTGGAAAAAGCTTTCCAGTTAAAGATAATTACTATCATACATTCTCCCTTGGCATCTCATTCACTCCCATAGCTTCAATTATCACCTCTATACACATGATTCCCAAATGTATAGTTTTAGGCCTGACCTCTTCCCTGAGCTTCAAACCCACATTTCCAGCTGTGTGCTGGACATGTTCACTTGGATATGCCATAAATGCCTCAAATTCAATACATTCAAAGCAAAAATAATTCTCTTTCTTTCCAAATCTGCTCTTTCTTCTCACTTGCTTATTTTGGTTAATGGCACCACAACTTAAGTATCCCTTGATGCTTCTGTCTTCCTCCCTCTCCACTCCTAATTAGTAACCAGTGTAGTAGTTTCTATATTCCAATACTTTTCAAACTGCCGTTGCTCTAATTTGCTCTCAACTGGACCATTATAATACCTTTCTAATTGATCAACTAGCCTTCAGTCTTTCCCCTCTCCTTCCATCCTCTACAAATATTTTTTGGCACAAATTTAATTTTGATATACTAAGAATATCCAGAAAATATAAATAGATCCTTTAGGATAAAATACAAACCCCATAGCACTGAATTAAAGTCTTTCCACAGTCTAACTTCTATTTGCCTTATCAGTCTTATTTTATAATAATTCCCTTAGTTCATGTTGTGCCATGTTCTAGCCAAAGTGGATTACTAATTTTATCCCATTCTTAACTTACCCTCTGCAGTCTCATTACTTTTGCACAGACTATGTTTGGAATCTACTCTCTTCCTAAACCATTCCCATCTATTAGAATCCTTCTCCTCTGAGTTCCGGTCCAGGTGATACTACTTTCATGATTCAATTTTGGATTCTTCCTAGACTATGCTCCCATCCAGAAATGATCTCTCCAATACAAAGTGTTACAGAATTACAGAGTTGAACTGAACATTTGAACTCATATAGACTAACACATACCTAATAGGAACTTCTCCCCTGCAAAAAAAGAAAACATTCTTAGTAAGTGGCCATCTAGCTTCTAGTAGAAAATCTCCAATGTTATGAAACCCACTTAGTAATGAAAAAACTCAATAAAAACTTGGGCAGCTCCAATTATTTGGATATTTTACATGAATTCCAGATTTGCCTCTCAGGCCAATTGAAATAGATCTAAAGGCCAATCATGTAGAAGAAGGTCTAAACAATTAAAGACAATTATACCCCTTTTCTCCAGTATAAACACATCCAAATTTCCTTCATTTATGCTCTCATGGTATGATTTCTAATCTTCTCATCATCTTAGAAATCCTCCTCTGACTATACTCTAGTTCAGCAATGCATTTACAATGTGGTACTGAGAACTGAAAACAACACTCCCAGTAACCAGAGAACAAATGTAAGACCATCACATCTCTTCTTTTGGACAATGCCTGTACTAATTCTACCTGAAATTGCCTTTGCTTCTAAATGGATACCTGACCTAAATATAAAAGGTTTTATATCTGTCTATCTATATCTATCTATCTATCTATCTTATATATATCTATATATATCTACGTATCTATCTATATCTGTCTATATCTACATATCTATATAAAATTAAAGAAGCACTAAAGAAAGTATTTCTCACAATTTTGTCTTGGGATTGTTGCTAAAATAAAAAATAAATGAAATTGTAAAAGATAAAACCAATAATTTCAATTATATATAATTTTAAAGATTTTGTCAACAGAATAAGAACAGAAATGGTCAAATGGAGAAAAGACATTTGCATAAAAATTTCTGATAAATGCTTTATGTGTGTGTGTGTGCATCTATCTACCTATCTATCTATCTATCTATGAACTGATCATAAATATATAAGATCAAGTGCCATTCCCTAATAGACATGTGATTGAAACATAGGAACAGTTTTCAAAGGAAGAAAAGCAAATAATTAAAAAACTATACAAAAGATTGCTCTAAACAAGCAATAAAGAAGTACACGTTAAATACTCACCAAATCTTTTTTCTTCTTTTTTAATTCCATGTTTTATTATTTAATATTTTTTTAGTTTTTAGCATTGATTTCCACAAGATTTTGAGTTACAAATTTTCTCCCCATTTCTACCCTCTCCCCCCTCCAAAATGGCATATATTCTGATTGCCCCGTTCCCCAGTCAGCCCTCCCTTCTGTCACCCCACTTCCCCCCCCCACCCCGTTTCCCCTTACTTTCTTGTAGGGTAAGATAGATTTCTATGCCCCATTGCCTGTATATCTTATTTCCCAGTTGCATGTGAAAACAACGTTTTTTTGAGCATCTGCTTTTAAAACATTGAGTTCCAAATTCTCTCCCCTCTTTCCTCCCCACCCACCCTCCCTAAGAAGGCAAGCAATTCAACATAGACCACACATGTATCAATATGTAAAACACTTCCATAATAGTCATGTCATGAAAGACTAACTATATTTGCCTCCCTCCTATTCTGTCCCCCTTTATTCAATTTTCTCCCTTGACCCTGTCCTTTTTCTTTTCTTTTTCTTCTTTTTTTGTAGTAGCAATTGATTAGAAAAAAATGGGATAATCTTTGATTAGGGAAAGGCTGAACAAATTGCAATATATGAATTAATGGAATGCTATTGTGTCATAAGAAATGAAAAATGTGAAGAATTCAGAAGAAAAATATGGGAAAGCTAACACAACATGATGCAAAGTGAAGAAAACAGAGTCAAGATAATATTATATGCAAAGACTCATAACACAAAAAGCAGGATTATCAATATAAAGTGAGAAAAGAAGTACAAAATCTCACTCAAGAAAATAATTCCTGAAAAATTAGAATTGGTCAAGTCGAAGTTAATGACTCTATGAGGCATCAAAAACAATAACACAAAATTAAAAAAATTAAAAGTTAAATATCTTGTGAGAAAAACAACTGACATGGAAAAAATAGATTGGGGAGAGATCATTTAAAAATTATTGGATTGCCTAAAATCCATGATCAAAGAAAGAGCCTAGACATCATATTTCAAGAAATTATCAAGGAATAGTGCCTGGATATCTTAGATCCAGAGGGCAAAATAGAAATTGAAAGAATCCACATATCACCTCCTAAAAGAGATCCCCAAATGAAAACTGCTAGGAATATTATAGCCAAATTTCAGAGGAAATGGAGAGCTAGGATGTGGAATGTTTTCTCACATAAAAGAGCTGTATAAAAAAAGCTTTTATAATGGAGGGGGAAATTGGGGGCTGGGGGTGGCAGGTGATACTTGAACCTTACTTTCCTCAGAATAGGTTCAATGAAGGAAGAAATACATACACATTATATATACACATATATAAGTGTAATTTAATATGAAAATAGGAGGGGAAAGGGGTAAAAGAAAGGAGGGAGATAATAAAAGGGAGGGCAGGTTAGGGGAGGCAGTGATTAAAACAAATAGACTCTTGAGGAGGTAAAAGAGAGGGAGAGGGAGAAAGGGAGAAGAAGAGAGGGAGACAGAGAGAGAGAGAGAGAGAGAGAGAGAGAGAGAGAGAGAGACAGAATTGGATGGAGTGAAATACACAGTAATCATAACTGTAAATGTGAACTGGATGAGCTCACTAATAAAATGGAAGCAAATAGAAGAATGTATTAGAAACCAGAATCCAGCAATATGTTGTTTACAAACACACATTTGAAACAGAAAGACACACACACAGAGTGAAAATAAAAGGCTGGAGCAGAATCTAATGTGCTTTAGCTGAAGTAAAAAAGGCAGGAGTAGCAATTATGATTTCAGACAAAGCAAAAGCAAAAATAGACCTAATTAAAAGAGATAATCAGGTCAAAGGATATGACCAGGCAGTTTTCAGAGGAAGAAATTAAAGATATCTATAGGCATATGAAAAAATGCTCTGGATCACTACTGATTAGAGAAATGCAAATCAAAACAACTCTGAGGTACCGCATCTCTCCTGTCAGATTGGCTAAAATGACAAAAGAGGAAAATGACAAATGCTGGAGAGGATGTGGGAAAATTGGAACATTGTTACATTGCTGGTGGAGTTGTGAACTGATCCAGCCATTCTGGAGAGCAATTTGAAACTATGCCCAAAGGGCTATAAAAATGTTCATACCCTTTGACCCAGCAATACCACTTCTAGGCTTGTATCCCAAAGAAATCACACAAGTGGGAAAAGGACCCATATGTACAAAAATATTTATAGCAGCTCTTTTTGTAGTAGCTAAGAATTGGAAATCAAGGGGATGCCCATCAATTGTGGAATGTCTGAACAAGTTGTGGTATATGAAAGTAATGGAATACTATTGTGCTATAAGAAATGGGGATGATACAGACTTCATAACAACCTGGAAAAACCTACATGATATTATGCTGAGTGAGCAGAGCAGAACCAGGAGAACATTATACACAACCACAGATATATGGATTCTGTGAGGACTAACCCTGATAGACTGCTCTTCTCAGCAACACAAGGTGCAAGGACAACTACAAAGGACTCACAATGGAGAATGCTATCTACATCCAGAGAAAGAACTATGAAGTATGAATGCAGATTGAGGCACACTTTATTTTCGCCTTTTTTTCCCTTTTTTCCTCTCTTTTGTTTTTGTTTTTGGGTTTTTGGGGGTTCTGTTTCTTCTTTCTCATGATTCATTCCATTGGTCATAATTCTACTTCACAACTTGACTTAGTGTGTAAATAAGTTCAATGAGAAGTTATACGTAGAAGATATATCAGATTCCATGTTGTCTTGGGGAGGGAAGGGGGGAGGGAAGGAAGAAAATCTGGAACTCAAATTTATGTAGAACCGAGAAAAAAAATAAAAGAGACAATCAGGGAAACTACAAGGTACAAAGGTACCATAGATAATGAAATAATATCAAAACATTCTGCAGCAAGTTTCTCTGATAAAGAACTCATTTCTCCAATATATAGCATGGCCATGAAAATGTGGTCAAACATTGAAGATGCCAAAGTTATCCACTGCATCCTGGGACATCACTTGCCATTGGACTTTGATGACTCTGGAAGAGAGAGTGAGGCTGACAACTTTGTACAACTCTGCCTCACTTAAATTCAATTCATGCAGAAGACATCACCCATCACATCATGATGTCATTGGTCCTCTTTGAAAATGAAGGAGAAATAACAGCAACAACTGAGTAAAGAATTGTAACAGTAAAGTTGTAATAATCATCAACTATGAAAGACTTGGCTACCCTTATCAATACAATTATCTGAGACAATTCCAAAGAAATCATAATAAAAAAATGCTGTCCACCTCCAGAGAAAGACAATTGATGAACTGTGAATGCAAATCACTTTTCTCACTTTCTTAATTTTTCTTGCTTTTTTTTGAAATATAACT
Source organism: Trichosurus vulpecula (assembly GCF_011100635.1). Lineage (NCBI taxonomy): Eukaryota > Metazoa > Chordata > Mammalia > Diprotodontia > Phalangeridae > Trichosurus > Trichosurus vulpecula. The sequence continues at coordinate 173,867,802 of NC_050574.1, forward strand.
AATATGGAAATATGTTTTGCCTGATTCCATATGTATACCTGATTTCATGAGAGAGATAAAATTAAAAGGTAACAATAAAACTGTTGCTTATTATGTCCTTTAGATTTTAAAATTTCCTTAGCTGTCATGTCATACTGTTACCTTATAGTGAGTTTAAATTCCACTAAAAACCTTTAACTGTTGTGTAGTTGTGTTTCACCTATCCTGCAGTGATATTGTTGATTTTTTGGATCCAAATGTAATACTTTGCATTTATCTACACTAAATTTCATCTTACTAGATTCATCCCATCATTATAGCCTTGAGAGAAATTCTGCCATCCCAGCATGTTATCCACAAATTTAATCAGCTTAAATCAAAGTGAATCATAGATTGGTTGACTAGAACATTCTAGGCACAGATCTTTTCATGGGAGACCTTCCTAGAGGGTTGACACTGATTCATTGATTTTTACTCTTTAGATCCATTCATCCAAACAGTTTCAGTTCACCAAAATGTACTATCATCTGGCACATATCTCTCCATTTTTTCTACAAGGATATCATCATCAACCTCCACATTTTCAAAGCACACTGAGTGTGACAAGATGCTTTTCTTGGGACAATGTTATGAGGTAGATAATACAAGTATTATTATTCCTATTTTGGGGAATGGGAGACCTGAAACTGAGAAAGGTTAAGTAACTTAACCAAGGTCACATACTTAATAAGCTTCAGAGCAGCACTTGAACTGAGATCTCCTGAATACAAGTCCAACAGTTAACAACCTGTGGGCTTCAGATCCTTGGAAAGTACAGGGTTATCAGAAAGGATCCATTTCATTAAATGACTCTATAATAAATAAATATCTTCCATTTACTGAACAGAAAATATGTTTGCCACAAAAATGATATACTGCCATTTTTTCAAATATGCAAATCTATAAATGTGCTTGTGATTAATAATATACCAATCCATTTTAAAATTTTGAGCTCGTAGTAGCCAGACATGTTGACTGTGTGGCCCTAGGAAAGCCATTTTACCTTTTAGTGTCTTCAGCAACCCTAATATGTGATAGCTAGGTGGTATAACAGTTATGGATAGAGTGAAACACCTAAAGTCAGAAAGACCTGGATGTAAATCCTGCCTTAGAAATTTATTAGAGGTGTGATCCTGGGAAATTCAATTAAATTTTGGCTGCTTTAGTTTCCTCATCTGTAAAATGGAGACAGTAACATCTTCTACCTTCTACAGTTGCTGCGAGGATAAAATGAGGTACTGTAGTAATAACATAATAGCTAAGATTTGTATAGCACTTGAAGGTTAGCAAAGCACTTCACAAATTTTATCTCATTTTATTCTCATAACCAACAACATTACAAATAATATTTGTAAAGTATTTTCAAACCTTTAAGTGGTATTTAAATGTAGCTGTTATTGTCTCAGAGAACATGCCAACCTACATTGATAGAGGGGGTGGATGAACACATCTACAAGTTCCCTTGACTAATGAAATCACAAATCCATTTCCTATCCTTCTGATATTATGTATTTTCTCAAAAATAGGATACTAATAGTACAACTCTTCTCATATGAGGTTCTAATGATTCTTATGCCAATGATTCAGCGCCCTTGCTTCTCATGAAAGACTCTAAGTGCCTATCATGAGAGGTTTTTGTCAAATGTTTTTCAGGCTGTAGGCATACAATGTAAATTTTCCATAGGTATAGTAACCCTGTCAACAAAAAAAGGCATGATGTTGCACACAGTAGATAGAGGGCTGAGCCTGGAGTGAGGAAGACTCATCTTTCTGAGCTCAAATCTGGCCTCGGACACTTACTAGCTGTGTGACTGTGGCAAGTCACTTAACAAGTTTGCCTCAGTTTCCTCATCTGTAAAATGCGCAGGAGAAGAAAATCGCAAACCACTCCAGTATCTCTGCCAAGAAAACCCCAAATGGGGTCACAGAGAATCAGATGTGACTGAAAAAGGACTGGATAACAAATCCTTGTGGAGCTCATATTATCTCTCAGTGACCTCCACATTCTTTTCTAAATACTCAAAAACATCTTTAATTTTTCCAAGATTCAAAGTCATGCTGAACTTACAGCCTGAAGAATCTATTCTCTTTCCTTTTTTGAATATTCATGCATATGCCCATTTTCAAGCATATGACAAATGTCTTGCTCTTACACAGTTTTCCAACAATCACTGACAGCTCAGCAATCACATTTGTCAATTCTTTTCGTATCCTGGCTTAGAGTTTGCCTGTGTCTATTGACTCATTGTAGGCTTCTGAGTGCTCTCTTAATACTGGACCACAATAGGTCCCTGCCCAAGCTCCCCTTAATGGCTGTATTTTGGGCCCTCCTGGCTTAGAGTGAATGTCAATGGTAACTGTGAACAGCAACCTCAGGATATTCCCCTCCCAGCTGTATTTTTTTCTTTTTTTTCTAATTAAAGGGGCCATTCCTTGATTCACTGCTTTAAGAAGCCTATTCACTGAATGAGCATTACCTCACTCTAAGTGAGTACATGAAAAGGCCTTAGCCTAAAAGGGTCAGGGTCTCTCATTGGATCCTGGGCCATCTCCAGTCATCCTGATGAAAATCTGGTTACTGGATCCAGATGGCTCTGGAGGAGAAATTGAGGGTGGTGACCTTGCATGGCCCTCCCTCACTCAAAGTCAACTGCAAGTCATGTCATCATTTCCCTGATGCCATGGTCCTCTTTGAAAACAAAGAACAAACACAACAACATTTTTCTTCTATGGTATATTGGCCTTCAATGGACCACTAATGTTTTATCCTTCCCAGTCCAAAGAATGATCTCCTTGATAAAGGAAACATAAGCAAAACAAGTTATCAATTATCTGCCTTTGCTTCCATCTTCTCTATTAAAAATCATTTATTAATTTTATAGGTATCAAGCACAAGAATTTACTGCATGTCTACTATATGTCAGGCATTGCGTTTGTATTCGTGGATTTTTTTAGACAACTCTGTCTTCCATTCATCATAACAATTGTTCATATTTGTATCACTAGAATTTCATTCTCGAGAACATCTTTGGTCCCTTGGTATCATTGCCGTATTGAATTTTGTTTCTCTGAACTCTGAAATCTGCTCTTTCAAAGTCAGACAATGCTCAGCTTTCCTTCCTATTAATTATAAAAAGGAGTGGTCACTTTCTCCCAAAGTTCTCATCATTTTTTCCACTTCTATAATCTACTCATCCTTATTTGTCTGAGTTAGGTATAAGAGAGTAGTTTCTCTTATTTTTTCTTCCACCTCTTAAAGAATTTTTCATTAAGATAAGTCAAAATTTTGTCAGCTACTTGGCCCTCAACAGAGAGATAAAGAGAGTTTTCTCCTTGAGTCTCACAGCCTACTTTCCTATGTCCTTAAGTATCTTACAACCTGTATTACAGTTCTATTAGATCCTCTACATGCTTCTGAGGACAGGGTCAGTTTTAGTTTTTTGTTATCTCTAGCACCAAGCACAGTATCCTGCATGTGATAAAATTTTCATACATGTTTGTGGAATTAGTCCCATTTATTTGAAGATTTCATCAGCTTCTTTTTTGGTTTTTAATTTTGCCATTTTCAGACAAACTCAGTTGCTCCGTGTAAAGGCCTTTTGGGGAACTCACATTCTCCAGTTTGACCTGTCGATACTGATTAAGTTAACTGGGTAATTGTTATATCTCCACTTTCATTCATGACAAGTGGGTAACAGTCTAATAAATGTTTAAATAGATAAATTATGAAAAGAAGAGTTAGAGAATCTTTATAGGAATAAAAGAAGCCTTCAGGGAGATGTTGGAGATGATTAGCTAAAGTATTCAAAAGGCAAATAGGAAGAGTAGTCTTGTTAAATCAAACAGAACTTAATAAAAAAAAACACTAAACATTGTTCAAGTATTATAAAAGTCAAAGATTAGCTAAGAAGAAAAAATGCTTCAAAGAAAAAATAACAAATAAAAAAATGAAAAGAATGGAAGTTCTCAAACAAATAAAGGTAATTATATACAACTGACCAGCTTCCTCACAAACAAGGGAACTACCTCTTCCCCCCTAGAAGAATGGACCCCAAATCTCTCCTCTCCGCTCCCTGTCCAGAGAAAGTGAGGCAGTTGCTTTTGTGTTGGAGCGGACTTGAACTAGTTTGTGACTACCATTTGTTAAATTTTTAATGTGGGCATTTACACCTCAGAAATTGGCAATCACTGCAAATCAGGGCTTGATTTATTGTTTTGTTGATTTTCTAGACTTATAAAAGTGTTATTAATGCAGATCAAATTTTAAAAGGTCTATCCATACATCCCATCTCCCCCAGCCTATTAATAAAACATTAACCAGCACACCCCTGGGAAGAGTTATCCCCTACTCTATTCTCTGGTATACCAGGGCCTGCAGACCAGCTATTTCCAACAGCCACAATGACTTTTTAGACATCCCAAGTTTAAATGCAATTTATTAACCCACTAATGCCTAATGCCTGAGGGTGAGATGTACAACTAAGGTGATAAATACATTTCATGGGCTGTGCATTTCATCATATTCCATTCCAGTTTCACCATACATGGATTACATCATCATCATCACCATCATAATAATTATAATAAGATAATTAATCATAATAATAGCTCCATTTATAGAGTGCCTACTATATGCTAGGAATTTTACAAATAATTTCTCATTTTATCCTCACAACAGTGAGGAAACTTAGGCAAACAGGTTAAATGACTTGCCCAAGGTCACATGGCTAGCAAGTGTCTGAGGTTGGATTTGTATAGTCAGGTTTTCCTGGTTCCAGGACTAATTTCTATCCATTGCACCACTTTGCTCTTCTTTAGCTGTACTAGTTAGCAGTACTTAGCAACTGTAGTTGCATAGAGAAAAAAAGAATCCAATGATAAACCTATTCATAAGGAGATAGAAGAGATAAAGAATTCAGATACTGTTATTCCATTGTTGAGTTCAAAGACTTTCCCTAGAACATAGGTTCTTAACATTGTGTGTGTGTGTTTGTGTGTTTGTGTGCATGTGTGTGGTCATAGTAGCCTTTGGCCGTCTTAGGAAAACTATGGGTCTTTTGAAAGAACAATTTTTTTTAAATTAATAACTGAAAGAAATTTCTAAATTTGCTAAATTTCGGTTAAAGTTTGGTAAAAAATAAAGCTGTGATTTATTTCCCATTCAGATTCTCCACTCCCTGAAATCTGCCATGAACCCCTTGGCATCTTTGACCCCAGATTAAGGACTCCTACTCTAGAAGAGCTTAAGCCAGCTTTTACTCTATGATGTTTTACATCATAACTCAAGCCAGCTTTTACAAATCCAAAGTTGTGATTGCATGTCTAAAAGCCATATAATATTCAACTGGGAAATAAGATATACAGGCAATGGAGTAGAGAAATCTATCTGGCCACACAAGAAAGTAAGGAGGAAGGGGATTGGGGGGGAAGGAGTGGGGTGATAGAGGGGAAAGGGGCAATCAGAATACATGCCATGTTGGGGTAGGGGGGAGGGTAGAGATGGGGAAAAAATTGTAACTCAAAATCTTGTGGAAATGAATGTTGAAAAGTAAAAATAACTAAAAAAAAAGTTTTTTAAAAAGCCATGTAATATCAGGCTATGGCTGTTGAAAGAAGTAGGGACATACACACACACATACATGTGTGTATGTATGTATGTACATCCCAAGAGGAGAAGACTCATTGGGAGCATGAGTTCTTTCTCCATGTGTCTAAAGATTTCTCACATTTACTTGTATTTAGCTTGTAGCTTTCAGTGAGTGAGTGAGTCTCCTGCCTTCTAGAGGCTCACTAGCTAGGAATAGAGGGTTTGAAGTACAGGAAGACTCTCAATGATATCCTCCAGGCTCCACTGTGTGGAGCAGGCTTGAAAGTAAAGTCTTCATCATCAGGCACATTACATGGGGATTTTAGCTAAATATATGGCCAAGCAATGTCACCTTCTATTGATATCTGACATGTGCTCTGGGGAGTTTCCTTCCAGCTCTTCGTTTGTTCCATGCGGCATAGAAGAAGCCAAGTAGCACATGTTTCACACTTGCTTGGATATTGCAGTGGGGAACAGAAGAGATTTGAGGACTAGATGTGGACCTGAGACTTCCCTTGGTAAACTTTCCCTAAAGTGCCTTAATAAAAAAAAAAGTCCAACTGTCCCAGGAGGACGGATGGGGTGGGGATTGGGTTGGAAGTCCTAGGAGCTACTATTGCCATTTTAAAATCAAAGTGATTTGACTCTGCTCTTTTTACCATTAGCTAATAAATCTCTTTAAAAGCCAGAAAGGAGGGATGAGAGAATTACTTTGCTTAGCCCTGGAGGGTAGAAGTAGGAACAACGGGTGGAAATTTTGTTGTTTGATGCTTTATGACCCTCTTTGGAGTTTTCCTGGCAAAAGTACTGAAGTGGTATGCCATTTCCTTCTCCAGCTCATTTTACAGATAAGGCAACTGAGGCAAACAGGGTTGAGTGATTTACTCAGGGTCACACAGCTAGTAACTGTCTGAAGGCAGATTTGAATTCAGGAAGAAGACCACTCAGCTGCCTATGGGTGGAAATTAAAAGGAGGCAGATTTTTAGCACAGTTTATGAAATGAAAACTAATACACTTAAAAATAACAATTAGGGCCCCTGACAATGGAATTGATTGACTTAAGGCATAGTATTTTCCTTGACATGGGAAGTCTCCAGGCAAAAATGAGGTGAATTCTAGTTGGAGATCGATGTTTTGTTCACAGATTAGACTAACTGACTTAAATTTTTTTTCTACTTCTGGCATTTTCATTTCTTCAGCTCTACCATGGAGAAAATGTAACAATTCCTGAGGACATTTAAGACTCAGAGAGGTTTTGTGATTTGGTCAGGGTGGTGTCATTATCTGCAAGTGGTCATGCATTTCAATGAGACCAGGAACAGACTTTGAGAACATTGGCTTCTATTGCTGTTTAATTATCTTCAGCAGTGATGAAAGTGATAACTATATGTAACACAAGGTGCCTTAGATATTTTACAGAGCCCTAGGAAGACATCTACCTTGTTCTTAAGTGATTTCCATCCTGCCCTAATCTGTAAAGCGATATTCTTTACATTTCTGTGACCCTAGAGCAACACTGACAATCAGACAATTACTGTCAGCTGAGCAGGTAGCTTGACTACTGTACACACCTGCTAGTTGAGATTGATGCCCTTCGAAAAGACTGTAAGTTGCCAGGGCAGAGTCACACATGGCTCCAGAGCCCCAGTCTGGGTATCACTACTCTTGATTGTGGGTTTTCAAAGTTTTCGGTGTCATACATTGAGAAATTATATCCCCTTAGAATCTTCAATCATGGGAAATGCCAGTAATTGCACAAAGATACCTAAAGTCTAACTCTACTTGTGAAATATCCCCATAGGGCCTGAGAGGCCTTCTCTCCGTATAGCCCCAAGGGCTTGCTGGAGTACAGCTCAATAAATCCTTCTCCAGACAACTCATTGCCTTTACTATTCAATAACAAGGGTTTCTAAGAGAAGACTTGATTTTTTTAAAGGGTATCTGTAACAACATTGCTACTTGCCACTACCGTGGCCATGTAAGGCCAATAACACCAGCACACAGGAGGGCTGCTAGCATAGGTTCTTTGATCTGCTTTTCTAAGGAAAGCAACTTTAAAGCGTTTATAATCTCACTTTAATTAAACATACGTATATCGTTCACTTAGTTCAGGGGAAAAACTCAGCACCCTGAACTTCAGAGCAAAATAACACAAATCAGCAGACAGGCTTCTATCTGTCTGACCAAAGCAATACATACACAGTTACCAGAGAGAGAGAAGCACCAACATCTAGGTTTTCAAAGCCGGGGCAGGGGGGCTCCTTAACAGCTACCCAGAGTCTCCACACCAACACTCTTCCAATGAGTGTGCCCCAACCAAAATGCTAACCTCAGTGTATATATACCCTTTTTTAGGGCCAGAGCACTTCACACCTCTTAAGGATTTCACACCTCTCATGACTTAACTAGCAAAAGAGTCTGGGCCTTTCTACAAACAAAGGCAAGACTCAATCAACAGCATTCCATTACCTTAGTGCTGAGAAGCACTCCAAAACAAAAGACAACAAAAAGTCCCACTTTGTTTGCCCTTACAGTATTATGCTGTAAAAGGAGTGTTAATAAGAGCAACTTACCCCATTTTCTATTGGAAGAACTATATTTTTGGCAAACTCACAATCTCTTAAAGTAGTCCATTCCAATTTTGGAAAACTCTAATTATTACTGAGTTGTTCTTTTAATTGAACCAAAAGCTGTCTCTCTTTACCTTTCATCCAATGGCCCAAGTTGTGTACTCTGAAACCAAGATAAATAAGTGGTCCATCACCAGAATGTCTGCCCTTCGCATGATCATAGGTTAGTATGGTGGAAGGTAATTTTCTGTCTCTACCATTCTTTTTTACTTTTCTTTTTTTGGAAAGGAACAAATGTTTCATTAAGTGCCTACTATAATGGTGCTTCACAAATATTATCTTATTTGATCCTCACAACAACAGTGGGAAATAGAAGTTATTATTATCCCTATTTTACAAGTGAAGAAACTAAATCTGACACTGGTTAAATGGAACCTGATGTTGGCAAAGATTAAAGGCAAAAGGAAAAGAGGACAGCAGAGGCTGAGATGGAGAGATAGTGTCATGGGAACAGCAAACATGAACTTGGACGGACTAGGAGAGATAGTGAAGAATAGAAGGGCCTGGTGTGCTATGGAGTCCATGGGGTCCTGAAGAGTCAAAAGTGACTGAACAACCACAACAATTCATTAAGTGACTTGTCCTAGGGTCACACAGAAAGTAAAAATCTAAGACCAGCTTTGAACTCAGATCTTCTTGACTCCAGGCTCAGTGCTCTATCCACAGATCCCCTTAACTACCACTTATTCCCATCATTCTAAATGTTTGTACCATTGCACAGTGTTATTCTTCTGTAATCCTTAGAATGAGCATGCATTTACATGCTTCTGCAGTGGATTCTACACCTACAAAATGGCAGGTATTTTATGATTATTAGTTCTGTCACTGCTGTGGGAAGTTAATTAAAGAGCATCTTTTGCATATGGAGCTGAGCTGTGGAGGGGTAGAAGGTTGATATATCTAAGCCATTTTGTTTTTGTTTTTCTTAATAGTTGATCCCTAGCAGATTCACTGTTGAAAGGGACTCAGTAAGTGGAAGGTATTGTATTTTTTCTGAATGTAGGTTTATGTTTTTGGTAAGAAACTCTACATTTACCATTCCATTTTAATGAAATAGCACACAATTTTCTGCCAAAAAGTGAATGCAAGTGTTGCAGGCTGACTTATAGTAATGCTGACCTACATTCAGAGAAATACAATACTTTTAATGATGTTCTTACTATACTGCAGACCATAGTGTCCAAGACCTAGCACCTCAGTGCTTAGAAGGCTCACTTCCCTAAGAATAAAGGGTGTGGGCTTTTTGTTTTCTGCTCACCTGAATTAGTATGTGGTCAGTTTTTTTCCCCTTATTAACTGGAATTGGTTAATAAGAATATTGTATGCAATTCAAAAGTATTTATTGAGTACCTACCATATGCCAGGAACTGTGCTACAGCACAATCCAGTTAGGCACAGAAGCTATTTAAATGCCAAGACAGTCATGGTTGTGATTGGTACTGCCATTCTCCTACATCTTCCAAAAAAAAGAGAGCTTCCCTACATCAAATGCTATAGAAATGGAATTATTTTTTGTTAATAAGCAAGTTGAAAAAAGAATCCTCTTTGTTTCAGCATTTAAATATTGAATGTTTAAAAGAAGATATTATGTAAAGAACAGTCACAGATCTCATAATATAAGTCCATATATCATCTGAATAGAGTTGATAATTTCTCTCCAAATCTGGCTGGTTTAAAACCTGAATGTATCTTTAATCAGTACTATTTATCAGTATTCACACATATAGAAATATTTATGTGTTTATAGGGCGGCTAGGTGGTACAGTGGGTAGAGTGAAAACCTGAGTTCAAATCTGACCGTGGTTAATTACCAGCTATGTGAACCTGGACAAGTCACTTAACCCTGTTTGCCTCAGTTTTCTCATCTGCAGAATAAGTTGGAAAAGACAATGTCAAAGTACTCTAATATTTTTGCCAAGAAAACCTTAAATGGGTTCACGAAGAGTCAGACACAACTGAAATGACTGAATAGCAACAATAAAATATATATGTATGTACACATATATACACACATACATATACTGAAACATACACGTATGTAATTATCTACAGATATATTTATATATGCACCTCTATGTATGGCATACATATATACATATATTTTAGTCTGGACCTATGGTTTCTCTGATATAAGGAACTCTTGGTGAGGAAACACTGCATATTACCAATGCAGATGAGCAGTACCCAGCAACTTGTGGTCTTAGAAAGTTCTTTAGGATATCATTCAGCAACTTGCCCAGGTACATGTGGCTGGTGTGTATCAGAGGAGGATTTGAGCCCAGTTCTTTCTGACTGTAAGGCAGCTGTCTATCCTGTGTATATCTGCATGACACACACATACACACATACATACACACCCACACAGTAGGGGAGAGTAGAAAGCATTTCTGAATTTGTCATTGCAGGACCTGATTTCTGTTTCTGGCGCTATCTGAACACTGATAATTCAGTTAACCTAGGTGTTCCTTTTTTTTCTTACCTGTAAAATGAAGGATAAGAACAGAAGGCCTCTAAGGTTCCAAACACATGCATATATGTGCATCTATACATTTACATACCCACATATACATGTACACACCCACATATACATGTACACACATACATGTGTGTCTATATTATGTAGGCAGGTAGGTGGCACAGTGGATAGAGTGGCAGGCCTAACATCAGAAAGACCTGAGTTCAAATCTGGCCTCAGATATTTACTAGCTGTGTGACCCTGGGCAAGTCACCTAACCCTGTTTGCCTCAGTTTCTTCATTCATAAGATGAACTGGAGAAGGAAATGGAAAGTCACTTCATTATTTTTGCCAGCAAAACCCCAAATGGGGTCATGAAGAGTCAGAAATGACTGAGAAATGACTGAACAGCAATATATAAAAGTAGATATATAATATACATATGCATGTAAGTATGTGTATGTATATATGTATGTGTGTATATATGACATTTATGTACTTGTTAGTATGTGTGTATTTATGCATATATATATATATATACACACACACATATGTATGTATCTATGTATTCATATAGACTATTTGTGCCTGACCTATGGTAGAGCCTTCTGAGCCCATATTGGTTTAATAGACAACAGTTGGACATACTGTACCCTGACCCTGACATAGTGATGTCATTTTGGTCCTCTTCAATAACAAAGGACAACCATATATTTGTATTCACACTGAGAAACATTTTAACAGTTTGAATAATTCAAAAACACTTTAATTTTTTAAAATATACTTTAGTTTCATATGATTCAAAGCTCCCCTTTTGCAGCTCAGTTGGTCTTTCCTAGGAGGAGAGCCTTTCCACTGAAACATCACTGAGAGAGAAGAAATATATACATTGATATCACATGTGAAAATGATGGCTAATAATTCCTACCAGTAAGCAGGAGTGCTCAAAGGTAGAAGGTGACTGCTGAAGTCTCAGAATCATAGAACTGGAGAACTGGAGAGTTGGAAGGGATCTTGGTGGCTGCCTTGGCCAATCTATACTGGAAAGAGAATCCCCTTTCCATCTTAGTCATTAAGCGGCCATCAAGCTTCTGCCTGAAGACCTCTAATGAGGGAGAACATCCTGCCCTCCTGGGGCAGCTTGTACCCTTTTCAGGTAGCTCTAATTGTTAGGAAGTTGGGTTTTTGTTTTGTCTTGTTTTGTTTCCCCTGGTATCAAACCTACATTTTCTTCCTTGAAGCTTCTATCCAGTGCTCCTGGTTCTGCCCTCTGAGGCCAGACAGAACACGTCTAATCCTCTTCACATGACAGCCCTTCAAATACATGAAGCCAGCTATTATGTGACATCTCTGACAAAAAGTTACTTCTTCCCGATAGATAATGTGGAATACAAAGGATTCTTAGAGAAAAGAGTTTGCTCAAATATGTAGTACTACTAAGCAGTGAATTTAGCTAGCCTCTCCCTTTGATTTAAATTAATTGAAATAAGGACTTTGAGTTTGGGGAATCCACACACTCCAAAAGCAAAAACAAAGAAAGCCCAAACAGCTGTCTCATTAAAGAAAGGTTGTTCTGACACAGTATACTTGCCTTTTCTAATAATACAAATAACCATCTTCCTTGGAAATCCCATTACATTATCTGAACAGAGAAGCTTTCTAAACATACCACACCAGAACAAGTGATCTGGCAATAGATGGTTGATTTTAACATTGAATTGCCACTGTCCATGATTATAGAAACAGGTCTCTTACTTATAAAAACAAAGTATTGATTAAGTTTTAGCATGCTTTATGTCTGCCAGTTCTAGGGGTCAGGGTGGGCTCTCTAGGTCTTTGAGTATTTAAAGATTTGAATGGGAGAAGATTAGGTGATTTATCAAGAAGTCTATTGAGAGGTAAGTGTGTTATAGCGGAAAGATTAGGAGTCCAAATAATTATATTTTTGGCTCTGTCATGAATAGGCAGTGTGACCTTAGCAACAATGATAGTAATAGTTGACATTTATACATATAAATGTTTATATTTATTATATATTATACATATAATATATTTCTATATTATACATTTCTGCATATATGCAAATATAACATATATTATACTCTTACTTGTGATTATGATGGAATACTACTGTGCTATAAGAAATATTGAGCTAATGATCTTTGAAAAACATGGATGGGCTTGCATGAAATAATGAAGAAGGAGAGGAGCAGAACCACGAGAATGTATACAGTTACCAGCAGTATTATTTAAAGAACAACTTTGAGTGAATAAGTCATTTTGAATATTATGAATACCTAAATCAACTACAAATGACATATGCTGTCTGCATCCAGAGAAAGAACTGGTAAATAGAAGTATGTATAGAATGCTTTTACACACACACACACACACACACACACACACACACACACACACAAACAAACACACACAAACACACATGCACATTTGTAGCCTTCTCTTGGATAGAGGGGAAAAGAAAAAAAGAAATTTACATGATAGCTTTATTATACATTGAAAAGGAATAGAAGGTTGTACATAATAGATTTGTAGTTTCATGTGCAATCATATTTTATTGTACTAAATTATGGAAAGCTTCTTTTATTCCATAAATTAAAAATAAAAGAAATAAAAACTTTTTTAAAACCTATCACATTTATCATGTCATACTTTATGTTAAATTCTATGTTATATAGATATATATGTATGAGTATGTATCTTACAAAGCCTTTGCACATTATCGTCTTTGATGTTTGGAACACCATGAGTGAGGTAGATAATGCTATTATTATTCTCCTTTTACTGATAAGGAAACTGAGTCATAGAGAAGTAAAGTGATACTGAGTGTCCTGGTATCAGCAGGTGACAACAAATTCTAAACCCAGGGCTCCCGACTGACACAGTTCAGGTCTGTTTCCTCTGTGCCATAATTATGAATGATTCCCTTTACCTCTCTGGGATTCAATTTCCTTATCTATTGAATGAAAGAATGGGGGCAAATGATTGCTAAGGGTCTCCTCCATAATGAAAGTTTTGCAAAGTGTGGGAGCAATCCCAGGACAGCATTGGAAAACAGATACAAAGCCTGTACCATCAGACACTTCCACAGTTTGTTTTATTTGTTTGTTTCACATAATAAAATAACTGACCTCAACTTTGTCCTCTATCAAATAATGGTTCAGGGTACTTACAAGGAGACAGCTGCACTGTCTTTGATTCATCCTAATCAGAGAATAATAGGAGCTCTTGCCTATTATTCTCTTTTCCATCCAAGAAATAGGAGATTAGAGGAAGAATGAAGTCAAATTTTGTACGACTTAGCCTTAGATGGTTAAGAGGATGATTGAAATCAATAAAGCCTTTACTTTCAGGAAGCCCACATGATTCCAAATTTACTAAAGCTGGAAAGAAAGAAACCCCAGCAGGACTGGCCTGCTGACCAGAGTTTGACCACTGGGTTAGCATAATAGGTTTCTAGTCACTGTAGCATCCCAGGGAAAGTCTACGTTCTACCTGATTCTAGGTACCATTCTTATTTTATCTTCTACATAGCCAGAACAGAGATGGTTGTAGACTGTGATAGGTTAAAGAGACATCATGAAATCCACTCCCATATAAACCTGAAAAAACTAACAAACATCAAAAATAGATTTACCTAATTCCAATAGCTTTAGTTACCTAATGGAAACCCCAATATCTCCCACACTGATGCCTCTTCACAGATGATCTGTCCTTTCTGGAATGCCTTCCCACTTCACTTCTAGCTCTAGGAATCTTTAATTTCCTTCAAGACAGCTCTGGTATTGCCACCTACATGAGATTATTCCTGATTTCCCCAGTTATTAAGAATCTCTCCATCTTGAAATTACTTTGGGCTGTTTTGTATGCACGTTGTATTTACTTATCTGTGAACGTATTTTGTCTTCCCAGTGGAATGTAAGTTCTTTGAGAATAGACATGCTTTCTTTTTTCCTTTTTAAATCTTTGTTTCCCCAGCACCTTGTGCCATGCCTGACAAAAAGTGTTCAATAAATAGACATTTTAAATTGAATTGAAGATCTCTATTTCACATTCAGCTCCCCCCTCTTTTTTTGATAAGTGGTGTCACATTATTCTAGGTGACCTCCAACTCACTTGGAATATTTAATGACATTGAAAATCAATGTAGGGAACAGCATCATCCCTTTATGTGGCCCCTTTTAGAGCTTCCAACTGTACAATCTGCCTTCCTCTGAAGTAGCCACACCTATATGCTTGACCATTTACTATATATCTGTCATGGGCTCCTTTAGAAGCCTTCAGCAAGTCATTTGACCAATGTGAACCTTAGATTATTCATCTATAAAATGAGTGGGGTTAAATATGTTGATTTCTATGGTCACTTCTAGCTGTAGAATTCTGATTCTAGTCATGTTAGAATAATAGTCTTAAATGTAGTTTTGCATCAATTATCTCATTTGACTTTTATATTCATCCTTTGAGGCAGAAGGACAGGCATTTTAAGATGAGGAAGCTAAGGATCACAGATATTAAGCATTCAAAAAATGCTGAAATGGAACTCGAACCCAGAACTCTTCTAGTCTATGTTTCTCTGTTAAATACCCAGTTATCTTGTAGGACCCACAAATTGTTTTAATGAAAGTTAAGAAATATGGTCCTGAGCATATGACAAAAGTTTTGTTTTGTTTTTCTGTTGGTTTTCTTTTTGGAAAATTTACTGATGGGGTAGGTACTTCATAGGCTTCCTGACTTCACATCTGGAGAAATAGTATCCCTGCAAGTGGTGACAGGTAGAGACCAGATCCTAGTTCTGTTAGCTCTCTGTCCTTCTTTGGTCCTGAAAGTAAAACCTCAATTTATTTCTCAGGGAGAAAAAAAGTTAAGAGTCATGTCTGGGAGTTCTTTACGCCTTGAACTCTCTTTGGGAAGGACTTAGCTCAAATAATATCAAGGCAAATTTTTTTAGCTTCCCCTCAAAACACCAAAGGAAATTTCTAACAGGATACTCACTGACCCTTTATCTGCATGGTCTTCTCAGAGTCCATTTCCCTCTTGTATGTTCTGTTTTAGTTAGCACCAATATAGAGATCCCCTCCCACACATCCCTTTAGGGTGAGCTGACTGTTCAATGTTCCCTGGGTAAGGCAGTGTATTTTAGGCAGCCTGATAAAAGACTCTAATAGCCCCAGATTAATGCATTCATTCCCAGCCAATTGAAGGATTCATTACACTGTGCAGGCATCGGTTCCTCTCTGACAGATTTGCCCTGGGTAATGAGCCATTCAGCTGCGAGCTACCCTGTGAGGCTAGTGACCCTGCAGAAGGGGGAGCAGAGAGGAGACGTGGAAGTATCAGAGGATCAAGAGAGTGAAGGGCCATGAAATCACAATGGAGCTCAGAGCCTTCAGGCACCAAGGAGAAATGGGAAGAGCCATTCTTAAGAGTCCTTGTAAATGAAACATCAACATTTTGTTAGGGTGGCTTGCAGAAACCCAGGCAGGCAGCTGGGAAGCATCTGATTTCAGTTTTTTGCAGGTGGCTCCAACAACATGAATGACACGGTACTTAGTGGGAGAAGAGAGTTAAGCACCATCATGGGCAGCACATCCCATTGGAGGAAGTAGTGAAGCCAGTGCCCTTGGCATAGACTCCTTTATCCCTCCTGACATTTCTAGATACACAAAGAAAAAAGATAACCTTTATTTTTAAAATAAATAATATTAATTCTTATAATAATGGAAGAGGGGTAATCTGCAACTGGAGGTGGAATAGAGTGCCAAATATATTCTTAAATCAGCTGAATCCTGAACTGGTCAATATCTCTGATTGGAAATTTCCAAAAAGAGACTAAGGGACAGTCTTTCAACAAAATCCATTCGCCAAACAGTTGTCAAGCGTCTGTGTGGCAGATGCTGCTTTAGGCACCAGAGATAAAAAATGATGAAATGAAACAGTCCCTGTCCTCAAGGAGCTTACATTCTGTTGGGAATCAAGGAACTTTGAAGACAGGAGAGATCTTGGGAATCACCTAGGATAACTTGTCTCATCGTATAGAGGAAGAAATTGATTTCTATAAAGGTCAAGTGACTTATTCCAGGTTACATGGCTAGTTATCAACAGAGCAAGAAATAAAACCTCCTTCTCTACCTCATATATACTACTTTGCTACTGGAAGATTCATGGCATCATAGAATTTTGAGCTTTAAGGGCCCTTATTGATCACTTTATATGGTTCTTGGGAGCTGGGTGGGGCTTCATGAGAGCTAGAAGGGCATTTAGAAGTCATCTAGTTCAACTGAACCCTCCCAACCTCTCCCACACACACACACACACACACACCATGTCTGTTTTACAGACAAGAGAACTAAGGCTCAGATATGAAAAGTGACATCATCATTACCATCATCATTGTCATCATCATCAGAGCTAGTATTTATATGGCACTTTAAAGTTGGCAAAGCACTTTACAAACATTTTCTCATATGATTCTCACAACAACCTTGGAAGGTAGAGGCTATTCTTATCCACATTTTAGAGTTGAGGCAACTGAGCCAGAAAGAATTTAAAGGGTTTATCCAGGGTCACCCTGCTAGGACATGAATGAAGGTGGATTTGAACTCAGGTCCTCCTGAGTCTAGGCTCAGTGCTCTATCCTTTGCATCAAGCAGCCAGAATTCTACTGCTAGTAAGCAACCCAATCAGTATATGAGTTGAGGTCTTTTGGTTACAAGGACATTGTTCTTCTTCCTCACAACCCTTCCTCCCAAGTATCATCTGTTCCATTTTTTGTGTTATGGATTGCTTTTGCAGTCTGGTGAAACCTATGGACTTCTTTTCAGAATAATGTATTCAAATGTATAAAATAAAATACATAGGATTACAAAAGAAACCAACTGTATATAGTTTTCAAAAAACTTTTTAAAGTTCACAGACCCCAGGTCGAGAGCCCCTGTTCCATGCTATTTTCTGAAGCTTTGAATAGGACTGGACATTTCTAGGAAGGAAGATTCCATTATCTTCCTTTATAGACTCACTTCAGTGTCTAACCACTTAGGTCTACACTGATCTCTTCAAGGGCTTATCTTTATGTATCTTTTTAGTCCACTATAGGAATTTCTAGCATTCCTTATTTTAATAAAAAACAACAAAAACAGACCAGAAGAATTGACAAAGAATTCAGCAACAAACCTTATAATGTACAAGATTGTTGAAAACAGTCAATCAGTCACCTATGAGGGGCAAGATAGAGCCATCCCCTCTCACCGACCCTCCAACACATTTCACAATTATTAAATATTGATTTATCCTAGCAAAGGCCAATGCTTAATTTGAAGTGAAGGCAATTGCATTAGCTTGTATTAATCTAACTTGGAGCCTAGTAGGACCCCTTTGTTCTGTGTGTTCTGACCCTGACTCTGATCCAAAATGAAGCTAGGAGGAGACCCCATTCCCAGTCATTACAGCCTCTACAAATGAACAAGCATGAGTACTGATGAACTTATGTCTGCAGTTACAAGATGTGCCAGAGCGAGAGGACTATAGCTTAATAAAAAGGCAGGAAAGACTCTGTGATGATGAATAGCTATTACAATAGGGAATTATATTCATATCAGCATGTCTGGGGGGTAATCGTAAACATTTTTTTCTTGGTGCCAATGTTTGATGAGGGGTTGGGATAAGAGGAAGAGAAAAAGAAGCAAAACATAAGAATAAATATGCAAGCCCATAGTGTGTGCTTAATAGAACTGAGATTTATTTTTCTGTGTGTCTTTTTAAGCCTCTCGATAGATCACGAAAAATACAGCCAGCCAGGAAAAAAAATAGCCCAAATGTAATTTAAAGGACAGCTTTTTAACCATTACTTTAGCCAGGAGACACCTGTCCTATGTTCCTTGAAGATGCTCAGAGCAGGGGAGAAATATTAAAGTTTCTGATTTATCTTTAGGAGCACGGACTTGTTTTTAATTTATTGGCCAGAGATGGTTTTTTGCAGTTGTTATTCTTGTGTTTATTTTTTCAGTGGTTCTCAACACCACTTTCTCAGTGAAAGGAAAGCAGGATGCTGGCCTTCATTTTCTTTAATGACCTAGAGCCTTAGAAGAAGAAACAGAATGAGAGCTTGCCCAGAAGCGGTTGGATACTTGCCCCCAGCTACTTGTCCAGAGGCAAAGACTGCTGCAGTGAATGTAGGTGCCCACCACTCAATAGGGAAACAGATGTGTTTGGGCACAGCAGCTGCATGGTTATTAAAAGAGAGGGACAAAGCAACCACTAATCCAGACAATAGCAATTCTCATTGTAATCCTCATTGGACATATAGCATTATGTGTTACTGAGCCAGGGTGTGAATGATTCAACAAGATCCAGCACCATTGCTAATGACAAGTCCTGCTGACATCAAAAAAATCCAGCAAAGGAAATTACCCCCAGATAGCACTGTTACTGTTAATTGGGAAGGACAGTTCATCCCTGCTTTGGATCGTTAAGAAACCAAAGAACTAGGATGGAATCTTTGTTGCCCCAAAGCAAAAATCACCTAAGCCTTCAGTTGCCAATTCTCTCTAATGCATGGGGGCATGGAATACACCTCTCTGTATCTTGCTTTGTTGTTTTATAAAGTGGAGACAAAACAACTGAGTAGCAAGGCTTTCTGTTCTGCAAAGCTCAATAGATATTGCTTTAAAACAAGAACACAACTATCTACAAGAAAAATCCTGAAGGCCTTGACCAAAATAGAAGATGCTAGAGTGAAATGTCATAATATTTCCAGAAGAGGTCAGATTGTGTGTGTGTGTGTGTGTGTATACACATACATGCACACACACATATATATGTATTTTTGGGCAGGGAGAGACACAGAGGGGGGGAAGAGAGAGAGAGACAGAGAGACAGAGAGACAGAGAGAGAGAGAGGGAGAGAGAGAGACAGAGAGAGAGAGAGAGAGAGAGAGAGAGAGAGAGACAGAGAGAGAGACAGAGAGACAGAGAGACAGAAAGAGAGAGAGAGAGAGAGAGACAGAGAGAGAGAGAGAGAGACAGAGAGAGAGTTGAACCACACACACCAGGCAGCAGATGGCCTCATGTCAAGATCTCATCGACATCCTGATGGGCCCACTTCTGCCCGCTGTGAGCTGATGAGGGAGAAAGAGAGTTATTGTCAAATTCCCAACTTGCCCTTTCCGATATAAAGTTCACTTGTAATATTTTTTTGACTCTGGTTGCTAATGCATTTTGTTCTCTGGAGTGTGTGAGCCCCAGCTTCCTGCGCAGCCTTTAATTAGTTTCTGGATGATGACATCTCCACCGAGAAGCAACTGGTTGCGTCCCTCCAATCTCGGGGGGAGATAAAAGAATCTAATAAAGACATTCGGTATTTCCAGGTGATATGTTTGACAAGCTTTGTATTAACAAGAAGTCATGTTAAAACTTTTTTTCCCCCTCTCCCCAATCACACTCTTTCACTGGCTCCTGCTCTATGACATTTCACAGGGGGATTAACAGAACAGTTGCTTTTTCTAAAAACTTGTAACTTAAAGTAGATGAGGCTGGGAACCTACCCCTCTTGCTAAAGGGGAAGAAGCTTCTCCTTGATCCTCCTTCCTACCATAACCTTTATGGGGGATTTATTGGCAATAAGACATCTGAGCACAGACTAAGTTTCTAGCTAGGAGGCAGGCCACCTTGGACAACAATGAGAATAAAAACCTCAGAAATGACCAGATTTAAAGGACGGCTAACAAGGTAGTTTCACTCCCTTGCTTATGTCACTCCCTGGTTGAGCAATGCATCAAAGACATTGCCATGTTTGGGGGAGTGCAGACCAGGGTTCATCTCAGGCCTCCCCAATTTTTATCCTTCTCCTCAACCTAGAAGGTATTTGGGGAGGGAAGTGAAAACTCTAAGAAGTCATTTAAACTGTATTCTTGCAGGGGGCCAGGATGGAGACTGCATCTTGACCTCCCCACTGCAGTCATCTGATTCCCTGCTGCATAAGATTTTATAGCCTGCCTTTGAGTACATAACTACCAGTGCTTTTAAGCAATTAGGAATTAAAGTGCCTATGACGCCATCAAGACAGCTGAGAATGTAAGTGACTTTGGCAGTGATAGCAGCTTGCAGACTGACAGCCTGGAAATGAAGGACCTCTGTCAGTCTGAGGAGCAGGGGCTGCCTGCCTGGGCCACTGTGGTGTCCTCTCTGTCAGGAAGCCCTCCTCTTTACCTGGAGGATCCAAGAAGCTCTCAGAGCTGGGAGCAGGTTGTCCTTCATGCCCAGACCTCCCTAGGGGAGTAGAGGACAGAGAGATAGTGATAATCTGGAAGAATTGCTGCACAGATGTCTAACAGACTATCAAGGCTTTTATACACATGCACACACACATAGTCCTCAGCTTCTGTACAAGTTGGGATCCAAAAGTTCATTTGTTAAGGCCGTTGTTTGAAAATCAGATCTCATTTCCCTACAGAAATAATGTGATGCAGTATAGTTGGATTATCAGGCCAGCCTGTAAAAGTCTGTTTATTTTGTAATAGAACTGTCTTCTAGCATCCTCATGTTTATATCTGAAAGGAGTCTTAAAAATCATCTATTCCATCCCAGAGAGAGGAAATTACTTCTCCAAGGTCACATAGTTATTCAGTAGCAGAACAATGAAATATATTGATAGCCTTTCTTTTCTTTCCAGTTGGTATATACCTGTAGGCATACTGGCAAACTTTCAAAAGTATTACATCTTCGGGTACAGTGTATGTTTCTATCTTGAGGCTAAAACCCCTCCTGAAGAGAAGATAAATCCATGTCGCAACATGTTCAGATACAAAATCTCTCCTTCCCTTAATCCTGTTATAAAAGACCTCTTTTATATCCTCCCTTCTCCCCTATTCCTTCCCTACCAATTTCTTTCAAAAGTGAGTGGGGGCACATCGGTAGTCAGTACTATTTAGCCATGTTATCAGTTTCACATTTTATCCATTATATGGCACCAAATAAACATTCTTCTAATATACTAAAGTTCCCCCTCAAAGCCAAGGACTGTTTCACTTTTGGCTTTGTGTCACCAGCATTTAATGCTTGGCTGGGACATAGTAAATGCTTAATAAATGCTTTATTGGTTGATTGATTTTTAAAGAAATTTAAAATAAATTAACAAGAAAGCTGAAAAGATATTACTTATTTCCATCTTTCCTTCCTTCCTTCCTGTCTGTCTCCTTTCTTGCCTTCCTTTCTATTTCTTTCACCAATTAGAGCTTTAACAAAGTACATTTGAGGGAATACATAGTGTGTGTGTGTGTGTGTGTGAGCACATAGACATACACACACAATATATACATATATACACATATGGTATGTATGGGTATGTATGTGTATATACATACATATGTATATATGTATATATGCAGAGAGAGAGTATGTACATTGGTTGTTCAGTCATTTTTCAATCATTTCTGACTCTTCATGACACCTATCCCCACCAAATTTAGGGTTTTTTTGGTAAAGATACTGGAATCGTTTTCCATTTCCTTCTTTAGCTATTTTTACAGATGAGGAAGTGAGACAAACAGGCTTAAGTGACTTGCTCAGGGTCACACAGCTAGTTAAGTGTCTGAAGTCAGATTTGAACTCAGGAAGATGAGTCTTCCTGACTCCAGGTTAGGTACTCTACCCGCTGAAAGAGATAGATAGATAGATAGATAGATAGATAGATAGATAGATAGACAGATAGATGTATATAATATATATATATATATATCATATTCATACAGAGACAGATATGTAGCCAGAACTCATATATAAAATCACACTTTCCCTTTCTGTGAAGTCAGGATGCATGATTGTAAGTATACCGTGAAAGTGTGGGCTGCTTTGGGAGCCATAGTGTTCACTTCTGTACTGAGTATGCTCCTGGTTAGAAAAGAGAAAAGGAATCTAGGGTACCCAAGGGCATTCACCACTCTTTCACTTTAGTAGTCATCTTCCCGAATCTGAATAGAAAAGGGATTGATAGGATCACCAACACTGAGACCCTGGAATGTAGCTGGTATGTCACAGAACCATCAATCATTGCAACTAGCTTAGGTGAGATGTTCCTGTGTTGTGAATGACAGCAGAATTCTGTGTTTTGGCAGTGTTAGCCATAAGCCATTGAGACAACTACAATCTAGGATAAATACTTTGAAGTTCTACTACAGGAAATTCTTACCTTAGAGTATTTTGTCATTGTTCAGTTGTTTCAGTCATGTCTGACTTTTCCTGACCCCATTTGGGGTTTTCTTAGCAAAGATACTAGAGTGGTTTGCCATTTTCTTCTCCAGCTCCTTTTACAGATAAGGAAAGCGAGGCAAATGGGTTAAGTGACTTGCCCAAGGTTGCACTGCTAGTAAATGTCTGAAACCAGATTTGAACTTACAAAGATGAGTCTTCCTGACTTCAGAACTGGTACTTTATCTACTGTACCACCTAGTTATGGGAAATGAGACAGATCGGCCAACAGACTGGCACAACGAGAAACTTTACATAATGAAATGCCTTCTTTCTTGCTTTCCTTCCTTCCTTCCTTCCTTCCTTCCTTCCTTCCTTCCTTCCTTCCTCACTTCTTTTCTTCTTTCCTGTCTTCCTTCCTTCTTTGCTGTCTCCTTTCCTTCCTTCTATCATGTATTGAAAGGCTGCAGGGGAAAAGTGTGGATTACAGAATCATCAGACCTGTGTCGACTCTGTGGCCTTGGCCAAGTAGCTTCATCTCCAGTTCCATTTCCTCACTGGTAAAATGTGGGGATTGGACCAGATGCCCTCTAAGGTCACTTCTAGCGCTAGATCCTATAATTCCCTGACTTTCCTCCTACCAAATAACCAAGAGAGCTTTTGGAAAGGACAGATTGTTGTTGCATTCCCCAGCAACGTTAACTTTAACATCAGCTCAGGAAGCATCTCCAAGGTTTTAATAGCTCCTACAGGGGCCCTTGTCTTCAGGGCTGGTGTAGTATATGTGAGCTACATATCTCCAAAGAAATCACCAGGCTCTCTGGAGCTTCAATTGTGCTGCCTGATCTTTGGAGCCTGTTTCACAGCAAACTAGTGGGATATTAACTAATAAGTTCTGAGAAATGAGTGCAAATTGCTTGAACTTAATACATTAGCAACACAGAAAATGTAATTGGCTGGGAGGAGGGGTGTAAATTGCAGGAGAATGTAAACTGTGATCATGTAAACAAGGGTGTACTGAGTGTTTTAAATAAACTGGTGGATTTAGGGTATTGTGGACTTACTTCTTTTTTCCCCTTGTCTCTCTACCTCATTCAAAAGCATGAAGGTGGCTTGGTCCATTATAGCTCTATTTCACTGGCATTACTTATGATTTTAATTTACTGTGGTTTCTTTCTCCTATGTGAGTTCCAGCCAGTCATTTTATTTAGTGTTAAAATTGCCAGTGAATTTGCAATTTTATTGGCTTTGTGAACAATGCCAATGCACAGAATTGTTACAGGAAAAGCTGGTCTCATTTAGGAGACGTATAGGGTAGGTCATGTTGTATCTGAACAAAAGGCATTGACACAGTAAAGTCTACAGAACAGCCAGTCTATCCAGAATAACAGGCTAATATTATGATTAGCAATAATCCCTCTATTCCCCCATTGAACAATTGGTGTAGACATAATTCATAGCAATTTCTTGGATCTTGCCAAATCTAATGGAGCACAGGTAGGTTACTATGAAATTTAATTTTCACTAATCTATTGAGGAATAGGAAGGCATGGAGGGCATGATGCATGATATTTACCTTATTCATCTATATCTCTATTAGGAATGACTAAACTAGGTCAGAGAGAAGAGAGAATCCATGATACCTTTGCCTGACATGTGAGTGGAACTGCAAAAGATTCTGCAAAGATTCTGAAATGGTAGCCTCCTAGGTCATTCTGAACAAGGTGCTGATTTTCCTTCTCATAGCTTCATGTTTTCCAGCAGATACAAAAGGACCTAAAAATGGAAAGAAATTTGGCACAGTGGTTAGAGTGCTGGGCCTAGAGTCAGAAATTCCTGAGCTTTCAAATCTAGACTCAGATACTTATTAGAGTTTTGTGCACATATTTACTTTATTTACTAACCTTTGTTCGCCTCAGTTTCCTCAACTGTCAAATGGGAAAAATAGCAGCACCTGTCTCTCAGGGTTGTTGTGAGATAAAATGGGATAATAGTTATAAAACTCTTATTGTAGTACCTGGCACACAGCAGGGGCTTTATTAATGTCTATTCCTCCTCATTTCTTCCTGCATCTCATGTAAAGATTTGGTGAAATGTTAAAAGTTCTTGGTCAAATTTGGGTTAACTCATCTTATTCAAGTTAACAAAGAGTGTAAAACAACTCTCCAAAGTAGGAGTCAGCTTTCCCAGGTACCCCTTACTCTCTATCCAACTTCCTCTTAATTTTGGATAAGATAGAGAATACTCTGAAACAGAAAAGGTGTCTCTATCACCCTACCCTCCGCCTCCTTCTGTGCACTTCTTTTTTTAGAGGGAAAGGGGCCTATAGCCTGAATGACCTCCATAACCACCTCAAATTTCTGTCTCATTTTTGCCTTTTTAAAGCCAGAGTGTGTAGAGGGGGTCTTTCTGTATCCCCACCCCTGCTTGTGCCCATCTCTGAGGAATCGCTGATTTGAGCGAGTTTATAAATAATAAACAGTAAGGTGCTCCCAGGGTCCTTCCAAAGTGCCCTCTGCTGAAGGTCTGAGCTACAGACAGTAGTTTACCTTCAGACAGGATATTCTGACCCTTTAATATAGTAGCAGCAAGGGGCCTGAGATCTCATTGAAGAAGTTTAAAATATGTGGAGTCCTCTGGGAAGCAACAGGAAGCAGAGAGACACACATCTACACTGCATATCTTAGAAGACAGAGTGCTGGTGGGAGCCTCAGGGTCACAGGCAGTAAGGGAAAGGCCATTTGGGATCCATAGATTTAAATGTGGCAGGAGTGGATGAACCTCTGAGTCAGTCCGCTTATATGCATCTTCACCCCCTCAGGAATTCCCTGCACTTAATAAAGCATTTTAATTTAGATTTAATAGGATATCTTGTGTGTGCTAAAACAACAAATTGGTATTTATTAATAATATATTTATTAAGGCTTAACACCTGGGCAGTAGAACTAAAAATGGAGAATGGAAAGTCTGCTATAAGGCTATTTTAGTATTTTCCTTATTTGCACATTTTAATTAGCAGACAATAGTGGTCTGATGAAATCCCCCAACTGAACACTTCTTATGGAATTATGGCCAAAGAGGCTGACTCTCTCAGCTTCCCTATCAAACATCTCTTTGCCTTTTTCTTAGTGTAGAGTACTGAGGTACTTTCCTTCATCATGCCCCACCCCCCCACCCTGGAACATGTAGCCCAGTTTCCAACTACTCTGTTGGTCGTCATCCGTTCAGAACCATAGCTTACAAGCTCATCAAATGTGTTTACTTTGACTAGTCAGCCAGAGGGCATAATTAGTTCAAGGCAAAGGTTTTTAATTAAATAGGTTAGTTAGAAAAGTGGCAATAGATAATTTCTTCCATATACCTGGAGCAATCTTTACCATAAATGTACACATGATTGGTGGGAAAGGAGAGTAGAACCATCTAGGGAACACATGAATGGACACACAGGAATGCATGTGACCAATGTCATTTATGGAGGGACACAGATATAGGGAATATATATATATATATATATATATATATATATATTATACATATGTATATATTCATACACACACACACACACATATATATATATATAGTCAGGCACATGTATCTGGGCATGATGCATTTCTCCTACATTTCAGAGCTTCTGATACACTCCAGTGATGGCACCATGTGGTTGCTATTGAGTATACTCTTTCTACTGGCATGTGGGCATGTCATATGTATTCTTCCCTGCATTATTCCTAGCTGGTCTCATATGGTCACTGCTAATCTCAAGGTTATATGTAGCTCTACTGCTGAGATTTTCTCTGCTAACAGATATTGGGCATCATCTCTTTATAATACATGCTGTCCCTCTTGGCTTTCTTTTGCTAGGGTGCAGTGACTAGAAAGTCTCTCTCTGATAAAAGGTGCCTAATAGCTATTTGGTTAGAGCTAAGGCTATAAGCTACCATATCTAGCTAAAAATCCAAATCCAGGCAAAACACAGCCAAGTTAAGATTAAGTTAGACTTCTTAAATGTTCTTGTGTGGGATTAAAATGCAGTTTTTATCCAAAATTTGGGTTTAAAAATGTATAAGACTATCCCTGCATTATGCAGGAATTTGATCTAGTGCAAAAGTTCCATCAAATAATATTCTTTTCTGTTATAATAGAGCTCTCCCAGGCAACGAGGTGGACTCAGTTTATTTTCCTGACCCTTCAGTGTATATCGATGCTATGTTTCTTCCTAGTCTGATTGCAGTTTTCTTTTCTTTTTTTTAAAATTTATTTTATTTTCAATTCATGGAACAAAACAAGCATTTCTCTAACACAGTGCAATAAAAAAGATGATTACACACGAAATTGCAAATCTACCATGTACAACTTGCTATTCCCTCCAAATATACAGCAAAGTTATCATGTAAATTTCTTTTTTCCCCTTTTTTTCTTCCCTCTCCCTTCTCCCTAGTGATGGCTACCATTACACATAAACACACACATATGTATAGTGTACATATGTAAAATTATTCTACGCATACTTCTATTTATAAGTTCTTTCTCTGGATGCAGATAGTATCTTTCTTTATATGTCCTTTATTTTTGTTTAGTGTATTTTATAGTGGTCAAAATGACTTCGTGGTCAATTTTTTAGTTATTATCTAGCTATCATCACCATTATTATCTCATATGGCATTATCTCAGAGACTCATCCTCTCTTGGGTACTCTTCAGCTCATCAATAACATAGTTTAGGACTCAGAACTAAATACCATGCTCTAGATGGGGCCTAACTAATACAGAGTAACTGAATAAACTTAAATGGGTATTTATTTAATCATTGAATGAATCAAGATTTGACCAAATTTAAAACAAAATCTCTTATATGACCTGTAACCCTAAAATATCAAGATCATGGCGATTAGTAATGGCCAGGAATCCAGAGATAATCTAGTCCAACCCCTTTGTTTCGTAGATGAGACAACTGTGGGACAGAGAGATGAAGATAACTCATATTGCTTTTGGATAACTCCAATTATTAATTTTTTAATAAATTTCCATGACATCAAGGCTAAATTCTTCATAACTTCCACCCATTGCTCCTGGATATTTCCTCTAGGGTAAAATTGAACAAATATAAATCTTCAACATCACAAACTTTCAAATACTTGACCCCATTTATATCCTCCGTGAGTCTTCCTTCCTTTAGGCTAAACATCCCTCATTCATTCAATCTGTCTTCAGATGTCACAGGCTCAATGTCCTTTATCATCCACATTCTTTCCTCAGATGTTCTTTGGCTTATCTATGTCCTTCCTAAACTGTAGTGTCCAAACTGAATATAGGCCTCGACGTGTGTCCTAAAGTACCAGAGAAATTCACCAGGTCTGAACATACCAGAGACAACGGTGGGAACTTCAAACTCATACTAAGGTAGTCAAAAGAGGAATAAAGTTCTCACTTTGTAAAGTCCTTGTTCTTGCACAGACTATAGAAATATCTTTTGCAAATATCACATAGAACCATTGGAATCTAGTCATCACTTGAGAACCACTATCCAGCAAAAGAAAACATTCCTTTAATACACCATTCTATTAGTATGTGTAGAAAGGACTCATGAGAAATTGGTGTGGTGATGGGGCCAAGGTTAGGGGCTTCATATTTGGATCAACCTTTGTCTCTGCCCTGTTCCTCCTTTCTCTATGCTGGTCTGCTTCCTTTTGACTTCTGATAAACTAATGGCTGATGCTCCTCTCAAATGCATTTAGCGTTTGAGTTGTCTTTTAGTCCATTTTCAGATTATTGAGAAATCACAAGAAAAGAAGGGACCTTGAGAGGTCTTTGAGTCCTTTTGGCAAGATTGTCTCAAATCTTTCCAGAGAATAGAAGCTTATTGATGTATCCACAGCATGGTACAGTATTTTAAAAAATGCTGTCTCTGCAGTCAAGAGGATCTTGGTTTAAAGCCCACGTCTGTGGTGACTTGTATGACTTTGGCCAACTCACTCAACTTTCTCGGGCCTCATTTTCCTCTTCTTTAATGTGAATGGGTTAGACTGGTTGGTTTTTGAGGTCTTTGCAACACTGTATCTGTGGCAAACTCAGAGAATTCTCCCTAATTTCTACATATATTTGAATATTTGTATGAAGTCCTCTCTTAATTTTTCCTTGTCTAAGAAATAATCTCATTGCTTTGAATTCTTTTTTAAGTAGTCTGATGTCCTAAACATTTCTGCTGCTGTTGTCTAGGGTTTTTTTTTCCTCTCAAGTCTTCTAAAACTAGATCTTACATTCTAACAGTCCTGGTCAGTGTGGGATGGAGTAAGATGATTTCCTTAGAGTTCCTAAGTAGACCAAGTTTAGCATTTAAGTTCCTTGAGGGTAGGAATAGTTTCTTTGGATTTGTGTCCCTAGAACCTAATACAGTGCCTGGCACAAAGTAGGTACTTATGACATATGTGTGTGTGTGTGTGTGTGTGTGTGTGTGTGTGTATAATGTATATGTATATATATAATGGAGAGAGAGAGAGAGAGAGAGAGAGAGAGAGAGAGAGAGAGAGAGAGAGATATCAGGGTTGTACTTATGGTTGATTTTTAAAGAAACAAGCTACCGAACTACATTTGTGAGGCAAAAGTTCAATTTGGGAACTATAGTAAATATACATCCATTTTTTTGTGGGGAGAGAGAGAAGAGGGTTGTGTGCAGGGGGCTTATGGAAAGAGCCTTTCCTTTTACTGGGCTTAGGAAGATGTGCGATTGAGTAACTTACTCTTAATTGGAGAGATAGCATGTTACAAAGGAAAGAGCAATGGCTTCACAGTCAGAGGACCCGGCTTCAAATCCTGCTATCAGTCTATGTGTCGTTGGACAAGTAACTTAACATTACTGGACCTTGTTTCCCTCTGTGCAAAATGAAGCGGTTGGAATAGATGGCGGTTCCAACTTTAAATCTATGATCCCGTAAGATGGTTTAGCTTTTCTCTGCTATTGATATTCTTTCAAGACTGCTCAGAACTCTGGTCCCACAATCCTTTGTCTGAATGGAGCAGGGCTGTCCCTTGTTGCAATGCGCAGCAGGCTTTTCCTTCATTTCTTACCTTTGAACTTAGGAGATAAAATGTCTTTTCTTATCAGTGACTCGGATACAAGTGTACATGGCCTGGGCATCATATTTGCAGACAAAAGAAAAACTTGGAAGGATAGCTGAGTCAAGCAGAACCAGGATCCTAAAGTATCTTGACAATTTAAAGCATAGGAATGAATCTAATATGATGAAACAAGTAGAGATAAATATAAAATCTTACATTTGAGTACAAAAAGACAACTTCACAAGTATAAGATAGTAAGGGCATTGATAAATCACAATTATTCTAGGGGAAAAAAGAGATCTGAGGGTTTTAGTGGACCAAAGGCTCACTATGAATCAGTAATGTGATGGGGCAACCAAAAGAGCTTTTTTGGGGTGCAATAAGATGTTCATAGTTTATAAGTATAGGGTACTCAATCCTCATCAAACTTCATCGGGAAGATTGCCCAAGCATCACATTTTAAGATGGCCATTGATAAGCTGGAGAATGTCTGAAGGTGGACAACCAGTATGAAGGCCCTTGAGTGCAAGATATATAAAGATGGGTTAAAGGGACTTCTGGCATATTTAGCCAGAAAAAAAGACTTGGGGGTTAGGGCTGTTGTGTTGAAGGAGGATTTAAGCTTCTTCAATTTGGCCCCAGGAGACAGAACCAGGAGCTATGGGCCACAGTTGCAAAAGGGAAAGTTTAGGCTTAAAGTCAAGAAAAATTTCCAAACAATCCATACTAGTCAAAGAAATGGGCCAGCCAGAAATGTAGTGGGTTCCCCTTCCTTGGAGATTTTCAAGCAGAGATTTCACTTGTTGTTTATGTTGTACTGGGTATTCTTTTTGCATATGGATTGTACCAAGGGAATACTGAGATCCCTTCTGAGTCTCAAATGGTATGATTCCTAGCTTGCTTGCATACTTCATAAAAGAGAAAATGTAGAAGCAGTGGAATCTTTTTTGTTTGTTTGCTTACAAACTTCTTTCTACCCTCTAATGATTACTCCATGCAGCTCTCTTCATGCCACAGTTCATCACATTTAATCCAATGCTAGCTAGTACAATATGTAATATATCCTTCATTCCTTAAGTTATTTGGCATTCACTTTTTCTTTCTTCACTGATCTTTTGCCTACCAGCCTCTGAAACATTCTGCCTTCATGCAACATAAATTCAGAGATCTTTTCCCCTTTATGCTAAGTTTAGAGACATCTCCACCCCAAATGTCCATATGGACTATTTGTGCCTGACTTGTGGCAGAGAATTCTGAGCTCTGATCAACAGTACATATTGTACCTTGATCCCAACGTGGTGATGTCATTTTGGTCCTCTTTGAAAACAAGGGATAACAATCAACCAAGTGTTGGAAAACTGAACTAATGCTTTTTTGAGCTGTCTTTTGTCCTCCAGATTAAGTCTCTTTTCTTTGTAAGCATTCTAGCATAGTGACTTCATGCTCCATTGACTTCAGAATGAGTATCGTCCTTTTAAAGTTTTCCATAGACTATCCTTTTCTGCACATCAATCCTTGGCCACCATTGTAGTATTTCAGTGGCATATCTCATCCAGGACCCAATTACTTCATCAGACAGATGAAGAGAAGCTTTTCAGCTTAGAGTACCATGCTTTGAGAAGCATAGGAACCCATCAGCAACTATAGCTGCTCCTAATCTTACATATACCTCTTTGTCCAGGGTCATTAGTACTCTGGGGTCATCTGACTAATAGTTCTTCCTCTCTCCTCTGGCAAGCTTCTCTCTACGCAGTCTTTTCTCATCTTTAGTGAAAGGTCTAGTTATCAGTTTCTGCCAATTTTCTAGACCTCTATTTCACCAGGGATTTTAGAATAGCCTACTCACTCAAGTAATTTACAAAAAAATAGAATGTGGTCAGCCTCCTCATATTCATTTAGTAAGTATATCATATCTCCCCAAAGTCTACAGTACCACCTAAGGCACTCTTAGAGTCCTTATCTCTTAGGTCCTGGGATGCTCCTTTATCTAGCAGACCTATGTATGCCTATAGGAGCAGGACTCTGCATCAGTGTTCTAAAGATTCAATAGCCACATTGCTCATTTTGATTGGACACAATTATCCAACACATATCAGTACTTAGGAATACAATTATGCAAGTTATCTGAAATCAACTAGTGTAATCTATATTATACACCCCTTCCCACACCTCCATACCCCAAACACACTGGAAAATTCTATTCTCCAAACATAGCCTGGAAAAGCAAAAAATTCTCCAGTTGGATCTCTGCAGTACTAGGAAAACCAAATTGGAAATCTCAGCGAGTTGTCAAAAAATATGGCACCTGGAGTCACCACCTTGTTACATATGTGGCCATGAGAAAAGCCACCCCAGTTTTATGATACTCTGTAGGGCTTCATGGACTTAAAACCATAGATTAAAGACTCCAAACAGTGTGTTTACTTTTATTAATCAGCTGTAGGATGCAAGTAAGTCAAAACCAAGGTGTTTATTTATAGCATATTATACAGCATAATAAAAGGGTAGATACAGCTTTTCTTCCACAAACCCACTCTCTCAAGAATGCACAGTGTCAGTAGGAAGAGTGAACTCTGTTAGGAAAATCATTGGTGGAGTTGCAAACTGATCCAACCATTATGGAGAGCAATTTGGAACTATGCCCAAAGGGCTATAAAACTGTGCATACCCTTTGACCCAGCAATACCACTACTAGGTCTGTATGCCAGAGAGGTTAAAAGAGAGAGGGAGAGAGAAAGGGAGAGAGAGAGAGACAGAGAGATAGAGACATAGAGAGAAGGACCTATTTACACAAGTGTATTTAAGGCAGCAATTTTTGTGGTGGCAAATTTTGGAAAATGAGAGATGTCCATCAGCTGGGGTATTGCTGAACAAATTGTGGTATATGGTGGTAATGGATTACTATTTTGCTATAAGAAATGATTAGCAGGATGAGTTTAGAAAAACCTGGAAGGATTTCTATGAACTGATGCAGAATGTGAAGTGAAGCAGAATCAGGAGAACATTGTACATAGTAACAGCAATATTGTACAATGAACAACTGTGAATGACTTAGCTATTCTCAGCAATACTGTGATCCAAGACAATCTCAAAGGACTCATGATGGAAAATGCTATTTGCCTCCAGAGAAAGAACCGATGGAGTATGAACACAGACAAAATTGTACTACTTTTATTTTCTTTTGTTTCTTTCTTTCACAAAATGACTATTATGGAAATATGTTTTACATAATTGTATTTGTATAACCTATCAGATTGCTTTTTGTCTTGGGGGGGAGGGAGGGAGAAAATTTGGAACTCTTTTAAAAAATGTTAAGATTGTTTTTACATGTAACTGAGGGAAAATAAAATATTATTTAAAAAAGAAAAGCATGGATTAAAAAATATGCGTAGAGAAAACATGGTCCAGGACCATGACACATGTTGCTGAGGGGCACACATATAGTGAACATTGAGATAGGGCACATGTAAGATAGGCACTATATATAGCCATAGTTAACATGTAGAGATGCACCTATGTAGGAAACGTGTAGCTAGTGCATACAAATGAGAAACAGCACATGCATCCTATTCTTCAGGAAGGTTTCCTCCTTCCAGTGATCTTATCAAGCTGCTCCTTCCTTGTACATAAGTTGGAATTGGCATTTGAGTTTGGCATGTTGTCTCCACATTACTTTGTTGTCTAATGATGATACATGATGATACATCTCTACTGGTTTTGTGGCTGTTGAGTTCCTCTCTATTTTCTCAAGCTAAGAATTTGTTCATTTTTTAAACAGAATTATTTGTGTCTGGAGCTGAATGTAGTCCTTTGTTTCCAAACAACTATCTGACTTAAAATTAGAATTTCCAAGGTACTCTCAGGCTTAAATCCTTTTCTTTCTATTTCCAGTATACCATTAGTGTC
This sequence comes from Trichosurus vulpecula, assembly GCF_011100635.1. Classification (NCBI taxonomy): domain Eukaryota; kingdom Metazoa; phylum Chordata; class Mammalia; order Diprotodontia; family Phalangeridae; genus Trichosurus; species Trichosurus vulpecula. The sequence goes on from NC_050574.1 coordinate 173,901,651, forward strand.
TCCACAACAACCCTATGAAATAGGTTCTATTATTATCTTCATTTTATGTAAAAGAAAACTGAGGCAGGTAAATTAAGGGAACTCTGTGATTTGTTCAAGCATACCATATTGTCAGTAAAAACCATCATTTATAAATTTATTATTGTCCTCTTTCTAATATCTTGAGGATGTAACCAACAGAAGCCTCAAACTTTTGTTGTTTCTTATATTCATCTTTCCTAATTATATTGGATTCAGATAATTTTCCCTTTTGTCAGATGTTCATTATGAGCATTGTAACAGAAGATGTCCAATGGTCACATGAAATGATGTTTTTAGGTTCCTTTGAACATACAATAAAACTAACTTGGCCAATACCTTTATTTCCATAAAGCATAATAGGGATTGTGAAATTTAAATCCAAATGTAGCAGCTACAATGTCTTTGACTGAGAAAGTGGCTACATTCTTGGTGGATATTTCCATTTTTTTTCAGTGTTGTTATCCTTCTAGTTTCATCTTTAAATAATTTTATAGTTATCTCACTTAATTGGCTCCCTTGCCAAGTTTCGCTTTTGTTTTTAATGTGATACTATATGTAACCTTCCATTATTGTCCTTCATAAGAAATGAATTTTTTTAAACCAGTGTGCCCTTGGATGCCACATTTTTCCTCTTAACAATGATACTGTTTGTTAGTTTTTTAGACTCCTTTAGTCTCTTCATTAGTTATTAGTTTATATTAATTAAATTCATTTATGAAGTGGCCATAATCTGTCTTTGTCTATTCTGTTTCTATCCCTTCCCTTTTCTGGCTTCAAAAGTTTTTTAAAAAAAAATATAATTCAGGGTGGAGTTGTTTTAACTGTGTTCGATATCATTGTCTCAGTTTTACTCTTTCTTCTGGTATTGATTTTGATCTTTGCTCTAATAAGTTGAAGTTCTGACTGTTCTCACAGAGATGATTCAGAAATGACTCCCACATGGCTAACTAGCCATTTCCTTTCTGTTAGAATATAATCAATTTTATTTTTTCATGATGTTCAGCATTTGTCATGTTCAGTACTTCCCAGTATTCATCTTTAAGGAAATATTCACAATATATAAATTTGAGGCTTCTGTGCAGTCTATAAGCCTTTGCTCTTTTTTTCTTTCTTAATCCTGAATCATACTTTCCAACATGTTTTTCATTATACTGCCCTATCCTCATCTTTGTATTAATTTGGAAGGATTTCTTGAGCTCTTCATGGTATTTTTTTTAACTTTTTCAACTCTGTAACAGATGTTGGAGCATAAGCTACAATTACTTTCATATTGCTCTTTTTTTTGGAGATATTCATTATATACATGACCAAGGGTCCCATAAAATGATGTTTCTTGGTTCTTCTGGACACACAATAAAACTGACTCTGCCAACTCCTTTATTTGCCTCTGAGTCATCATTTTATTTAGCTTTAATTTATTTTTGTCTTTTGATTTCACATATAGAGAAGGGATTCTCAACCATTTCTGGGTAATGGAAGCCTTTGGCAGCCTGGTGAAGCCTATGGACCCCTTCTCAGAATAATGTTTTTAATGCATAAAATCCTAGGATGGTAAAGGATATGTGTGTGTGCGTGTGTGTGCGTGCGTGTGTATGTGTGTATCCACCAAAAACCTCAAACTTTTGTCGTTTCTTACATTGATCTTTCCTAATTATACTTGGTCCAGTTATGTATATATACATACATATGTATATATAATAGATGTATATATATATGTGTGTGTGTGTATGTATATATATAGTGTGTATATACATACACATATACATAAACACATATATGTCTGTGTTACATAGGATTATAAAGGAAATTATATTTAAATAAAATTATGTCTATGTATTTTTTAAAGTTCACAGACCCCAAGTTAAGAATCCCTCTTAGAACAAGAAAGTAATAATTGGGTATATTTCAATTTCTTCGAATTTGTATGTCTACTTGTTGGTCATAGATAAAGATTTCACACTTATAATATAATATAATAATATAATAACAGTTTGGTTACTACTACTAATATCAACAATAATAAAACAGTTAACAATTTATATACTCCTTTAAGGTCTTCGATAGATGGCCTAACAACTGATTTTTAGTCTTTGCTCTTTTCTGTCACTCTAAAACCATTCCTTCAGAAGTGAGAGAACACCACATGTCCTGAGAGCCATTTTGTATTCTTTGTTTCATGTATTTTCATGAACAGATCACCAGTAGACAACTGTTGATCTGCCTCCCCACAGTTCCCTTGGCTGGTTCTTGGGAAGAAGATGCAGTCAGTTGCTGAACCTGTACAGGCCTGCTTTCTGGGGAGCTCTCCAACAAGAGCTGCCCTCTACCACAGCTGTTCTTCCTCTCTCAGGTTATCTTTAGTGTCACCTGCTACTTTGCCCATAACCCACTGGAGATGGTATATAGAGTAAGTTTCCTCCTGGTAGGGAAGGGCAAGGGAAGCTCTGATAAGCATTTGACAACTGCCTTTCCAAACAAAATGTACCCTTGATGCATTTATACGTTTAATCCGCGTTATTACCATTGTCTTCATCAAGTTTAGACAATTGATAAAACAATAAACCAAGCCTGATTTTTACTGATTTCTGGTGTAGGAGGTGTAAAAGACACTGAAAATGTAATTATCGGCTCTCGCTAGCCTGTTGAAGCTGGCACTAGCATGTCCCTAGGAAGGGCCATTATTCTATCAGGAAACTTTTTCAGCCACATCTGCCGCACACTGGACGGGGACAGAGTTGAGATCTAGGGGAACCCTGTGATCCCTCATGTCGTTAGTAAGCCCTTTCCTGGAAATACAGTGTTTCTCTTAGAACACAATGGGACCTCAGCTCTAGTTTACCACTCAGTCGCCATCGTCAGGGCCCCCTGTTACGCTATTTCCAATCTGCTGATGTGGTTGGTATGCCTGTTCCCAGAAGGAGCGGTCTGCAGCTCTTGTAGCCAGTCAATTCAGTCAAAGTCTATGAACCACTTCCCCTCAGTCAGGTACGCAGCAGAAGGGGGCCGATGTGCAAGCTAAGAAGATCACCTCTGTGCTTTTAATGCCCTCTCCTTTATGTCCTCCTCTCGTTACATCCGTTCAGCTCTCATTTGTCATCCACGGCATCATCATCACTGCTCAAATTCACATAGTGTTTGCAAAGCGCTTTACAAATATTATCACATTTTAGCTTCACAGCAGCCTTGAGGTGCTATTATTATGCCCATTTTACAGATGAGGACACTGAAGTAGGCTGAAGTTGAGGTTAAGTAACTGGTCTAGGACCACATAGCTAGTAAGTGTCTAAGACCAGACTTGAACTCAGGTCTTCTTAACTCTGGGCCCACTGCACAGCCTAGGTACCTGCCTTATGATCAGAAGCCCGATTCAGTTATGAATTCTTAACCTATCCCCCAAGCTGAAGGAAGTGTCCCAAGGGCTTTATTTCCTCAAGAAGAAAAGGAAATGAACGTGAATGTAATGGTGATGAGGATGCAGCTTTCAACATGGGGAATGGCAAGTGGGCCAACTGGACGGAACAGAGCGTGGGTGAAGATGAGTGATGATAAGTCAACCAGTCAAGAGGAGCTGGAGACAGATCATAAAATGCTTTAAAAGCCAAATTCAGGAAGTTTGTATTTGATCGTAGAAGCAATAGGGAGCTACTGAAGCTTCTTGATCAGGGGACTGGCATGGTCAGACATGGGCTTTAGGATATCTCTTATACTACCAGTTGGTTGGCCCTGATATCATTTAATTTGGTGGGGGTTTTGGTTTGTTTTTGTTTAGTTGTTTTTGTTGTTCTTTAGTTCAGTATCTGTTATCTCCCTAGATAGGTTGTAAGTTAACATCTTTCCCGGATCTCAGTTTGACTGAGGCAAGGCCCATTCATTGATTAAGGTTAGGTAAGAAATGAGGCGAAGAATGTCTTCATTTACCTTGTCAATTAAAAAAAGAATCGACCTGGGAGGGGCTCGGGGTTTCTGGCCAGAACAGCTATTTACACTCTCTCTGAGCCATTAAGGCCCTAACAATGACCAAGTGAGTCTTGGGCTAGGACCTGTTGCTGGCCAATCTATGAGAGCCAAAGTGATTTGGATTTAAGGAATGGTCCTTACACCGCATCCAGGGACAACTCCAGTTGTCCCGATCTATATCTTGCCATTGGACTGGATGGCTCTGGAGAAGAGGGTGAGAATGGTGATTTTGCATAGCCCTGCCTCACTTTAATCCAGTTCACTCGCAAGTCATGGCATCATCTTCCAGATGTCATGGTCCTCTTCCTGAACAAAGGACAAACAACAACAAAAAATACATTGTAAACTCTTTGAGGTAATGATCATCTGTTTATTGTGTTATTTTGTTCCTCTCATCACATCCACCCCAGTGCTTATATATAACACATGCTACCATTTATTGGAAGAATGAATGAATATTGGCTGGCTCTTTTTAGCTTCTATTGCTCCATGCATGGCTATAGAACCACCTGAAACTAAATGTAGCATCCTCTGGGGGAGATACATATTATAGTGGATAAGGCACTGAGCTTGGAGTCAGAAGGACGAATTCAAATCCTACCTCAGACACTTACTAGCTGTGTGACCCTGGACAAGTCACTTAACCTCTGTCTCTGAAAATGAGAATCACATTGTTTGAGCATCTAATGATGTAAAGTACTTTGGAAACCTTAAAGTGCTACATAAATATTAGATATTTTATTATTATATATGGCAACCTGTCCAGAAATAACAGAACTGTATACATGGAAACTAGATAAAAGGCACCTGGAAGCAAAGTGAATTTAATTTAGCCAGAAAAGTCAGTGAAATGGTGAAGAATGTAACCATTGTGCAAGTTCCATTATGGCCATGAATTAATGAATAATAATAAAACTTGTACTTATGAGGTACTTTCCAGTTTACAAAGTGCTTAATTCACAGCACTCCTGTGAAGTAGGTAATGCAAGTGCTATTATCTTCAATGTCCAAAAAGGGAGACTGAGACTTTGAGAGAATACGTTGCTTTCCCAGGTTTCGTGAACAACAGAGGAAAGATCCAGTTTTAGGCTTCCTAATGATCATTATCATGGTTCAGTCATTTTAGTCATGCCCGAATCTTCGTAACCCCGTTTGGGGTTTTCTTGGCAAAGATACTGGAGGGGTTTGTCATTTCCTCCTTTTATAGATGAGTAAACACCTATGGATGTTTATAGAGGCAGCCAGGGTTAAGTGACTTGCTCAGGGCCACACAGCTAGTGTCTGAGGCTGGATTTGAATTCAGGAAGATGAGTTTTCCTGATTCCAAGCCCAGTGTGCTCTTTCCACTGCATACCCAGCTGTCTCTCCTAATGATGATCAAGCCCTCTTTGCACCATTCCACCCTGTCTTTTTTATGGGGGATGACAGCATAATATAATGAACAAAATGCTGGATTTAGAATAAGAAGAATGTTTTCAAATCTGTGCTGTGCAACTTGGCCAGATCACTTTGAACTGCACCTCTGTGTCTTTACCTGTAAAATAAAAAGATTGGAATAAGTTATTTCTAAGGGATACTTCAGCTTTAAAATTCTATTTAAAACCCTAATATATTCCAAAGTGAGTAGGGTCAAAATATACAGAAGGAAGCATGGAATCATAGGATCATAGAACCGAAGCTAGAAGGAAACCCAGAAGCCCAAGCCCTCTTTTTATTAAATTTTAAGAAATTCTTTTTTTCAAAAATTTATCTTTTGCTCTTAAACTCCCCTTCTCCCAATTTAGCCAAAGAAAAGGAAAACCCTTACAACAAATAGGCGCAGTCAAATGAAACAAATCCCCACGTTGTCCAAGTCCAAAAATGTATGTCTCCTTCTCAATTTGAAGTCAGTTACCTCTCCTGCAGGAGTGTGTTTCGATCTTGGTTTCTGTAGACTTGTGGGATATGCAGCTAATAAGTGTTTGAGGGAGGATTAAAACTCAGGTCTTCTAGACTCCAAGTCTAGTATTTATCGATTACACCACCTAACTAGTGCTCTCCTCTTCCAAATGACTTTGTATATATTTTCTGTTTACTTGTCTGTGCGAAAGGCAGAGAGGCATGGTGGGTAGTGAACTGGCCAGGAAGAGCAAAGTTCAAGTATTGCCTCTGACACATGCTAGCAGACACATATCTGCCCTTAACAAGTCACTTAGACCCTCACTGCCCCAGGCAACTCTAAGGCTACAAATTAAAGATAAGGTGCTTATGTGTACCTTGGTGGTATACATTTTCTTATCTAGAAGTTTCCAAAGTCAATGCAATCACAGATTTAATTAAAATCTATTAGCTGTGTACATGGCGTTTGCCCCAAATAGAATGTAAGTGTCTTGAGATCATGGACCTTTTTTTGGTCATTTGTTTTCATATATGACACACTTATGATACAGTCTAACTCTTTGTTACCACTTTGGGGGTTTTCCTGGCAAAGATACTGGAGTGAGTTGCCATTTCTTTCTCCAGCTCATTTGACAGATGAGGAAACTGAGGCAAAAGGGGTTACGTGACTTGCCCAGGGTCATACATCTAGCCATTTAAATCTTACTGAATAAGTGAATGAATCAATAAATGAAAAAAGGCCCCTCTGAAATGGCTCTCTCTAACCTGAATCAGTCTTGAAAGGACACCAAGCATAAATGCAAGCCTGGACCAGTAAGTTGGGTTCTTTCCAGCTACAAGCAAGGGGACAATTCTGGATAATTCTTGGGAGCTCAGAGTGTGGCCCTCTCATTTAATACACTCACTAGTCTGAAAGATATTGCCCAAACCACCTTCTCTTTCACTTGAGGATTGTCCATTGTTCTCTAGTGCTTGATTAGAAGATTAGCTATCATTACTGTTTTATCCCAGTAAAAAGCTGGGAAAATGAACTCCCAGCAGGCCTTTCCCAAGCGTGAGTAATTCATTACCCACCTTGATTTCCACTTAAAATGTACTTTAACTACACTTCCAACTACAAACTCTAAATCACCCTGTGTTCACAAAGTCCATCATTTTTTATTTTATGACATGGCGTTGGCGTGACATAATCCCTTGCAGAGCATCTCGGAGTGCTTTTACAGATCAATAAATTACTTACCTGTGCATTGGAGGGAATGTTTGCAAGGCCACCACAGACATTTTGTAGTCAGTCTGGCCTCCAAAAAAGCAAGCAAGGCTTTTGGAGATGGCAGCCGGTGTAAAATGGGCTGGAGGAAAGGAATATGGGTAGGTTAGATAGGAGACTGGCCCCAGAAGAACTCTAGGGGTAAAAATGTACTGAAAGGGTAACCTTTCTCAGGATCTTGTTTTAAAATTCTGGTCCTCTTGCCCCTCTCGCTTAGGAATTTGGGGTTCTTCATAATATCAGCAATGAATAATGGATATAGAAGTACATTTTCAAATAAAATGGTAAATCATTAATCAAATGTCATGGTGACCTCTAAGGTTTAATCTCCATTTTAATATGACAGGTTTATAAATTAGAATGGTACATGTTAGGAGGCACACAAAGGCCTGGATACCCATGTCCCCTACCCTCACCTAGGCCAATCTTGCTATGGGTTTTCTTTTCTTTTCAACTTTCCTGCTGTTTAACACACACACACACACACACACACACACACACACACTTCACACTGCCTCTCTCTGCATTCCAATGATCTGATTTTAAATTAGCAAAGAGAGAAAGGCAAACTGTGTTAACAAGAGGGAAACTGTGTGTCATATCATTCTTTTCAGGGTAAGGTCCCATATAAGATAAAAAAAATCTATATTAATAGGCAGGGATTATTCTTAGAAAACATCAAACCATCAGCGAACTGTTAAAATATATGGTTTATGAAGTAAAAATAAATCTGTACCACCATTCAAGAAAGTAGCCTGTGGGACATCGGTGCAACTGGCCACTCGTCACTAATCTTTTCAATGGGGTCAGCTCCACCGAATTTAAATTTCAGGATAATTTCCTAGGGTCACTTGCTAGAAAGAGTGGAAAGGTTTCTTTGAAGTAGCCTATGCTTAACAAAGGGAAGATTTCCTAAAAAGGTACTAAACCCAGTTATTGGGAGATGATTGTACTATTGTAGAAAATACACTGATTTGGAGGCAGATGACCTCTGTTCAAATCCTGACTCAATCACTTACTACCTGTGGTTGTATTTAATACCTTTAGCAAATCACTTAAGCTTTCTGGCCTCCAGTGCAGTTTGGACTAGATGAACTTCCTGTTTCCTTCTAACTTTAAATCTATGGTTTTGTGAAATACAGTAATCCCTATTATTAGGAAGTAACTGTAGTGTAGTAAAAAAAGGCACTGAATTTGAATCCAACAGATGTGCATTTTAATCCTACCTCTGCCACTTATTGACTCTGTGATTGGAGTAAAGTCATTAAATTTCTTGAGTTTTTCTTTTCTCATCCAAAAAATGGAAATAAAAATGCTAGTAGTACCCACTTCACAAATTAGGATCAAATGAGATATTATTTGGAAGAATATTTGCAAATGTTAATATACTTTATTAATATAATGTGTTAATGGTGTATTCATTCCTTCCTAATGTAAGAAATTAATATTATAAATCCACTTATTATTACAAGTGGGGGAGCTATGTAGTAATATATAGGAATAGAGGTTTTGCTTCTTCTGTAGACAACCAGTTTCAACACTAATTAATAGGAGCAAAATTAAACCAAAATTTAATTAACAAACATTCATTAAATACTTATTTTGTTCAAGGCAATATGCTTTGTATCAACAGAAAAATGAAAACAAAAATAAATTCCTTTCCCTCAAGGAACTTACATTCTACTAGACTTGCAATTTTGATATCCCACTCAAGGTATTCAGGAAAAGACATCTTTACATGACTGGACATAACGAGGCTCCCTTTTCTGAGACCTGAAGTATGTTGATTCTTATTCAAACTACCTGATTTGGAATTTAGAGGAAAAGTAGAAACCAAACATGTTGTATGATTTTTCTTTTGGTTTTAGATTATTTATCATGTTTCTCACTGACAGTTCTCTCATATAAGCAAAATCTACAGTTTATTCTGGAAGTTATCATGCAAGCAAACCTTAAAATATATTGCCAATATTTTGACTCTCCTTTCTCTTGTTTTGTTTTCACAGTATCTCCAAAAATCATAGAGATTTCTTCAGATATTTCCATCAATGAAGGCAGCAATATCAGTCTCACCTGCATAGCAACTGGTAGACCAGAACCCACAGTTACCTGGAGACACATCTCTCCCACCGGTAAGAAAATCCAAGATCGCCTATTGAATGGGGGTGGGGAGGAAGAGAGAGTTTGGAAGGAGCTGTTGTTGTATGAAGTCATAACAATGAACAGCAGTAGATTGCCCTATACGGAAGGCTTGGAAATGGCACTCCCTGGTAAATATGGCCTGGGACAATGCAAATTTGCCACGATTGTTAAAGAGTTTTTGAAATCCTTAAAATAAGTTTAAAATCATCTACAATGCTATTGTGTGGGACGAGTGAAGACCTCTCATAAAAGGGAACAAATTAGATAAATAGAAATAAGTAGGATAGTGAGTCCTATTTCCCTACTTAGATATTTTCCTTTCTGTAAAGCCATTTCTCTTCTTAGATGTTTTCCCCTCCACAAGCTTAGCTAGTGACCATAAGGCCCCCGAGGTTAAGAACAGGACACAGGATGCTCGCATCCTGTGTATTTACCTAATGGTGAGAGGCCTGAAAGAAAGAAGGGTTGAGGTGAATAAGTCAGCAACCATAAAATCCTCTGAAAGTAAGGATAGGACACAGGATGCTCACTCCCTGTGTACTGACCCCAGGATAAGGGACCCTCAGCTCAGCAGAAAAATGAATGAAAAGCCGGAAAGCCAGGTGCAATGTAGACGTGCAAGACCAGTCAGGTATGAATGATGGGAGACAAGGTGTAAGGGTGCTGGGGATATCCATCACAGATGTAAGGGTGATGGGAAAGGCTAGTTTGCCACAGATGTGAAGATGAGGTAACCAACAACTAATTCCTGCCTGTTACCGATAACTGAACTGTTTGTTCAATCATCATTGTCATTGTTATTAAGACAGATTTACTACCTTGAGGTTGATAGTAGAATGAAATAAGAATGGTGGGAAGTTCATGTTCGTCACCTGCTTGTCAAAAATAACCATACTGTTTGTTCCTTGCCATTGTCCCTGGGATAGATTTATCGCGTCCAGATTGTACCCTCAAAGCTTACGTCTGCAAGCTGAGAGGAAGGAGGTTGGGAGGGGGAATTGCGGTTAGGGACCTATATAAACACCCCAATTTTCTGTGTCCAGTGCGCTCTGACACTGAGAGGACCCCCAGTCCTTTCGGTATTGGGGTGGCCCTTTCCCGCGGGATCGTAATAAATTTTCCTTTCTACTTTCACCTTGAGATGCCTCTGTTTTTAATTCTTGGATTCGTAAAATCCATCCCACACACTATGTTGTTGGAGACCTCAGAAATAATAATTTAAATAATTTCTCTAGTCCCCTGGTGAGTGTATTTCAAAAGTATGCCAATGGAATATCTCAGATATGGGTTCATTATATACCAGGATTTATTGGAAATGTGATGATGCTCACTGGTAATGGTGATGTGGCGGACATGTGTAGTTGGCTACACTATTGGGTAAGAAAAGCAAATATATGTACAGTGATTGATGGTGGGCCAAAAGGGCCCATATTTCTAAAAAAAAATGAAAATTATCTGGGAATGACTAGATTATTGTGGACAAGATTGTGGACAAAGGTTTTTGTGGACAAAACCCTTGGCAGTTGTGCTCTACCTGACTCCATGAAATAAGGTAGTATGCTCCTCTACAAAAATTTAGAGAAATCTTGACTAAACTGTACTTACCAGCACAGTCCAAGTGATATTTTTGGACTCTATGGCTAACAGGTAAAACAAGCCCAAAACAAAAACTTTAGGGCTTCAGGGACCAAGTTTTGTGCCAGAGGATGTGGAAATGTTTTGATGAGAGCAACCTTAAATGATTTCATTATTTATTCCTCATTAATATAAAGTAAGGTATAGCACATGTAAATGATGTTTGCTGAATGCTGCAAGTTTTAGGTTTCTGGGGAATAAATCAGTCTAGGTGGTTTGCTTATCTTGTGCCCCAGTTTGGATGGAAAGAGCTATTCCTGGTGCAGTCCTTCCCATAAGCTTCCAAGATTGAATGAAATTTCTCCCTGAAGTAAGGGAATTGGTGATCCCATCTGTGTGGAGTGTTGGGGATGAGAGATTATGAGATCCTGTAGACATGTGAAGTTTGGTGGCACTGAGAAACAGTCAGGAAAGGAAGGACTGTTTAAGGGGGCCCAGATGTCCACTGCAGACAGAAGGGACACCCCAACTAGAATATCAAGCATAATAAAGCACCAATAGAGGACTTGTTGCCTATTGCCTGTGAGTGCAAGCTGCTGAGGGCTTCTTCTGTCTTCCTCTTTTCACTCCCCCTCCATCTGCTGAGATAGAGATTTTTTCCCCCTAGAGGTTTCCATTCCCTTGAGTTCATTCTCCATTGTTTTGCTGAGTACGACTATAAATGCTGAGTGGGTTAAAGAAGGTATCTCTGAAAGAAGTGTTATATTTTGCAGAATACATAAAATAAGACCCTAATTCTCGTTTAGTGGCAAAGTGGATCACCTGGGGGCATATTCTGTGGGCCATTTATCTTGTAGGTTTCATAGCTAAACTCCCAAGTGAAGTATTGAGATAGAATCTGGCACTTTCTTTCTGTCTATCCCTCAGACTGCTTCAGCCTGTCTTTGATTTCTATTGGTTTTAATTATCAGGTGTGACTCACTGAAAGAGAAAGAGGCTTTTTCCCCTCAGCCTCCTCCAGTTTTGAGAGACACACACAGACAGAGACAAAAACAGAAAGAGAGAGAGAGAGAGAGAGAGAGAGAGAGAGAGAGAGAGAGAGAGAGAGAGAGAGAGAGAGAGAGAGAGGGAAAGAGGAAGAGAGGGAAAGAGGGAGAGAGGGAAAGAGGGAGAGAGGGAGAGGGAGAGACAGGGAGGGTGACAGCAAGAAAGAGGGAGAACAACTATGGGAGGAAGTCCCACCCTAATTGACCCATGAGGTAGAAACAGGACAGTCAGTGAAAGACAACTGCGGGCTACATAGGGAAAAGAAGAGAGGGTAATCCCTTCTTCCTTCTGGCACAGTTACTTCTAGCCTCCCAAATGCCAAGATGCTTTTCAGGCCTTTGACTATATTACCTATTGTTTCAAGGAGATGGAAACAGAGAAAGATATGGGTGAAAGGCATTGAATTTTTTTAAATGCATTTATTGATTCATTTTTTTCTCTGTATGTCATTTTGGGGTGGGGTGGGAAAGAATCTTGATCTGTCTCCCAAATTGAACCTTTGTAAGAGAGGAAAACAATCATCTGACCCTATCTGAGAAGCCTCTGCATTCTCCCCCTCCCTCAGCCTCTCTGCTGTGAGGAAGATGTGTTTTATTATCTGTTCTTTGTGAACTTCATTTATTATTCAGTTTATCAAAATTCATCTCCCCGTTAGTGATCTTGTCATTTACATTGTTATAGCCACTGTTTGTTTTATTATGTTGGTTCTAGGCAATTTCATCCTTCATCTGTTCATATAGATCATTTCATGTTTCTCTAAATAAGTTGTATTTGTAAGTATTTAATATTGCATTGCATTCATATGTTGATTTTTAGTGATTCATCTATCAGTGGGGGCCCATTTTATTTGTTCTTTCTCATGCAAATGTTGCTATTATGAGTATTTTGGTGGACATCGGACCTCTGTTTTTGTCTGACATTCTTAGGGCATTTATCCCAGTAGTGGTATCACTAGGTCAAAGAGGATGGGCAGTTTAGTCACTTTATTTGCATGTTTCCAATTTGATATAGAGAATGGTTGCACTAATTCACAAACCCACCAACAGTTTTTTATGAAGCATTTGTTCCTAAAATCCAGTAAATGTTTCCTCTTCTCAGTTTTGAGTTATCTTCGCCAATTTATTAGATATTAGGTAAAATCTTCCCTTACTGTTTGTGTTTTGGACCATATTTTCATATAGTCACTTAAAATTTTCAATTCTTTTGAAAACTATTTGCTCATATCATTTGGCAACTTATCTAATGAGGAGTGGTTCCTACTGATATAAATATTTGTGTCATTTTCCCATGTATATTAGATATTAGACATTTATTGGTCATTATGACAATCTTTGCCCCATGCCCCTCCTTTCGTTGTTTCTCCATTGATTTCATTCATGCAAAACAATATACAGTACAAATACACAGTACAAATACACAAATATAATACACAAACTAATTTCATATAATAGAACTCCTTTTTTGTTTTGTTAAGTATTTTCTCCTTAACCAAAGATGCCAAAGTTAACTTCTCATATTCTCTTCTATTTTAAAAAATGATATGGCCTTTTATTTAGAGATTCCATGTGCTTTTTAAATTTATTTCGTTTATGGTAGGAGAACTTGGCCCAAGCCTAATTTCTGCTAAATGGTTTGCCATTTTTCTTGGTACTTCTTATTAAAAAGAGAGGCTTTCTGTAGAGTAGTATATGTTCTTGGCTTGACTACACACTGGGCTACCACTTTCAATGGCTTGAATTCCTTACGTTTCTGGTCTGTTCCCCTGATCTACTTTTCATTTTTTAACCACTACCCAATAATTTTTATGATGATCATTTTATAGTACAGTGCCAATAATGCTCAGTCATAGAACTCTTGAGGCTTAGAAACTACTGTTGTCATTCCCACATCTTTAACCCTGATGCTACTTCCAGTAAGCAGAGGAATCAAAGAGTATGCTCACACAGTTGGCATCTAGGTTTGAAGTGCACGTGGGCTTGAACAAGCAAGCAAAGGTAAACTAAATCCTGTGTTTGAGGCCCCACTGAGGGATGGCATGCTATCTAATCTATGATAGGTATATGTGAGTAAATATACTATAGGTATATGGAGGGGTAGTCCAAATTGATTTATAAAGTCTAGGGGGGAAGATCCACTCAGCTCTGCCTTGAACACCTAAGGACATCAAACCAGCCTGACCGTCAGAATATTTATCATTCTCAGGTTGCATTTATGGTAGGAATTCTGAGCCTCGTGTATCTTTTCAACTTTCCAATTCTCCTTTGTCTTCCTTTTCTTTGATCGTCCTCTGGGCAGGGCTTTCTTTGTCTGTTACTGTAGTTCTTTTTTCTCCTTAGCACATCTTTTCTTTTTGTCTTACTCTCCTGATTTCTCTCTTTGTTCTAAATTTTTTTCTTGCAGTCTCCCAAATGGTTTAATTTGCTTTTTTCCCCATTTTTCTCTTCCCTCAGACCTTGTATTTTCCCATTCCCTCTCTCTCTCTCTCTCTCTCTCTCTCTCTCTCTCTCTCTCTCTCTCTCTCTCTCTCTCTCTCTCTCTCTCTCTCTCTCTCTCTTCCCTTCCCTCCCTCCCTCGTCTCCCCCTCCCCTTAAATTTTCATGTTGCTGTGTTTTAGAGCCTTCTTTTCTCTCTCACTACTATCCAGCAGATTTATTTCCCCAGGGGACCTTTACCTGAGCTTAGACCAGATGTTTCCATTTTACTGAGGTCTTAACTGCTATGGAAACAGACGATGTATCAAGGGGAGAGGAGGGGAATAATCAGAATCTACCTGTGGATCTGAGTAATTTGGATGAACAGCTTTTTCCAGATCTCTGGTCCAGATTAGTTCTCCCAAATTCAAACTGATGAGCAATGACAGGCATCAGCTAATCACCTCAGAACTCACTATGGTTTCTTATTTCCTGATCACTGATTATTTGGAGATGGGAGATATGTTTTTGAGTTGGTGCCAAACCTGAACTTGAAACTGAATACTCATAGTAGGAAGGTGTTCATCTTTTATTAACTACTTCAAAAGCATGGGTTATTTCACATGTACAGACACAGGTCTGAGGGTTCTTAGAGCAAAAGACAGGCTGCATAGCTTACAAACAAATTGTGGTTATTTCGCCACTGATCTTCTAATCATATACCTATGAAAGCTTGTCCTATGTTATGTGGTTCCATCAAGGTCTTCTTGAAACATATACCCATTTGTTCCCTATACCTGAAACAATTTTAGAGATAAGGAACTTGGGTAGCCTAGGTCACATGCTGCTAAATCATCTCTCTACCTTACTCCATTCATTCCATGAAAAAGAAGAGGTTGCTAGTGGAACCATGGATAAAGCACTGGGCCTATAGTCAGGAAGATCTGAGTTCAAATTTAGCCTTAGATACTAGCTGTGTGATTCTGGGCAAATTCCTTATTCTTTTTTTTGCTTCAGTTTCTTCATCTGAAAAAATGGGGATAATAATAGCATCGACTTTGCAAGGTTATAGTGAAGACTGAATGAGATAATATTTGTGAATAGCGATTGGCATAGTGCCTGGCACATAGTAGACTCTATATAAATGCTTATTCCCTTCCCTCTTCTCAACATAAGGAATGCCATAGTAGGACAGATCCCTGGTCCTTTAGCCCATCATTCTGTCTCTGACAGAATCTCCAAGGTAGGATTTGCTGTGATATGTTGTGGTTACCTTCTTAATGCTTGCGTTAAACTGTGCATGTGAAAACACTTCATCACAAACTACAATGTGCTATACAAACGAAAAGAAGCATTGTTGTGGTAGTCCAGTAAACCTTTCTAATTTAGGGCTCTAGCTTTCATTGTGATACTATCTCTTTTCTCTAGATGTGTTCCTTACTCCTGCCTGGCACCCTCTCCATTTTCTGAAATCTTTTATTCCATGAAAGTTTTGAGCTAGGAACTTCCATGCCTTAAGCAACCTCAAGAATTCATGCTTCACTGGCAATGGCATGAGGAGAGAAACCAATCAGATATCAGAGGTCTTGCCCACAATTATATGATACCTATCCCTCACTGGTATTGCCAAGATGATTGGTTATGTAAGATGGACATTCCCATCACTAAGAAGAATAATAAGAAACTAACATCACCTGGGTACCAGGTCAGAAAGTGCCTCTCAAGGGACCACAGAACTAATGCATTTGCCTAAAGATCACAGGTTCAAGATTATTTCATCTAAGGCTCAGACTACCTCCTATGGCTGAGCTGCAGATGAATCCTATTTTCTCCTGAGATCTAGATATATCTTTATGTATTGGGTGCCTGTGATGCAGATATATCCTTTACCCCGTTTCCCCACAATCCCTTCCTCATGCCCCTGGGTATCTCAGACTAAGCCACAAATTTTCTCTCTTGAAATAAAATGTACCAAATAGAAGCTTATTGCTTTTAGCTGTTTTTTGGTTTTTTTTTCCTGTGAAAACTGGAGGTCTCCAAAACATCTGGCAAAACTGTGACAATTAACCTTGTTGGTTATCCATGAGTCACTCGATATGTATCTGTCTGCAATGGAGTTAGCTAAACTTTTTAGGGATTTATATGTTCTTCTAACTTGATAACCTTTAGAGGGAGATGTGTTCAACATATTTCTTATCTGTACCAGTCTTTAGTTCATTTGTAAATAATTTACCACTTCCCCAACTTAATGGTGCACACCAGAATTATTTTAAAGGCTCATCTTTACTTGTCTGTACAGTTACTCTTAAATGGTATCTTTTGGAAAAGGATAAGAGTTCTAGAATGGCATGATCATAAGAGACCAAAGCAAAGCTTAGCTGTTAGTGTCTTTTTGTATGTCTCTTTCTCTCTCTCCATATGTGTATATATATACATATGTATATACATACATACATACAAACATCTCCAGCCATCCTGATATGTATCTTGGCACTGACCCCAGATGGCTCCAGAGGAGAAAATGAGGCTGGTGGCTTTGCACAGCCTTCCCTCACTTAAATCTAATTCACTTTTCATGGCATCACTTCCCTAATGTCATGGTCCTCTTTGAGAATGAAGGACAAACAACAATATGTAAACACACACAAACATACATACATACATGCATATGTATTTCACTAAAACATATAACTACATTAAGCATATATTCCTACATAGGCAGAGTTGTTAAATTCTACTCTCTTGAGTACAGTTTTTCTATTGAGGTCAGATTTAAAAGGGTCCATAAGAAGGATAGGGAGAATTCCACAGGCTAAAATTGCATAAGTTTTAGAATCCTTCCATATTCAGGAAAGAAGGGAAACACTCAAGAATAAAATTCTCAGGATACAGTGGAAAACAATTAGATTGGGAAAGAAAAATTAGAATTGTCTTAATGGACCAATATGGATGCACAGAGGATTTTAACCAGCTTAGATTTTAAAGAAAAATGCACAGAAGATGGAAGCAATGTTGGGTAACTAAAGATGAATTTATATCAGTGTGACATGACCCTATAAAAATAGTATCAGAAATGCATGAGGCGAGGCTAGTTAGGGGAAGTACAAGTAACCAAAAAAAGCATTTTTTTCCTTTGGGAGAAAAGAGAGGATCAATAGAAGGAATGGGACTTTTGCTTAGGCAACTCTAAACAAAATGCAAAGATGAGGCAAAGGATATATGCGACAGTAATAACTGAGAAGAGCTGTTCAATTCTTTTTCTTTGCTAATGAGAATGACCATTGCCCTGGAAATGCCAAAACAAAACTGGTTCTTGGGGTATTGATGTCTGAGATAAGTAAGAAAATAATAAGAAAGCCTCTAGCCACTCTTGATTAATCCAGGTTCTGTGGCCCAGTTGAACTACATCTTTAGGTACTGAAAGAGCTAGCAGAAATGATTGCTCAACTCATATCAGTTATATTGAAAATATGGCAGAAAATATGAGAGGAACCATAAGATTGGAGAAGGGCAAATATTGTCCCAATTTTCAAAAAGAAAAAAGAACAGAATGCGCAAACCCTAAGCAAGGGTACTTAACTTGAATTCCTGAGAAAATGCTAGAATGGTCATTCATTAAAGATATGGTTAATGAACATCTGGGAAGGGAGGTGGTCATTTTAAAGAAGCTACATGGTTACATGCAGAATGGGTTATGCTAGGCTAGCCTTTCTTTTGGATAAGGATACTATATTTGTAGATGAGGGGTAAATGCAGTAGCTGTATTGTTTATGTAATTTTAGCACACAATTTGATGAAGTCTAGGTGTCATGGTAGACAGAGTGCTAAGCCGGAAGTCAGGAAGACCTGAGTTCAAATCTAGCCTTAGATACTTACTACATCCTGAGCAAGTCATTTGATCTCTGTCTGCCTCAGTTTCCTCAACTATAAAATGGGGATAATAATAGCACTTGCAGGATTGTTAAATTGATCGAATAAGATATTTATGAAGTGCCTGGCACATAGCAGGTGCCTAATTTTTATTCCTTTCCTTCATAGTCTTTCTTTAGGAAAATATGGAATAGACAGTAAAACAACTAGATGGAGTCAAAACTGGTTGAATATCCAGATTCAAAGAGTAATGATTCTATATCGACTTGACAAGAATTCTCTGGAGAAATACCCCCAGGGATCTGTGCTGTTTAACGTCTTTATCTACCCTATTGCTTTTTAACATTTTCATCATTGAATGGAATAAAGGCATTGATGGCATGCACATAAAATTTTCAGATGACCCAAAGCTCAAGGGGCATATAGCTAACACTTTGAATGTCAAAATCGGAATCCCAAAAGATCATGACAATATAAAGTAGTAGGCTGAACTTCAGATGAAATTCAATAGAGAGAAACATGAAGTGTTAAAATTTAGGGTAAAAAATTTAAACTTCTCATATATGGAATGGGGGAAAGCAAGATTGGCTCAGTGACTAGAGCACTGGCCCTGGAGTCAGGAGTACCTGAGTTCCAATCCAGCCTCAGACACTTGACACATGTACTAGCTGTGTGACCTTGGGCAAGTCACTTAACCCTAATTGCCTTGTCCCAAACCAAAAAACCAACAAACAAATAATTGCATACTTTTTATTTGGGGAGGGGGGTATAAAAAATCCAGGAGTTTTAATTGACTACAAACTCAATCCAGCTGTCAAAATCTAAGATTCCATGAGTTAGTCACCCTACAGACTCCTGGGTCCATCATCTAGCATCCAAGATTAATTTACTAAGTGTCTCGCTTAGTTTGTCCATATAGCCCTCCCCAAAATGCTTAGATCTCATACTGGCCTAATAAGAGACAACGAAGGCACTAGACCTAAATGGGCCTATTAGGGCTCTGTGAAGATTTTCACAGAGACGATCTCGGAACATCTCTAACATCATCTTTGTAATGATAATACCATTTCCTAAGATGAATTAAGTTATCTAGCCCCATTCCCACCAGGCTGCGGGGTGAGGGGTTAATAAGACAGAAAGGTTAAACTTCTCAAATTTGTAAACTCATTTATTTCATACCAGGAAGAATTCTCTAATTTTTCTTCTCTTATGCTTAGTTGATAGTAATGACCTTCCTCTTTGACCTCATTCACTCCTTTCATTTTTACTTCCCTAATTTATATTACTCTATGCATTATCAATGGGGCAGCTGGGTGGCACAATGGATAGAGTCGCTGGGCCTGGAATCAGGAAGACTCATCATCCTGAGTTCAAATCTGGCCTCAGACACTTATTAGCTGTGTGACCCTGGGCAAGTCACTTAGCCCTGTTTGCCTCAGTTTCCTCATCTGTAAAATGATCTGGAGAGGAAATGGTAAATCATTCCAGTATCTTTGCCAAGAAAACTACCTAAAAATGGGGTCACAAAGAGTCAAATATGAGTAAAAATGATTGCACCACAACATGCATTATCTATACATTTGTCCAATCCCCATGCCACACTAGACCGAGGTTCTTGAGTATGTAGACTAGGCCTCATCTAAAAATCTGAGTGTGTTTCTCCCTGTGCTAGCAGTGTGCTCTGCATGTAGTTTGTTGAACTAAATTCGGTTCTTAATTAAGCCCTAGTAAGCGTCCCGCTGATGCTTCTATGGGAGAGTCTTCATGATTTTCCCTGCTCTCATTGAAATCTGTAAGCCCTTCCAGGAACTCGTATAATGGAAGAGTTATAGCAGCTTCCTTATAATCCTTGGAGGAGAGAATCTTTTTCAAGTCCTCCTCTTTGCAGCAACTAAAGTAGATTCACCAATATCTTTAAAGATTGAACTTCTTTGAACTCCATCTATTCTCGTACTACCTCATTTCAATCAGGCTCTCTACTTCTGTGTCTCTCTTCACTTTCTCTTTCAGAGCTCTCCATTCTCCTCAGCGTTGCATCCCTCTACTCTGTGGCCACATCCTTCATGGTTTCACCAGTTTAAATCCATTGCCCTAATTATGTAACCCTGAAAACTCAAGAGCTTTGACAATTCCCTTTGTACCTAAAAGAGTGAGTAAAGACTTTGATATCATATGCTCCTTGAACTGGACTGCTCTGTGTAGGGGTGTGAGCAGAGAAGGAACCCAGAGGGACATGTATTCTAAACACTTTAATCCCCCCTGTTCTCAGTAGTAAAACTGTTGTGAGAAGATAATTAACACGTGGGATCTCTTGCTGCAACAGAAGCTCCCAGCCTGGACTTCCAAGGGAATCACCAAAAGTACAGGGACACCCTAGAGAAATTTTGGTGTGCCACATGTAGGAAAGGACACAGAAAATTTGGACAAGACTCCAATTGGATAGCCCTATGCCCTGAGAGAATCATGAAAGTGTTTTTGCCCAGGACAGCTGATTTCTCCTCTGAGACTGAGAAGGTGATGCCTAGTCAACCCCAGGTCCAAAATCCCTGAGTGAAGAATTCTACGTAGTCTGGAAAACTGACTTAGTTTTCCTTCTAAAAGAGAGAGACAATTTTCTTTGCCTTTTCTTTTTCTTTTCTTTTTGCTTTTGGGTTGAGATAGGCATTCTAGCATTGTCACCTATCAAGTACTCACCAAGCAGTAATCTTAGACAAACTTTTTGAAATGTTTGTTGAATCAACAAAGCTTTGCATTTAGGGATAATTGTGATTTTCACCCATATATGTAGGGTTGGATGAGACTGTGTAACATTGATTGTTTTGAGACTTATTCCTGTATGGCACTGGAGAATAAAGAGAAATTACATTGTTTACACCTCCCCTAGAGGACTGTTCTGAATCAGGAACATTGACAATGTGTTCATAATGCATTCCTGCCTATTTGTCAAAGATAGAGAACATTTCAAATGAAAGGAGAACATATGGGGATCTGGAACTTATGCAGACCACATAAAATGGTGTCATCAACATGGAAGACACCAGAGAACTGCTTCTGGGAGACTGGAGGCCTGAAATATGCATGGATACTCTGCATTGGCCTGCTATGTGCCTGAGAGGAGCCTTTATTTTTCCATTGGCTATGCAGCCAGAACTATCAGCATCTTCAAAATGACCTGACTCACCATGAACCAGGTCTTAGTTACATTTGTCTGATTAAGGCAGTCGGAACTTTCAGTCAAATCCAGTGAGACCTTTTAGTTAGTGAGAAGTAATGCTATATAGGAACTGAGCTAAATTGCAAGCCTAACCATCTATCCCTGGACTGAGGCAATTCAGGGGGATTGTGTCCCCAAGGTATTGGGGCAATGATTCCTATGTTTGTTCCTGCTCTTTGAAGTAAAAATCTCTTTGTAAAAAATATCCAATTTTCAGTAGTTAAAATGGAATTGGAGTGCTAGTCATTGGGCCCCCTAAAAGGGGGATGAACTCAGCTTATGAGGCTCAAGCTGATGTCAGAGAAGAGGGACATCCCAAGCTCTTCAGTATGTGAAAACTTGTGGGTGACTGGGATTTAAACAGAGCTGGCCCTGCGAGAGTGGGGCCAATCAGTCATGTTACGCTGGAATACTCTCCCTTCTTACATCTAGTTTCTAGTTTCCCTGGCTTCCTTCAAGTCTCATCTCAAATCAACCTTCTGCAGGAGGACTTAGCACCCCACTCCCTCCACTAGTACACTCCCTCTGACATCACCTTCCATTTTCACTGTAGATAGTTTGAATCGACCTCATTATTTCTATATTGCTTCCTCCATTACAATGTGAGCACCGTAAGGGCACAGACTATTTTTGCCCTTATATTCCCAATGCTTAACATAATGTCCAACACATAGTAAAGGTTTTTTTAAATTCCTATTGACTGACCAAACCTTAATCCCACTCTCAACAGATGCACAATTTTATTGTCCCTTTTTTTCATATCTGAGGGGAAAGAAGTTGATATCTCTTGTGCAAGGTCATCTGAAAAAGATTCTTTAGCAGAGGTAGAATTGAAAATTTTGTTCATGTTCTTTCAGAACACACTCTTGGTTACTGGATCATTCTCTCTCCACAATGGATAGGATTCTTTAATATCTTATCTCCATGGCTTTAATGCCAATATGAGACCATCATCCTCATTTGCTGAGTCATTCTTTCCATCTTAAGTCCTCAGAATTAGAGAAACAAAACAGTCGATACGAACAAGCCATTGGACTTCCCTTGTATCTCAGGGTATTAACAGGAATCAAGACCCTCAGAAAGGTCACTGAAAACTAAACCTCCCTGTCCATAGGAGAAGCTCCCAACACTGTCCCTCCTCTCAACCTTCACCCCTCTTTCAGACACACCCTCAACTATTTGCCATTTGTCAGAACTGACAAGGACTCCCTCCCTAGCCAAACAGGACACTGAAGCACTAATTGGCACTGGAGCTATCACAGCTTGAGTTCAACCAGAGCTGGCAGGCACCATGACTCTGATGACAGCTTCGAGAAAAAAGTGTCAGGAGCTGAGCTCTGGCATGAGATCAGCTGACTACAACACCCTGGCACTAATGAGCAGGCTGTCAGCACTGGCATCCGTGGCCCCATGTGGCATGGAGATCATTAGGATGGCAGACAAGAAAAACTTTCCCAGCAAAGAAAAACTAGGGATGGGAGGAGAAAAAGACAAAATGGAAATAAAGGCATAGTCTTACCCACACATGGAAACCACTCAGTAGGCATGAAGGGGACAGCAAGAAAAGGGAAGGAAGTAAGGAGGGAGGGAGGAAGAAAAGGAGGGAGGGAGGGAGGGAGGAAGGAAGGAAGGAAGGAAGGAAGGAAGGAAGGAAGGAAGGAAGGAAGGAAGGAAGAGTTTATAAAAATTCTAGGTGGATCATCTAGAAAAGTTTTAAGAATTAAGAATTTTCTGTTTTGGCTGTCCAATAATCAGTACAAGCTACAAAACAAGGCAAGAAACAGTAATTTAAATCAAATTGTTAATAAGATACTATTACTGGGATTAGAAATTAGTTAGCATTTTCAAAGGAGCAAATGTATAAGGGCAGGTGAAGACTTGGAATCTTGGGATCTGTGATTTCTGTCATTCTCCTGAATAGTCCTCCTATTTCAAAGATTTGTTGATCAGTCATCTGTCTTTCACATGCTTGGACTTATTTTTTGCATAATGATACTAAAACTTACATTACTCTAATGCTACTCAAAAGAGCGTTTTGAAATGGTTCAAGTAGTGTCTTCCCCATTTTTGAAATGAGAAAACTGAGGTTCAGAGAAGTGTATTACTTGCTTGGAGTCACACATGCAGGCTACTACACAGGCAAAGCTGCTTATGGGAAGTTCAGAGATTCTCCAAGTTTATCACACTGCAAAAGCTCTCCAATAAATGGAAACTTTTTGAAGGCAGGAAATGTGTCATCTTTTATTTCACTAACTTCAATAGATTGGGGATCTTCCCAATGTGGGTACTCCATCTAGTTGTGTAGCTCCCAACCTATCACTACCTTCTCATGTGTATAACTCTTGCTAATGTCTTCCCATAAATCTTTCATAGGGAGCCCATTCAATATGGCTTCTTCTAGACATTTTTTAATTAATTTTTTTTTCCCTAAACCTTTTGCCCTTATAGGGATACCAAAGAATTGTGCACATGTACTATTAAACAGTTATTCCTTTCCTTCTTCACCCTATGTGACCCTTCCACCTCATTTTCTGTCCATATGTCTCTCCACTTTATATCTGATGTTTCATCCTCCACATTTTTTTTTCTTGCTAATATGTTGTTTTCATATTTACCAAGTACTGCTCAATTGTGTTTTGGAGAGAGTGATATTTCATGACTTGTAGCTACATAACATCTGTGGAAGAATATTGGTGTGAAAAAGTAGGGGTTCTATTTCAATGAAAATCTTAGGGCCATTTAAAGCACTTTTGCAATTTCCCAGATATAGTCCAGGCTACTTTCTTCCTCCTCCTTTGGAATATTGGGTCTAGTTCTTCATCTGTCCACAGTTTGAGTCCAAGATATATGTACTGATCTTCCATCTCTATGGGATAATAGTAAAAACAGCTGATTCTCATGTAGCATTTTAGGGTTAGTCTCAACAATAGGCAGTCTCTGTCCTCTTGTTTATTTTTTCATGTGTGGATTTCATTTAGCAAGTTCTTTAGTATTCCAGGGCTTAACGCAATCAGCATGATAGTTACCAAGAGGACCATTTAGAAGACTTGCCATCTAGGATGGCATGGATCCATTTAGAGTAAAGTAGAGATCCAAATTTAGAGTATGTTGACCAATCACATCCCAAAAAAAGAGAAAGAGGTCAAAGATACCAAATGTTCACAAAAGATCACAAACCTTATTGTCATTGGTGTTCACTCATTCTGTCATGCCCGACTCTTCATAAACCCGTACGGGTTTTCTTGGCAAAGATACTGGAGTGGTTTGCCATTTCCTTCTGCAATGGATTAAGGCAAATGGAGGTTAAGTGACTTCCCTCAAGGCAAACGAGGATCCATGGAAGGAAGCAAGCATTTATTAAGCACCTATAGTGTGCCAGTCACTGTGCTGATCCCTTTATAAATATTATCTTATTTCATCCTCACAATAACTCCGTGAGGTAGGTACTGTTATTATACCTATTTTGCAGTTGAAGAAACTGAGTCAGAAACTCTGTTAAGTGACTTGTCTAGGTTCACACAACTAGTAAGTATTTGAGGAGGCACTGCAACTCAGATAGTCCCAGTGCTTTCCACTAAGTTGCTTAGTAGATTTCAGGGAGTTCACAAATTTGTTTGGGAAAAATTTTTTTATCTTTATTTTCACTAATTTTTAAGTGAAATTTAGCATCTCTTTCGACTATTTAAAAGCATTTTCTTCAATAGAGTCCACAGGCAGAGAGAGAGAGAGAGAGAGAGAGAGAGAGAGAGAGAGAGAGAGAGAGAGAGAGAGAGTTAGTTAAGAACTTCTGACCTAGAAAGAAACCTTCTTCCATTTGGACCCAGTGAGGACATCTTCCATCACACCATTGAGTATTTTTAGTGACCATATAGCTCCCTGTTTTATACATCACTTGATAAAAGTAATTAGAGGGTCACTGAACAAAGCTATCTCTGTTATTATATCTTTTAAGAAGCTTTATATGATTTTGACATATACATGGGAGACAAGTTGCTAGAAAAAATGTTTAAGGTAGTCTTTTGTTCCCTTTAAAATGCTATTTTTAAAAAATGGTCAACGAACAATAAGCACAGTGAGATTTTCTAATCTCTGCACCTTGCAGTCAATTGTGTGACTAGAAAGATGTGGTCTGCTAAAGAATGTCACTAGTGACATACTGCCTATTTCCTTTGCAGACCTTTATAAAGAACGTCCTCGATATAGGTGCAGATTAATCTCATAAAGAGTTTGTAGGCATGGGAAAGTAGACATAGGGGTCAACAGTTATTAATATTTTCTCAGTTGCTTTTTTTAAAAAGTAAGAATAAGGTCCATGAGTCAATAGACGGTTTAGTGAATAGATGACTGGGTCTGGAGTCATGGAGACCTAAGTTCAAATCCAGCCTCAGACACGCACTAGCTGTGTGACTCCGGGCAAGTCAGTTAACCTCTGTTTGCCTTAATCCACTGGAGAAGGAAATGGAAACCACTCTAGTATCTTTGCCGAGAAAACCCCATACGGGTTTATGAAGAGTCAGACACAACTGAATGAATGAACAACAACAATAAGGTCTGTGATCTTTTGTGAACATTTGGTATCTTTGGCCTCTTTCTCTTTTTTTGAGATGTGATCGGTCAACATCCTCTAAAGTGTGTCTCTTCTGGAATGGACCACCTCTTTGTAAACCTGGTCATGTTCAGTGGCCCTTCTCATCTTTATTTTCCTTTAATGCCATTTCTATTTCCTCATACATCCCACTGGGTATTTGCAACACAGTGGCATATACATAGTAGGTGTTTAAAAAGATGATTTATTGAATTAAATGGAATAGTAATTAGAGTTGGGTAAGTCAGAATGCTTTATGTGTTCTCTTTTCTTTTCTAGAATATTAAGAAAGGGAAACAGTCATTCAGCAGCTTCCTTAAGGGAACTTCTAGGCCAAATATTGAAGCACTGAGCTTTGCTGTTTTCTGGGGAAAATATCTCAATAAATTCTGTTTTCCACAGAAGCTCTGACTTTGGTAAAGAGCTCCTTTCTCTTCAAATACATCCATCCATGAATATATACATGCATGCATCCATGCATAGATATATACATATATACACTAATAAATAAATGAATGAATGAATAGATGAAAGCCTTAAAAAAAAGCTCCTTTCTAAAAGCTAGAGTATGCCCCTGAGCCCCCTTCCCACTAAAGCCTGGAGCTCAGGGATAGAGAATGAAAATTATTTTATTTGAAGATATAGAATCTTTCTAAAATAAAGCCCTGGTTCCAATTCAGTCCTCAAAGTGGATGGGCTTTCAAAGGTTCTTAATAAGTTCTTTTTCTTCCCAGTTTCCTAATTAACAGAGGTGCTCCATTAAAATTCCTCGTGCATGGCAAGGAGCCGTCCTAGGAAGGACAAGTAATTGCAATTGCAAAAGATATTACAGTGGTCATTGATGGTGGGAGAAAAAAATAATTGCATCATAATGGGAAGTGGCAGACCTGTCCGAAGTTGCACCGAAGCATACGTTATTAGGCCCGACCTACACAGAGAAAGCAATTTATTGTGATAAAGATAAACTCAAGCTACAACCGCAAGTATGGGGAAAAGCAATTGAGAAACTCATTAAGGGAACAGTTTAAATACAGAAATACAGACCAGGATAGGAGAAAGAGAAGAGGAAAATATTTTTACATATTATTCTTGCAAACTCTCTAATTCTCTTAACTAAGGATTATGGTGAGATAGGAATGGTTAGGGCAATGTATGCCAGTATCAATAGGGATTTTGAAGATTTAATATTTATGATCTTACTTAAGCTATGTTATTGCCTTAAAACTTCCTAGTTCAAAGAAAAGTAAAAGGCTTAAGAAGGCTAGTGAAGAAATTAATGAGTTCAGTGTGACTGAATTAGGAACATATGAAATAAAGTCTCAGTCTAGAAATCAGGGGCACAAGTGCATACCACAGAAACTGTTTGTGGTTTTACTGAATTATTTTAAAACTCTTGGAAAATGTTGTAGATTCAGATGTCTGCATTCTGCAGACGTCCCTAACAGCATCCTCCCCTATACCCTCCTGATTCTTAGGATATTTATGTTAGTACTTGGTGACCGTTACCATGCAAGTCTGTTGTGATTGAATATAAAAAGAAACGTAAAAATGAAAAATAGCATCATCTTATCCACAGATGGCAACCATCCGTGTCTCATGAGCATAATGTCTCATTAGAATGCCAGCTCCTGGAGGGCAGGGCCTGTGTCTTCTGAATGGTGCCCAGAATACCATGAAATTCTAGGAGATACTAAAACTGCCAGTCATGAGCAGCCTGTGCTAGACCTGTCAGTCATGGCTCTGGGGCCATACTTCCTGTTCCAGGCAATTTAGCTTGCATACCATCTCAGAGAATCATAGAATTTCAGTTTGATGAGAATGCAGGCACCATCTGGCCTGGTTCATAGAAGAAAAAGGATCTCTCCTATAACACATCTAACAAAGCTAGTCATTTAACCTTCACTTGAAGACCTCTGGGGGTAGGGGAGGTAGGTGGGAGAAATATTTCATTGTTGGAAAGGTTTAATCATTAGGATGTTTTTTTCTTATCTCAGTTTACTTCTTTACCCAATTCCATTCATGGCTCCTAGTTCTGCTGCCTGGGACCAAACAGAATAAATGTAATCCTTTATTTCTTTGCTTTTTTAGTTTAGAGACAACTATTATCCTCCCCCAAACTCCCCCAAATCTTCTTTTCACGAGGGTAAATATCAGCTGATTCTGATTCTCATAAGATACTCACTTGAAGCCTTTCATTATCTGCCCCACACAGGGTTCTTAGATGCATTGGAAAGACCATGCTCCTAGGTTTGGCCCTGGCTCAGAAAGAAATATGTAAAATGTTTCCTACAGGAAGCAGAAGTTATTTCATACTCCTGAAAGAGATGGAGAAAGTCACGACATCTTGTCAACTGTGTTCACTACTGTTCAGTCAATCAACAAGGATTTATTAAGGTCCTACCATATACCAGGCCTTATGCTAGGTACTAGGGATATAGAAACAAAAAAAACCAGCCCCTGCCCTGTAGAATTTATATACTTATTGGTGATGACAGCATGTACATATATAAGTAAATAAATAAATGTAAGGTTATTTAGAGGGTGGCTAAGGGCCACTAGTAGCTGGAGGGACCAGAGAAGGCCTCATACAGAAGGTATCCATTCAGTTGAGCTTTGAAAGAAGCTAGGGATTCTTAGAGGTAGAAGTGAGGAAAGAGTGGAATCTAGGCATAACAGACAGCCTTCTCAAAGACCCAGAGCTGGGAAATGGATTCTTGTATTGAGAAATAGCCAGTTTAGCTCTGCATAGATTATGAAGGCAAGTAATGTGTAATAAAGCTGGAAATGTAGGTTTCAGTCAGGTTGTATAGATCTCTAAATGCCAAACAGAAAAGTTTGCATTTGATACCAAGAGTGGGTTTGGGGAAAAATAATGAGTTTTTGTTTAGAAAGGTTGAGTTTGGGATGCCTGTGGGACATTCAGTTTGAAATATGGAATAGCCAGTGTGATTCAGAACTAGGACTCAGGAGAAAGAACAGGACTAGATTTCAGAATCATCTGTATGAAGGTAATAAAGAGCTGATGAGGTTAACAAGATAATGTAAAGAAAGAAGGAGGAGACCGAGAGAAGACAGGAAGGTGCCTGAGCTCTCCACAGTTTCCCTCAGAAACGATAAATCAAGCCTCTAAAAGAATTCTGGAGGGACAGAATCCACAAAAAAGATGGGGTTAAGCAATTTTCAGCCCAAGATAACTTAGAATGACTTCAAGAAATGTCTGTCTCACTTGGATAAAAGGGGCTCACAACCTAGTGCAGAAGGTATCTAGGCAAGCCAGAAGGAGGAGTCTCTTAACCACAGCATAGACCAGCATCTGAAGCCCCTTGATCCTGGCTCAGCAGGCCAGTAGCACAGCAGGCTAGCTGTGAGGCCTCCAGCCCCAGTGCAAACAGGCAAACTGCCAGCCCTAGAACCCAGGGCAAAACAGGTGCAAATAGGCCAGGCCATCGTAGTGCAGAGGCCTGGCACAGAAATCCAGTGACCAGACCTCTGGCCTTCAATACAAGAAGCTTGGGACAGTGCCCAGGAGTAAAGCTCAACTTTTAAAAAGGAGCAAAAATCAAAAAAGTGCCCTGATCATAGAAAGCTACTATGGCAACAGGGAAGATCAAAACACAAACTCAGAAGAGGACAAGAATGCCAAAATGCCTACATGCAAAGCCTCAAAGTGAGTTATGGGAAGAAATAGACTGCAAAGCTATACTAGTAGGGGACATCAACCTCTCCTTCTCAGAGCTAGATAAATGTAACCATACAACAAACAAAAAAGAATTTAAGGAGGTGAGGAGAATTTTAGAAAAGTCGGATATGATAGACCTTTGGAGAAAATTGAATTGGAATAGAAAGGAATAATATACCTTTTTTCTCACCAGTACATGGCACCTATACAAAAACTGGCCATGTATTAGGGCATAAAAACCTCACAGCAAAATGCAAAAAGGCAGAAATATCAAATGCAAACTTTTCAGATTATGATGCAATAAAAATTACATGTAATAAATGGCCATGAAAAGATAAATTAAAAATTAATTGGAAACTAAATAATCTAATCCTAAAGAATGAGTGGCTCAAACAACAAACCATAGAAACAATCATTAATTTCATCAAAGAGAATGGCAATAATGAGATAGCATACCAAAATTTATGGGATGCAGCCAAATCAGTACTTAGAAGAAATTTCATATCTCTAAATGCTTATATGAATAAAATAGAGAAAGAGCTGGTCAACGAATTGGGCATGCAATTAAAAAAGCTAGGAAAAAATAAATTAAAAATTCCTCTCAAATGAGAGATTAATAAAATTAAAAGTAAGAAAACTATTGAACTAATACATAAAACTAAGAGCTGGTTTTATGAAAAGACAAATAAAATAGATAAACCTTTGGTTAACTTTGATTTAAGAAAAAGAATGAAGAAAACCAAATTACCAGTATCGAAAGTAAAAAGGGTGAATTCATCACCAATGAAGAGGAAATCAAAGCAATAATTAGGAGCTATTTTGCCCAACTGTATACCAATAAATCCAACAATCTAAGTGAAATGGATGAATATTTGCAAAAATATAAATTGCCCAGATTAACAGGAGAAATAAAACATTTAACCCCATTTTAGAAAAAGAAATTGAACAAGCCATCAATGAACCCCCTAAGAAAAAAGCTCCAAGGGGAGATGGGTTTACAAATGAGTTCTACCAAACATTTAAAGAACAATTAATTCTAATACTATATAAACTATCTGGAAAAATAGACAAAGGAGTCCTGCCAAATTCCTTTTATTACACAAGTATGGTACTGATACCTAAACCAGGAAGAGCCAAGACAGAGAAAGAAAATTATAGACCAATTCCCCTAATGAATATTGATGCAAAAAAATTTTAAATAAAATATTAGCAAAGAAATTACAGTAACTTATCATGAGGATGATACACTAGACCAGGTGGGATTTATACCAGGAAAGCAGGGCTGGTTCAATATTAGGAAAACTATCAGCATAATTGACTATATCAATAACAAAACTAACAGAAATCATGATTATCTCAATAGATGCAGAAAAAGCTTTTGACAAAATACAGCAGAGTATAGGAATGAATGAAGCTTTCCTTGAAATGATAAGTAGCATCTATGTAAAACCATCAGCAAGCATTATCTGTAATGGGGAGAAACTAGAAGCCTTCCCAGTAAGATCAGAAGTGAAACAAGGATGCCCATTTTCACTATTATTATTCAATATTGTACTAGAAATGTTAGCTTTAGCAGTAAGAGAAGAAAAAGAAATTTCAGGAATAAGACAGGGCAATGAGGAAACAAAACTATCACTTTTTGCAGATGGTATAATGTTATATTTAGAAAATGCTAGAGAATCAACTAAAAAACTAAGTAACTACCAACTTTAGCAAAGTTGCAGGATATAAGATAAACCCGCATACATCATCAGCATTTCTATATATTACAATAAAGCTCAGCAAGAAGAGATAGGAAGAGAAATTCCATGTAAAATAACTGTAGACAGAATAAAATATTTGGGGGTCTACTTGCCAAGAAACCCAGGAACTATATGAACACGGTTACAAAACACTTCACACAAATAAAGTCAGATCTAAACAATTGGGAAAATGTCAATTGCTTATGGGTAATATAAAACAAATGACAATTCTGCTTAAATTAATTTACTTATTCAGTGCCATACCAAACTACCAAAAAAATATTGTATAGAGCTAGGAAAAATAATAACAAAATTCACCTGGAAGAACAAATAGTCAAGAATATCAAGTGAATTAATGAAAAAAAATTCAAAGGAAGATGGCCTAGCTGTACTAAATCTAATAATATATTACAAAGCAGCAATCATCAAAACTGTTTGGTACTGGCTAAGAAATAGAGTGGTGGATCTGTGGAATGGATTAGATACACAAGACATAGTAGTAAATGATTATAGTAATCTACTGTTTGATAAACACTAAGACTCTATCTTCTGGGATAAGAATTCACTATCTGACAAAAACTGCTGGGACAACTGTAAAATAGAATACTAGATATAGAGCAGCATCTCACACTGTATGCCAACATAAGACCAAAATAGGTACATGATTTAGACACAAAGGGTGATACCATAAGCAAATTAGTAAAGTAATAGTTTGTCTGCCAGATCTATGGAGAAGGGAATAATTTATGACCAAACAAGAGATAGAGAACATTATGAAATGCAAAACAGATAATTTGATTACATTAAATTAAAAAGGTTTTGCACAAATAAAACCAATACAACCAAGATTAGAAGGAAAGCAGAATGGTGGGAAACAATTTTTGCAGCCAGTATTTCTGATAAAGGCCTCATTTCTCAAATATATAGTGAACACAGTCAAATTTATAAGACTACAAGCCATTCCCCTTAATAAAGGGTCAAAGGATATGAACAGGTATTTTTCAGATAAAGAAATGAAAGCTATCTATAGTCATATGAAAAAAATTCTCTATATCACTATTAATTAGAGAAATGCAAATTAAAACAACCCTGAAGTACCACCTCACACCTATCAGATTGGCTAATATGACAGAAAAGGAAAATGATAAATATTGGAGATGAGGGAAAATTGGGACACTAACGTGTTGTTTGAGGAGTTGTGAACTGATCCAACTATTCTAGAGAGAAATTTATAACTTGGCCCAAAGGGCTGTAAAACTGCATACCTTTTGATCTGGCAATGCCACTACTAGGTCTGTATCCCAAAGAGATCATAAAAGGTGGGGGGAAAAGACCTATATGTTCAAAAATATTTATAGCAGTTCTTTTTGTTGTGGCAAAGAATTGGAAATTGAGGGAATGCCCATCAGTTGGGGAATGGCTGAACAAGTTGTGGTATATGAATGTAATGGAATACCATTGTGCTATAAGAAATGATGAGTAGGCAGATTTCAGGAAAACCTGAAAAGACTTAAATGAACTGATGCTAAGTAAAGTGAGCAGAAAGAGGAGAACATTGCATATAGGAACAGCAGCATTGTGCAATGATCAACATTGATTGACTTAGCTCTTCTCAGCAATACAGTGATCCAAGACAATTCCAAAAGACTCATGATAGAAAATGCTATCCATATCCAGAGAAAGAACTATGGAGTCTGAATGCAGATTGAAGCATACTTTCTTCCCTTTTTTGTTGTTGTTTTTGTGGCTTTTCCCTTTTGTTCTGTTTCTTCTTTCACCACATGAATAATGTGGAAATAATGTTTACATAATTGAACATGTATAACATATCAGATTGTTTGCCATCTTGGAGAGGGGGAATGGGAAGGGAGGAAGGGAAAAATTTGAAACTCAAAATCTTATGAAGAATATTGAAAACAATCTTTGCATGCAATTGGAAAAAAATAAAATACTATTTCCAAAAGAAAAACATGAAAAAATTTTTAAAAAGAAAGACAAAGAAAGAAGAAAAAGAAACCCAGGATAGATACTTGAGATACACTGAATTGGGGCAGAAGGGGCAAGATGTATAATGATCCACCCAAAAAGATGTAAGTAGGAAACCCAAAATGGTCAGAGGTGGGTTTTTTAAATCTTATCCAATCTAAAATTTCTGTTATCTAATCTCAAAAGGAAATGGCAAAACTTTTCCTTTTTAATTTTTTTTACTCTTTCTTGTACTCCTCTTTGAGGCTGTTCCAATCCTTCTCTTCTCTCCCCAAGCTCTCAATCCCCCCCACTCTCATTCCTCTCAGCTGACATCCCCATTTACTACTCCACTGATAAAAATCAATTTCTGAACCTTCATCCTACTAGATCTCTTTACAGCTTCTAACATTATCAACTACTCTGTCCTCCTGGATAAACTTTCATCTCTGGGCTTCTGCAACATGGATCACTTGTTCTCAGATTACTTCTCTGGAATAATAGCTATTCCCCAAACCCTACAATCTATCTCCATCTTTGGATTAGCATGAGTCATCTCCCATGCCTATAGTGTGCTTCCTCCTTATTCCTTGTTTCCTCTACTCCACCTCTCAATCTACTTCATTCTTCAGGCTTGGCTCAGGTGATAACTATACCATGAAGCCTTTCACAAATAATCCAGGTGTTCCCTCTTCTCTGCTCAGTTTTCCTTATACTGCATTTATTTCAGAGGAGGTGCCGATCTATATGCATGCAAGGATTTTCTATTTTGGGGGTTCCCTATACAAATAAAATCATTGGCTAGAGCAACAACAAAGCAAAATGAAAACAAAAACTTTCTTTGTGAATGTATTGATTCCCCCAGATTTTGGAACTCCTTCCCATTAATGGGTAGTTTTGATCTATCTAGGATTTACTTATCTGACTGTATTGCATCTTCCATAGTAAAATGTAAGCTCTTTGAGGGAGATGACTGTCCCCTTACTAGTATTTCTATCCCCATCACCTAGCAGAGCACCTGGCAATTAGAAGGTACTTAAAACTACTTATTGAATTAAATAGGCATTTAAGTGTTGAATACATTTAATTGACTGTTCTAAATTTCAAGATTTCCTTGTTGGTGAGGCCTTATATTCGCTGTGGTACCAAGAGATTTAATACGTGTGAAGGACTTTTGGAACATTAAAGCACTATACAAGTAAATGCCAGATATTATTATTGCTTCAGAAACACTGCTTCTTTTTGACATTGGGGGCCCAATTTCTATTTGCTGAATTTCTAACTCACTGTCTCACCTAGACTTTGGGTCCTAGATATCTGCCCCCTCTCATATTCCCTTATCGCCCCCAAGCCATTCCAATCCGTAAGAACCCATTCATCTTCACAAACAATAATAGAATAGGAGAACATTTCTACCTTCTTGACAGAGTTCTTAGTACGTGTATAAATATAAAGGGTTTTCATACCTGAGTCTCTAACCCTTTCCCACTGTATGTGTGCTTCTATTACATTGGCCTCCCTGATCTTGCCTTTAGGGCTTATGACTATCCCCACTTGCCCCTGCTCTGTGTCTGGCCATGGCTTGCTAGACTGATGTAGTTACTCCTTGACTTGATATATTCTTTCCTTCCTGTTAAATACTATCATTCGCTCACACAATGGTATGTCTTCTGCTTTGATGGTTGTTATTATTAGGTTGTTTTACACCTTAACAGCTTTAGATATGAAAAGAAATCATCGGATTCCAGGGTATGTTTTTCATTATCAGGCTCCATTCAGATTCCCCATGTGTCCTTGTGGTATTGGCGTACTTCATCTTCTCAGCATTGTAAAATGTGTAAACCACAATGGCAGAGCTAGGTAGAAGGGGAAGACCAGAATAATGAGTCAGACCCTGAATGATCAAGGCTCCCACATATTTCCCATTTTGCATGGGGCAAAATTAAATTGTTCCAGGGCCATGGAGAGGACAATTCTGTATATTGTCCAATCTCTGGGAATGCAAGGTCTGAGAAATGTATTTTTTTTTCCCTTCTTTTGCCAAGTTTGAGATCAAGAATATAGGTCAGATAATCAGGTTTGCTTATCTAAGGTAATTATAATAATAAATAATCACAACAATAAAATAAAAATAAGAATCTAGGAGTTCTATGGCACATTATTTGCAAAGCATTTTACAAACATTATTTCATTTGATTCATATAACAACCCAAGGAGATAGCTGCTACTATTATGCCCATTTCATAGAGGAGTAAAACTCAGGCAGAAAATTGTTAAGAACTTGCCCAGGGTCACATAGCTATTAAGTGTCTGGGACCAGATTCACTCAGGACTTCTTGACTCCAAGTTCAATGTTCTTTCCATTGCACAGCATAGGAGGAAGTAGGTGGGGAAAAGGTTATAGGGTCAGAAAGTCAGATAAATTACTTGGAATAAAACACCTGAAAGTATAAAGCACATAGCTGTGTATGATGATGCTCTATCTTCTTTCTGACCTTGCTTTTTAGGTTAACTCTTTTGAGGCAAGATTATGTATGGAAAAAGACACTTCATTTGTAATCAGAAGACCTTGGTTTGAATTCTGTCTTAGGCTACTTATTACAGGCGTGAACTTTGGCAAAACATTTCATTCCTTTGGGATTTAGCTTTCTAGCTTTCTAGCTCAGACCCTGTGATTCTGCTTATTCAGTCTGCCAATTTATGATCAAGAGCTAGAAAGAAACCTAAAGATCAGCGAATAGTCCCATATCCACACTGTGTTGGTGCATTTGAACCACCATGCTCATCTTCCTCCCACCAGACTTGGACTCAGCCCCGTTCACCTCCTTTTGTCCCAGACTAACCTCACATACTACATCCTGGACATCTTTAGATCATGTCACATGTGCACTGCCCTCCTACCCCCTCCTTTAACTCCCCTTTAAATGTTACTTTCTACCAGTAGAACATAAGCTCCTTCAGGGAAGGGAGTAACCCTAACCCTAAATTTCTCTCTTTTGCATTTGTTTCTGAAGCGTTTATCCCAATGACTGGAGCATCATCGTAGGTACTTAATAAGTTTTTTTTTTCTTTCTATCTTTCTTTCTTCCTCTCTTTTTTTCATCTCTTTCTTTCTTCTTTCCTTCCTTCTTTTCTTTTTCCCTTCTCTTTCTTTTTTCCTTCCTTTCTTTTTCTTTCATCTTTCCTTTCTCTTTCCTTACTTTCTTTTTCTTTCTTCTTTCCTTTCTTTTCCTTCCTTCCTTCTTTCCCTCCTTCCTTCCTTCATTCATTCCTTCTTTCTTACCTCCTCCTCTTCCTCCTCCTCCTCCTCCTCCTTCTCTTCTTCTTCTTCTTCTTCTTCTTCTTCTTCTTCTTCTTCTTCTTCTTCTTCTTCTTCTTCTTCTTCTCTCTCTCCCCCCCCTCTCTCTTTCTCTCTCTGCCTCCCTCCCTCCCTCTCTCCCTTCCTCCCTCTCTCCATCCCCCAGAATTAAGGCCCAAGTTCCCTGACTCCAAATCCAGTTGTTGTTCTTTTTCCATGCTCCTGCTTCCCTACAGGATCCTGATTATCCCATCAGAAAGCTCAGCCCTATGTGTTGACCTAGTCCCTAGTTTTAAAGGGCTATACACTGCTGAAACTAATTCCCATGATTTTTTTGAAATCCCATAGCCTTTCCACCCTACCAGGTATACTAGTTGTCTTTGAGTATGTAGAAAGTTGAAGCTGTTGTTTAATTCACAATTAGTTTCCCCTTTATATCAAAAATAGCAGAGGAAAATTCAAGTTTTGATTTGAGGAGGCCAGGATATCTGTAGGCTTGAGAATGACAGTATGGAATTTGGGCTGGGTAGGAAGGGTAGGAAATAACTACAGTTGGTAGACTACCAAGTCCATTTGTTTAATTATAAGGAAAAGCTTGTGATATTCACTAGGTAGCTTATCCAGTGACTCAGTTTTTAGTCCAGCTAGATTAGATAGCCATTTTGCTTTTTTCTTTCCTTTGTGCCATTAGTGTGCCTGAGCAATAGCTTGTACAGCCTGAAATATTGAACAGGCCTCCATTTTTTTTCTATACCATGATTATACCATGACCACTAGATTAAAAGAATAATGGTACTCATATATGACATTGAACAGAAAGTTCTGCAACCATAGTCTTTGATATAGTACATGCTTAATTAATTCATTTTAAATGAAAGGATAAACAGGGAATCTATTTTATTATCAATGTGGGATTTTCTCTACTGATACAGATCCCAACCCCTACATTCTGAGTAAATCATATACTTTTCTTTCCATAAATCCTCATAGAGGATCTACCCAATGGATGGAGGTCTTCATCGTGTCTTTATGTAAATACCTATTCAGTCTCTGACCTATTCAGTCATTATCCCTCAGTTTCCCTACATAGCTGAACCATCTCTGTTCCTGGTATCTTTTCACCATTTGTCATGAAGAAGTCTTCATTGGTATTATGATGCTACCCACATACCACTACCCTATCTCTTTTTAGGACATCTATTATTTTGATTCTTCTGGAAATGTAGCCATAAATCAACACCAAAAAGATTTTTGCTTAAAAAAAAGATGGGTTTTTCTACCAGACCCACATGATATCAATGAAAGCACTGGACAGTTTTCAAAATGTAATCCCATCTCTTTTCCTCCACCTATTCAATCTGGGGCCTAGTTCCTTCTCCACTGTGGCAAGTGAAAGGGAAATGACTGAGGAAGCAAAGATTTGAGCTTCAGAGTATACAGATTTATTAAGCAATACATACCAATTGCCTAACAAATCAGGACCAGTGGGCTTCCTCAGTTTTAGCGCTAGACCCTGAATACAGGGGGAGACAGACTTTTATGCATTAAAGACAATCAAATAACAAGAATTAGTTTAAAGAAAACAACGAAGATACAAAATTAGGTAACCAGTTTTCAAATTGGAGGAAAAATTATGGACTTTCTGAGTTAAAATGGAGAGAGTGAACAGATACAACTCCCTGGAATCAGAAAAAGAGATGTCCCTCGCCCCCCCAAGTATCTGTATTCAATCAAAGGAACATGGAAACAATAACTGATTGACCAGCATGGGACCAGTTTTCAGATAAGACATATGAGTTGCCTGGGATGTATGATTATGAGAAAATTCCTTGCATCAGTCTTCAGATCTGACTGGGTTTCTGGTCAGCATAACCTAGGTTCTTAGTTAAAGGCCTCTAAGCAGCAGATTGAGGTGGTCCAGCTCCCCAGTCACACAGGGCTAGGTTCAAACAATACAATAAAGTTTTCTCCCAATTCCCACAATTGAATAAAGTTTTCTTGCAAGACAGAAATTGGACTAGACTCATAACTGAATAGAAAGGGGACTGAGATAGCACTAGAAATGAGTCATAAGATGGAGTAAATATGATTCATTCTATTCCCACTAGCACTTGCCGTTCTAATCCCCTCAATTCCCATGGTCTTCAGTGCCTGGCCAATGCCCATATTAACAGCTTCATCAATGGATCCATACAACTGCATTTCAGAACCCAGGCAATAAGTATTTTTTCCCTTGCATGATATTTTCTGGGTGGAATGATAAACTGATCCCTTTCAAATGAGTGTACATCTAATTTTCGAGACTCCATATTGTTTATAACTCAATGAAATCCACAAAGTGACATTTGGAGAGCTTCTGAAGCAAGGATGTGCTGGTAAATTTTCAACAACCATCTCTCTTGTGGAGGGAGTGGTATTAATACCACCACAATACACTTTTAAGTTTAATTTGTACTGATAGCACTTTATTAAGTCTAAATAATAATGATAACAAAATAAATCAATCCCTGATTTTTAGTGTCTACAGATTTCTGAGATGTAAATGCTTAAACTGAAAATTTAACCATCAGCTCTACCTAGTCTTCCATCACACACCCTGCTCTGAACAGTTAATCCAACTTCCATTTGGATGAAACGCAGGATATAACAGAGGAAAACACTTTAAGGGAGCATATGTCTCTGTTTTTATGACTCACTTGATGTTAATACTCAGGATAATTAAACCAAGTTATCTCTGTGGTTGCATTTATCAAGGAATCTTGAATCATCTTAAAGTATGCATAGAAATCATCTCGTTGGAGGAGATCCTTTAAAGCTATATTATTGTCGACTGACATAAATCAAGTTAAATGCTTTTTTGGGGGGGAGAGTTATTGATAAATTGTAAGCAGTGAGTTATATATTTTTTGTTTAAAATTTGTTATAAACAGTAACCATGATCATTCAGAAGTACAAATGAGGTAAAAACAAACATGTTCATGAAACTGTCAATTTTCATTATTTAAAGTCTGCATGTATAAAGTACATATTAAGATAGAAATACAATCATCCTGTTTGTTTCTATATCTCTTGAATTTTGTTTTTGTTCTGAGTTTTGTTTTTATTATTTACATAGTTGTAATCAGTGTGTACACTGTTGCTGATTTTTTCACTATATCACTACATGTAAATCATTTCATATTTCTCTGTACTTTCATATTTGTCATTACCAAAATAATAATCTTTTACATTCATAAACTGCGATATTTTCCATCATTCCCCAGTTGATGGACACACAAATTTTTTCTAGTTTTTTTTTTTTAAGTTACAAATGGGGCTGCTTGAAATACTAGATCCTTCATAAGGATTTATACAGATTGACCCATTCTTTCTTTTCTGTCATCAATGACATCTTTAGGGTAC
This sequence comes from Trichosurus vulpecula, assembly GCF_011100635.1. NCBI lineage: Eukaryota > Metazoa > Chordata > Mammalia > Diprotodontia > Phalangeridae > Trichosurus > Trichosurus vulpecula. Next base: position 173,941,704 of record NC_050574.1, read on the forward strand.
AGCCCTAATAGTGGGACTGCTGGATAGAAGTATGTTAAAAGTTTTCAATTTTTACTACATATGCCATATTAATTTTTAATGTACCAATTTCCAGTTTTGTAAGCCATATCATAGAATATCTTTATCTCCACAATGCCACTAGCATTGAATTTTATAGTTTTAAACCATTTTTGACAACGTAATGATTATAATAATATAGCATCTCATATTTGTTTGAATTTATATTTCTCTGACTATAGTTTGTACACTTTCAGATAGTAATAATCTGTTTCTCCCTTCTTTCCTTCCTTCCTTCCTCCTTCTTCCCTTCCTCCCTTCTTCCTTCCTCCCTCCTGACTCCCGGTACCCTTTGTTCCTTCTTTCCTTCCTATCCATTTTTTCTTCTTTTCCTTCCTCTTCACTCCTTCCTTCCTTCCTTTCTTTCTCCCTTCTTTTTTTTCCTTCCTCCCTCTCTCTTTTCCTCTCCTCTTCTCTACTTCCTTCCCCCCCTTCCTCTCTCCCTCCCTTCCTTTCTGAGTTCTAGCAGAAATGCACAGTTTTGATATGGTATAATTTTTGTTCTCATGGAACTTAATCTAGCAGTCCAGGAGGCTTGGCTTCTTCCTAAAGAGTCCCTATAACAGGATTGGTCAGAAACAGTGTATAATCTGATAGGTGCCCAACCAAATTCTTAAGTGACCAGTTGGGAATTTGGATCAGGTTGGATATGGGTTGGATTCACAGCACACAAATCAGAGGCTGGGTTGAAAAAAATGAAGTGGATGGTTAATAAGTTGAAGGAGGACACAGGAGTCGAGTCTGCTAAGCCAAGGTCAGGAACACTGGAGATCAGAATCGGTGGGGAGGGGGGGGAGGCTAGGAGAACCCTCATGTTTCCATTTCACAGGCTAAATCTGTAAATGCTTGTCACCGGCTGATAGATGTTTATGCTCAACAAAGAAGCGAAGGGAAGGGAATGAGCATTTATGTAGTAACTACGTACACTGTGCTGTTATTTACTCATATTATCTCATCTGATCTGTGAGGTAGGTTCTGCTATTATTCCCATTTTATAGTTGAAGAAACACAGAGTTGTGACCTGCCCAGGGTCACATTGCCAGTCAAGTGTCTAAAGCTGGATTTGAACTCAAGTCTTCCTAGCTTCCTAATAGGACCAGTGGTCTATACAATGAGCCAGCCAGCTGCCATCTTCTGTATCCAAAACAGGCTAACCTTTCCCAGAATCACTCCCCACCACTGCAGATCCATCCCATTTCCTTCTATCCACTAATGTTGCTACTCCACTACATTGGAGATTCTCCTTTCCATGGGGAAGATAATTTCATTTGGGGAATTGTATTTGTAACACTGTTCCCTTAGGGATACTTTCATCTCCTCCCAGAGCTGGCTGGGTCCAGCTTGGAGTATAAGTCAGTCTTCTGGAGAGTCATTACCACATCGGGGTAAAAGCGGATAGTCGTCCATTGGTATACTGCGTATAGCTATGCAGCTTCTTCTACTGGTATTGCCAAAATTCTGCCTCAGTGATCTCCATTGGTATCTCTTCTGGCCTCTTCTTCCTTGATCACATCCTTCAGTTATGTTGATATTCATGTTTCCACTAATAACTGCCATGCTTGCTGAGCCACTTAACCTGGTTATGGTCACTCAGGTGTTGTCATGGTGATGGTCCCCTATGTAGAATGATGGTTTTCCATGTTGTCATGGTTATAAGGACCTCTTGTTCATAACACTGCTGTGCTATTATCATATAGATAGCAAGCACTAAGCCAGCCCTAGGATCTCATGGCCGAACCAAATGCTGACAATTGGACTCTGGGACTCTGTGGTTCTATGACAACAAGAGATAATAAGTGCCTGCAATGAAACAGAAGGTCAATGATGTTTAGGTTGGATTCAGATTGGACAGTAATAGTTCACATACACATAACTCTCAGCAGCATACAAGCTACATTCCTTACAACAATCTGATGAGGTAGATAGTAAAATATTATTATCCCTGTTTTATAGAAGAGAAAACTGAGTGTCAAAGATGGGGATTGCAAAGTTACTCTTTTAGCAAATGCCAGAGCTGGGATTTTAACTCAGATTTTCAGAAAGAATCATCTTTATTCCATTGTAACTGGGGAAAAAAAGTCAACTAGGAATCAAAAATGAAATGCGGGGGTAGCTAGGTGGCGCAGTAATAGAGTACCAGCCCTAGGTCAGGAGGACATGAGTTCGAATATGACCTTAGACACTTGACGCTTACTAGCTGTATGACCTTGGTCAAGTCACTTAACCCCAATGGCATTGCCTTCCCCCCTCGTAAAAAAAAAAATGAAATCCATTGTACCACTAGCATCTTGTTTAAAGCAGAAATTGCCCTCTAGACAGCCAGGTGATTTAAAAGGGTAAATGTAACACCATGTTTTTTTTTTTGTTGTTTGTTTTAGTTATCATACCATGATGATTCAAGAAGTTTTGCCTTATAATTTTGTTAGGAAGACCTAGAGGTCATCTGGTCCAGTCCCTTACATGTAAGCCAGGAAAGACATAAAACAATCCAAGATAGTTATCTGGTCAAACCAAAGGGTAGGAAAAGTAAATAGTTTGTGGTAATATTCCCCTACTCGATTTTTATTCATATATACCTCATTTGAAATTCCTTCTATTACATTGTCTCTTATAGATTAGACAAAAATAAGTTAGGAGGTTATGTGATGTAATACAGATATCAGTGGCTTGAGTCTCAGGATACCTGGGAACTCTCTGCTAGTGGCTAGCTATGTAACTTCGACGAATCAATTTACTCCTTTGGGCCTAATTTTCCATACCTGTAAAGCAAGGATTTAGACTACACGACCTCTGAGGTCCATTTCAACTCTCAGGTAACATACTTGTCTCCAAAACAGAGAAATTACAAATACTACAGAGGTCTAACTCAGCTCCCAAACTTCAAGTTCATTGTGATGTGTTTTGGCTTATCATAATCATGCAAATAAGTCTAAAATCTCTACCCAGAAATTCATTATCAATCTATCAATGAGGAAGCATAAAGCAAATAGCAAAGCTTTTTCATTGGGAAAGGACAACAAAGTGAATAATAGAGAAAATCAAGAAACAGAACTACCCTCAGACTCCTACCCATTATACAAAAGGTATGATCTCTCTTAGATTTATAACTTAATGAGGAAGGAAAGAAACAACTTGGTAGGGAATATATTCCAGGTAGGGGAAGGGTGGCATCATGGCTGGAGTACCTTTCAGACCTTCTGTGCTATTTCTTGTTTCTGCTTCTTTCAACTCCCTTAGTGCACCATTAAGGGTCTCCTTGACGCTGCCTCTTCCTCTTTGTTTCCATAGCCATCCTTCTTCTGAAGCTCTCCTGTCACTACTCTCTTTCTCTGAAACTGCCATTTTCTGATTTTCTGACAAACTGCTTCTGCCATCCTCTGAAGCTGTCATCTGTTTCAGTGACTGCTTCTTTCTCCCGGGGCTGGGGAAGAGTGTTATGTCGTTTCTTCCCAGGGGTAGTTTGATCACTCTTTTTGTGGGACCATGCGAGGCGAACATGCCATGGTCCTTAATCAACACACTGTCTGCTCTTTTGTTAGTTGTGACTTTATCATCATCACCAAAAAAAAAGCAGGGGACACACTGAGTCATCTAACCCCAGTTCTCATTCCTGGTTCTGTCAGGTCAGGTAAGTTCATCTTAACTCTTTCATATCCCAGAATATAGCTCATGTTCCCCCATGTCATCTTTGCCATATAAGTCATGACTTTTATTTTCAACTCTAACTGTAAAGCTCAAAGCTAGAGGCCAACTTCTACAAGCCTCAAGGAGGCATTTAAGTAACACTGGATGAGGAGAAATAGGAATGGTGACTTTTGCATATGCCCCTGGCATGACAAATTCCTTGTCTCTTATACACAAAATAAATACTAGTATCATGCTCCTAGTCTTTTCCATGACCAAGGATAAGTTTACCATATTAGGAGACTGATGCTTTGGATCCTTTAGGGATGAATTGGAGAAGAGATAAGCCTTAAGGGCTGGAAAGAACATAATTCTGAGAAGGTCTTGGAGACCAGAAGATGGAGAATGAGAGGACCAGACCTGAAAAGTCAGGCCTAGTGTGACTGCCAGGGGATAACAGAGGTGAAAGTGGAGGGGAAACCCTAGAAAGAAAATTTCACCTTGAGCCAATGGTTATCTGTCCTCTCCTCGTATCCAAGTCATGGAAGTCAAACTTCCTTGGTTCTTAGACAAGATAAATGAATAATTGTTCAGAATTCTTACAACTCTTTATTTTTGAGGATAATTTCAAAGTCCCAACAAAAGCAATCTAATTTCCAACAAAAGAATATTATTTTTTCTTGTGTTTTGCTTATCTCTCTCTCCCTCTCCCTCTCTCTCTCTCTTTTTCTACACACACACACACACACACACACACACACACACACACACACACATATCTTTTTGCTTTAAGAGAATATTCTATCAGGTGGACAGCAGCCCAACTATAAGGCATGACATGTGTTCTTACCATTTCTTTGTAAAGAGATGTAATAGCCTATTGAATTATGCTTATTTGTGCTTTACCTGGGATACCTGGCTTTGAGACCAAACTATCGAGGAATCGTGCTGCAAAAAATAATGAATACCTCAGTGATTTGCTCAGCGCCATCCACCCACCTCAATGCTGTCAAGATGCTTTGCCGGTGCCCTCATCTGATGGTTAAATATAGGCTTTGAGGATTTTTTTTTGCTCCTTTTCAGATGAAAACTCTCTTCTCTGCTTAGCAAATCGATAGAGCAGCCCAGCGAGAGAGGGCCTGTCTGCAGCCCTCCTCCGTCTGCTTGGCTGGTGAATGAGTTTGAAGGCGGAGTGAAAGAGAGCCAGGAGGTTCACAGCAGTGTCTCTTTCAAGATACAAGTTAGATACAAAAGGGAATTAAAAACTTCACGTTGAGTTGTTGTCACTCTACCCATGTCTCGCCTCGGAGAGTTCTACAGCTGGAGAGTGCTGAGAATTCAGCCCTTTGGAGCGATTACAATTCATATTGACTATAAACTTCCCACTGTGTGGATAAAGGAGGGGAGGTACATGCCAAGTGCTCAGAGGGGTGAGCGTAAGTTATTTCACCATCTGATGATATACACCATGTTGGGAAACATTATGGGGAGAAAACATCCTTGTGTTGTGAAACTGGTAACAGATCATCCAATATGCATTAATGGAATGGAAACTGAGGTGCATTTGTAAAATGAAGCAAGTGGTTGAGCTGCTTTGTCAGGCAAACGTCTGGACCAAATGGAGCTTGGTTTTATACAGATTATGCTCAGAGGAGGAAATGGAACTTGCTCTTTAGACCCCAGAATGGGCTCCCAATGTCTCAAAAACAGAAAATCATTCCTGTATCAATTCTAAGGCGACACTCGGAACAATCTAAAGGCTGAAATGAGGCTCACACGTGGTGATTTCATAAGGCCTGCTACTTAAAACATGTCTCACTCGGAAAGAAAATTACATAGCTATTGTTATCCCTACTGTGGCTATATAACAAGATGACCACCAAGGCAGTGTGGTTAAGTGGATATAGTGCCACAAATGGAGTCAGGAAGACCCATGTTTCAGTTCTGTCTCTGGCACAAGTTGGATGATGAGGGGGAAGTTGCTTAAGCCGTCTGAGCCTCACTTTACTCAGCCTCAGTACGGAGATAATAGCCTCACAGATTTGGTATGAAAAATATCAATAAGCATTTCTTAAGCTCACTGTGTGCCAGAAAGGGTACTAAGTGCTGAGGATACAAAGAAAGGCGAAAACAGTCCCTGCCCCGAAGGAGTTCTCATCTATTCAGGGAGGAAACAGGCAAAAAATTGTGCATGCAGGATAGAGTCAGTTTAAATGGAAGGTAATGTCATAACAAAAGCATGAGAGTTCAAGGGACCTGGAAAGGCCTTTTGCAGAAAGCAGGGTTTGAGCTGAGTGTCGAAGGAAGCTAGGAAGACCAGCAGGTTGAGTGGAGGGGGAAGAACAATCTAGGCATTGGGGGAAGCCGGTGAAAACACATAGACTTGGAAGATAGAGTATGGTGATTGAGGAATGGGAAGATGGCCACTGTTACTGGATCAAAGAGTATATGGAGAGCAGTGGGTAAGAAGACTGGAAAGGTAGAGAGGGGCCAGGTTGTAAAGAGCATTGGACATTAAACAGAGCATTTTATATTTGATATAGAAGTGATAGAGATCTACTGGAGTTTAAGTGGGGCGGGCCTAGGGTGGAGGAGTGAGAGAGAATGTGTGACATGGTCAGACTTGTACCTTAGGAAGATCACTTTGGCACCTGAGTGGAGTCTAGACTGGCAAAGGGACAGATCTGAAGTGGTGAGACCAACCAGAAAGTTACCTCCCTAATGCAGGTGTGAAGGAATGAAGACCTACAGCAGGCTTGCAGTTGCTTAGGTGGAAAGAAACAGAGATGTGAAGATAGAAACAATGAGACTTGGAAACAAATCTGCTATAATGGTGAGTGCTAGTAAAAAATTGAAGATGATACATAAGGTCTAAGACTGGCTTGTCTGGGAGGATGTTGGTTCCATTGATAATAGGGTGACATGGAAGAGGGGAGGGTTTGGGGAAAAGATAATAAATTCTATTTTGGACATGTTGATTTTGAGATGTCTACATGTATCTAGTTTGAGATGTTCAAAAGGCAGGAGCCCAGGCATGACATTAGAACTGGAAGTCATCTGCATAGAAATGATTATTGAACCCCTGGGAACTGATAAGATCAATAAGCAAAATGGTACATTACAGAGAAAGAAGAGAAGAAGGCTCTGGACAGAGCCTTGAAGGATACCTACAGTGAATGGGCATGTCCTTAAGAAAGAGCCAGCAGAGGAGATTGAAGAGGAACAATCAGATGGGTAGGAGAAGAATCCGAAGAGAACAGTGTCAGGAGAACCCAGACAAGAGACTATGTATGAGAAAGGCAATCAACAGAGTCAATGGAAAAACAGAGAGAGGTTGGAAAAGATGAAGATTCATTAAAGACCATTAGATCTGGCAATTAAGAGGTCAGTGGTAACGTTGGAGAGAGAAGGAGGAGATTAGAATTGAAGGAAAGATATGGAGGTCTTGACTGTAGACAGCTTTCTCAAAAGTTTAGCCAAGATGAGGAGAAGATATAGAAAAATAGCTATAGAGAATGGTTGGATCCCATGAGCAACTTTTAAGGCTGGGACTTGGGGGAACCTGGTCATGTTTGTAGGGAGCAAAGAAGGAGCCGGTAGTTAGGGAGATATTGAAGATTAGTCAGAGAGTGTGGGTGCTAATCAGGGCAATTTGCTGGAGAAGACAGGATAGGATCAAATGTATATATGTACTGGCATTTGCCTTGGCAGGAAGAAGGGCCAATCCTCCTTGTGAGGCAGGGGTGAAGAAGAGAAAACAGAAGGACATATCTGAGTGGCATGAGAAGTTGAAGGGAGAAGAGGGAGTTCTTGGCAGATGGCCTTAATTCTTTTTGGTAAAGCAGGAGACAACGTCCTTAGCTGAGATGGTGTGAGAAAGGGTGCTGAGGGAGGCCTGAGAAGGTTTGAAAATGTTTGAAATAGCTACTATGGTGAATGGGATAGTGAATTAAGGGAGAATTGACTTGCTGCATGGAGGCCCCAGGTGAAATGATGTAGCATAAATTTGTAATTTTGTAGTGGACCTAGTCAGCACAGTTTCATGATTTTCCCCAACTCTGTGCAGCATCACATAAATAGGACCAAAGGCAGAAGCAGATGGTAGGAGTGATCCATGGCTGGGATTGGGCTAGGTGTGATCAGTAATAGGACGAGGGGACAAGAGATTCAAGGGTAGAAGATATTGTAGAATTTAACTGATCCACCAAGGGGCCAAGATAGGGAAGGTAGGAGAGTAACCAGTGCAGGGTTGATGGCTTGAGAAGAAGTAATAGAGGGCTTGAAGGTCACAGTGAGGATGAAAAACAGGGTTAGGCTAATAAGGCAAAGGGGAGAATGGAATAGTAATGAATTATGATCATATGAAGAAATTTCAGAGTTCACAAAGAAGTAGAATACTGGTGCCTGTATCTTTCTTGTAGGAAGCTAAGGCATTCAAGGGAGAATCAATATGTACTTTGAAATCCATTAGTATAAGGGCAAGAGTAGGGGTGGAGAAGAAAAAAAGACCATGAGCTAGGCAGTTATCTCACTGAGGAAGGCAGAAGAATATCCAGAGGATCAGTAGCTAAAAACTACCTTTGGCAAGAAGCTTTTCTCTAGTCTTCCTTAATCTTAGAGCATTCCCTCTAAGACTACCACCGGTTTATCCTGCGTATTTCTTGTTTGTACATGGTTGTTTGCATGGTGTTTTCCCCAATAAACTATGAGATCCTTGAAAAAAGGCACTGGATTTTGTTTGTTTTTCTTTTTCTTTTTTAGTGTTTCTTTGTTTGCCTATTTATCCTGACAAAGTTATGGAAAGTTCCTTTTACCCTTAGATTAGTTAAGAGAAGTTTGAATTTTTCTTAAAGAAGCTTCAATTAATGTAGCAGGAGTGAGGTGAATAGGGGAGCCAAACTGGAAATCTTTCCATGCTCTGGTCCCTTGCTAAGGGATATGTACCTTATTCAGATGACGCCACTAATTGGAGACTATCTCAAAGATGACTGGCCACTGAGATTCAAAGGACAGGTTCCTTGATGAAAGTCTACCCTCCACTAACTCTAGTAGACCAATTATTTTCAGGACAGCCTTCAAACATTGGAGACAAATCTGGAGTTGCCATGTCTTACCAACAAGGTCCATGTCCCTACACATGGGTCCAGAGCACATACAAAGGTCCATCGGATATACCCCAGCCCAGTAAATCAGGGGTTTCCCTAATCACTGTTGTTACACTAAGCCAATGTGTGTATCTGATAGAAACAGCAAATACAAAAGTATTGCAGAAAGTTGTTTTTTTTTAATTTTAATAACTAAACAAGTTAAATCTATTTACAAAATTACCTTGATTGATGCAGTATAAAAACTTCCTGGGTTTCCTCTCATTCCCTCTAACTAATGACTATGCTGGTTTTCTATTCCACATCCACACTGGCCCCCAAGAATTCTCATCTTTTGCCCTGCTTCCTAGACTAAAGAACTTAGATAGCCTAGATTCAAGATTTCTAAATTCCTAGACTCCTTCGTTTGCATTCATTCCATGCTTCAGTAATCTTGATAACTCCTCCTTTGCCCTTCTTCCCAGTTCTGGGTCCTTCAAAGTCTTATTTCTCTTCAAACTATTACCTGGGACATTCTCTTTAGCCAGAATGTAAGGCCACTACTATCCTTCAGTGAAGCTGAAATTCTGGGAAAGAAAAGAATCAAGGGGGACATGATCATTGTCTTCAAGGATTCTAATATAGAAGTGGAATTCATCTTATTCTGCTTGACCCAGAATGCAAAATTAGGAGCAATGGGGGACGGGAGTTTTAAATGGAAAAATGTCCTAACAACTAGAATCACACATAAGTAGAATGGACTCCCGTATGCAGTAATGACTTTGCTCTTGTTAGAGATCTTCACATAAGCCTGGATGACCAGTTGTCTGATATGTTGTTGTACAAATTCTTTTGGGGGTAAAAATTGGGCTGGATCACTACTGACATCCCTTAGAGCTTTAAAATTCTGTTATTCAGTGATTCTTCTAAAACAGTTTACGATCCACATTTCACTAGCATCCCTGCTCATGATTTTAAAGATTATCTTTCCCTGCGCCCTGATATATTTTATTACCTGATATTCTTAGGGGCACCAAGGAGCCCAGTAAGTTACCATTTCCTACTAACAAGCATTTATTAAATGCCTATTCCATGAAAGATTCAGTAATGAGGATACAACAACAAAAAAATGAAACAACCCATGACTTCATGGAGCTTCAGTTCTAGTGAGATGAGTGTAAAACAAGGTAAGAAGTAAAGGAGAGACTAGGCAGACTCCTCCAGAGACATTCGAGAGGGAGAAAGAACCAACATGTGGAGGGAAGGAAGGCTTCCTAGCAACAGGGTTGAATCTTGAAAAGAAGATAAGGAAACTAAAGTGAAGCATGAAAAGGAAGTACAATCCAGGCACGGAGGATTACTTCTGTGAATGCACAGAGATGGGAGATGGCATGTTGGTATTAGGAGGGATGGGAATTTTAAAAGGACAGATTTTGACTTCATGTCAGGAAAAATGTCCTAACAACTAGGTCAGATTTGTCAGGAAGAAATAGTACATGAAACAATACTGGAAAGTTAGGTTGGGTTCAGGCTGTAGGAGGCCTTAAATGTCTCAGGAATTTATCTTTTATTTGAGAGGCAATAGGGAATTGCTGAAGGATTTTGAGCAGAATAGTGACATGGTCAGACCTTTGCTTTAGGCAGATTATTTTGGCAGGTGGAAATAACAGCCTTCTTTGGCACAATGGGGAAGAGGAGATGTATTCTCTCATAGAAATACTTTCTGTCTTCCTAGTTTCTACTTTGCTAGCCAACTTTACGCCCCCCAAAAGTCATTTCCAAAGTGCAAAGTCAGTGAATCTAGAGCTTTGGTGAGTTGGCATTGATGAATAAAGGACACTTGGCAAGTTCTCCTCTGAATTCAGAACCCAAATTTATTAATTTAAGGATTTCACCTCTGTAATTCACAGGACTCTGTCTTCATTTTAAGGCTCTCTCTCTCTCTCTCTCTCTCTCTCTCTCTCTCTCTCTCTCTCTATTTCTTTCTCTCACTCTCTCTCTCTCTCTCTCTCTCTCTCTCTCTCTCTCTCTCTTTCTTTCTCTCTCTCTCTCTTTATTTCTTTCACTCTCTCTCTCTCTCTCTTTCTTTCTCTCTCTCTCTCTCTGTCTCTCTGTCTCTGTCTCTCTCTCTCTCTCTCTCTCTCTCTCTCTCTCTCTCTCTCTCTCAGCACTCCTTGCCAGAATGAGAGTCATATCATTTCCCTATTGACTGCAATGGGACATATACTGGCATACAGCCCAGCTCCTAGTGTCAACCCAACTGGATTTTCTAATACAGAGTCAGTCATCTCAGCTTCCATCTTCATTAAAACCCATTAAAGTCATCCTTAGACCCCTTGGGGAGATAGAAAATGTTGGAGTCCTTTGGAAGGGGCTTCAATGGGAAGTCGTATTTTCAAACACTCACCAGGCAAGGACAGTTTGTGTGGGTACGCAGTTCTCTTAGGATCCACACGTATCTGGCACCCAGGTTTTTTTTCTTCCTATTGTGTTTGTCATTACAAGTGATTGACAAGCAGTGAGGTTTTGGAGATTACCAGATGGCTGAATTTCTATGCTTCTGTAGCACTGAGATAGAAGGAAAACTAATCTGACTGAAAGTCTATGCCTTTTTAGTGCTGCTTCTCCTATTCTCACTTTCCTTGCTTTCCTTGTCCCTTCCACCCCCAATCCTGCTGCCAAAAACCTATGTGTGCCTGGTTAGGTTTCCCCTTGGACTTCATTTCAATTAGTTGAGTTAATTTATGCTGAAGCCCATAGGGCATTAAGCCATGCCTCCCATCAGAAGTATTAACAGTTAAACATCTGCTAGGGGAAAAAATGTTATGTGAATTTCTAGAGGTATTTCCATGTATTTCTGTGTAAGCCTATTTGATTTCTCTTCATCGGGGTAGTTTCTTCTTGTTTTTGAGTTTGCTGTTGTTACTATGTTTTAAAATAATGGAATTCCCATGGGGCAGTCTCACTCAACGAAAGATCAATCAAGAAACATTAATTAAGTGCCTATGTGCCAGATACTATGTTATATGGTAAGATATGTGCCAGATACTATGCTATATGGTAAGGATAAAAATAGAGAAATGAAGCACTTTCCACCCTCAAGAAGTTTACTACAGAAGATACAAACGTTATTTACCAAACTTCTCTGAAAAATGACTATAAGGAATGAGAATATATAAAAGCATGAATGAACTATAGCTTTTACCACATATCCAAATGTGGACTCTTCTTTCAAGCAAACACCTTTGAAGACTTTTTCCATTGGTGTTAACATTGCTCAGGACATATGACGAGCTGTTCCTTTAGAATAATCTGCATAATCAGTTGGTAATTCACACAAGAAAACCAGTCTTTACTTGATAGTAATACCTCATTTTCATAACTCTCCCCCAAAAGGACACTAATTAGTTAAATCATATTATTAACTTATTAACTGTCCTTAACCCTAACTTACAAAACAAAAACTTCTAAACATAAAAAATGAAATTCCAGTTGAAAGAATTCAGATTGCCTCCAGGAAAAAAAAATAACTACCACCACCACCCAAGGCTGCAAACTCCAAGAAACATAATGGTTAAATTTAACAATTCAATTCAGAAACAAGTTTGGCAAGCTATCAGGAGAAAGACTTTCAAATACAAAGGAAAGGACATTTGAGTAGTGAAAGACTATTCTGTACCCACTGGAAAAAGAAGGAGGGAATGGAATATTTTCTGAAGAGCAATGGAGTTCAGGCTGCAGCCCAGGATGACCTATTCTGCAAATCTGAGCTTAACCATATAGGACAAAACGTGGGCATTCAGTAATAAAGGAGAGTTTGAAACATTTTTAGAAAAAAAATCAGAAGTGAAGAGTTTATTTGACTCTAGAGCACCTCAAACAACAGAAATGAATAAATACAGCAGGCAAAGATAGTAACAGCAACAAACTGACAATAGAGAGACTGGTCAGAGATTTCTCTCTAACTGTACACAAGGAAATAGGGCTGACAGTGGAAATATGGTAGAAGTAACAGTAAAGAGGTAGCTAGATAGGGTACTATGGAGAGAAACTAGGAACAGGTAAATGTATCTTTTGTGGTACTACATTACAACATGGCAGGGCATATAAAAGAGAAGGAGAGGAGGAGAGGGATAGAAAGGAGTGAATGATGAACCATGGTCAAATCAAGAGTTAACAATGGGGGTAAAATGATCTTTGTGGTCCCAGAAAGAGAAAAGCCTACAGGGGGAAGGGTGAGGGTCAGGGAGGAAAGGCTAAAAAGGTGGGAGGAGGCAAACAGCATTATTTTGGAGGTGTCAGGGGGTTCCACTGATGAATATTCCTGTAGGCAAAGAGAGAGGAGGAGGACATTAGCCTGGATAAGGTCTGGAGGATCTGAAGCCTGAAAAATCTGCTTAACCTAGGACAGTGACTTAGAACCTCTGGCAGCAGCTTCCACTTGGAAGAGTGAGAGATCATGGACACTGAGATTTTCAGGAATAAAATAGTATCAATAAGGGTGGGTATAAATCAGTGGTGGTTTGCATAATCCACCACTGGGTGGGCTGGGCGCCCTACCATGAAGCAGTGCTAGGAGGAACCCATTGGATAGAATATTGTGCCTAGCATCAGGAAGATCTAAGTTCAAGTTTTATTTCAGAAAATTTTTCACTATGTGACCCTGGGCAAGTCACTGGACCCCTGCTCACCTCAGTTTCCTCATCTGTAAAATGAAGCTAATAATACTACCTATGTCTCAGGGTTGTTGTAAGGATTAAATGAGATAAAAATTGTAAAATGCTTAGCATAGTGCCTGGCATATAGTAGGCACTATATAAATGTTAGCTGCTAGTTTTTTATCATTCCAATAATAATGAAAATTATTATTAGAATTAATAATAATGATTGGCATTGTTCTGGAAATGTGGCATAATGGAAAAGGAAAATCCATAAGGTGCACTCTACAAGGCAGTGGCAGGAAGTGCCTAGAGGGGAGACCCTAGATTGGATATGTTGGAAGTTCTGATTACATGAAGAATACAGAGGAAAGAGAAAGACCAAATGATTATAGGAATCATAAATCAAAGAATGGGGGTCTGGGATAAACAGAAAGAGAAGGCAGATAATGAAGAGAATGAGAGAAATCCTTTTTGGTACGGGGTGCAAAAAATGAACTTTTAAAACTAAGGAGCAGAAGGAGAAGTGAGGAAGGGGAAATAGACAGGAAGAGGAGATCAGGATTGAGAGGAAGAGAGCCAGTGGGAACAGGGCTGCCTTAAAAAATGATTAAAGTAAAGTAGCAGAAAGAACATGATACTGTTTAAAGCAGCAGAGGGAACTCTAGGGGCAGCTAGGTGGCACAGTGAATAGAGCACCAGCCCTGGAGTCAGGAGGACCTGAGTTCAAATCTGGCCTCAGACACTTGACATATGTACTAGTTGTGTGACCTTGGGCAAGTCACTTAACCCCAATTGCCCTACCAAAAAAAAAAACCAAAAAAAAAGAAGAGAATAAAAAACTGAAAAATTTCTGCACGTCCAACATTAAGGCAACTAGGATGAAAGGGGAGGTGATCAAATCGCAAAAAAAATCTTTGTATCAAGTTTCTCTCATGATAGCTTGGTATCCAAGATGGATACTACACATACATATATACATAGATATACATACACATGTATATACATATATATACATATTCATGTATACACATACATACACAATATATGTATATGTGTATCCCAATAGATTAATGGTCAAAGGATGTGAATAAACAGTTCTCAAAAGAAATGCAACGTGTTTACTACTGCATGAAAAAAATGCCTCAAATGACTAATAATAAGAGAAATGAACATCAAAACAACCCAGAGACTTACCCCCTATAAATTGGCAAAGGTGAAAAAATGGCAATACTCAGTGTTGGAGGGGTTGTGGAAGGATAGGCACACAAATACATTGTTGGTGGAGCTGTGAAATGGCAGAACCATTTGGGAAAGTAATTTGGAATTTTGCAAATAAAATGACTAAAATATCCTTGCCCTTTGAGCTAGAGGTTCCTTTACTGCGCATATAAAGAAGCTATTGATGAGAAAAAAGTCCCCATATGCTTCAAAATATTTATAGCAGTATTTTTCATGATAGCTGAAGATTAGAAACAAAATAGATACCCATCAATTGGGAAATGGTAAACAAATTGTGGTACATAATGTAATATGGGATATTACTCTGCTGTAAGTAATGGGATTGTGTGTGTGTGTGAGAGAGAGAGAGAGAGAGAGAGAGAGAGAGAGAGAGAGAGAGAGAGAGAGAGAGAGCAATAGTTTTTTGTTGTTTTTTTTTTTCTGGGAAACAGGTTAGACCAATACACAGCTTTAAATCCATTATTTTCTATCCTAGATAAAAGTAAATATAGTTTCTAAATTAAGTAGAGGATGGAACCAAAATACATTATTACTCATGATATTCATGGATGATAGCAAGTTATTCATCTCTGATTAAAAAAACACACAATAAAGAGCTCTTTCACTTCATGGAATACTTATCCAATGATATCAAAATGTCATTTGGACTTAATAACTGTAAAATTCTTAGTATACATCAAGGTCCAACCAAGGATAATATCCATGTGAACCTAGCTAACAATGTCAACAAAGAAGTGTAAAATAAATTCCTGGATCATGAGGATTTTTTAGTGAGAAACAATGGGTTTTATGATGGACCTGTTAATCACCTGTGGAAATTTTAAAGTGGTTATTTTTAGGCACAACTTGGACTTATTGATCAATGCAGGTTATACAAGGAAACAACAAAACATAAGTAACTCATGGCTGCAGGCTACAAACATTTAGCACCTACCAAAATGTGCCCCGCCCCTTTTCCAGACACAGTAGATAGAGTACCAGGGAGGGTCTGAAACAGGAAAACTCATATTCCCAACTTCAAATCTAGCCTCAGACACTTAGTAGCTATGTGACCCTAGGCAAGTGACTTAACCCTGTTTGCCTCAGTTTCCTCATCTGTCAAATGAGCTGGAGAAGGAAATGGGAAACTACTTCAGTGTCTTTGCCTAGAAAACCCCAAATGAGGTCATGAAGAGTCAGACATGACTGAAATGACTGAATAATGAAATATGTATCTTGTATATGCACTTATATGTTTTATTTTAAAAATTATATTGTACTTTATTGTTTTATTATATTTTGCATTTTAATTGTATATCATATGTGTATATTGTATAAAATATATTTTACATAAGTACATATTCCTTTTACCAATAAAATATAAACTCCTTGAGGGCAGGCACTGTTTTAGGTTTGACTTGGTATCCCCCAAATGCAGCATAGCACATGCTTAATAAATATTTGTCCATTGATTGCTCTGGACCTCAAGTTCATCAGCTGTGAGCTGAGACACCTAGACTCAGATATCTTCAGGGTCTTTACCAAATAGATTCTAAACTTAACTGTCCCACTCAGTTTGCCAGCTGCTAGTCCAAATAGGTAAATTTCAGGCGATGCTTTTCTAGTACCTTCTTGGATCCTTGCAGAAGTGGAGGCTCTTCAGCCCTGTTTTCTTGCAAAGCTAGGCATTGAATGAAACTGTTCCTGGTAGGGAGAGGTTTCAGGATTCCACTGTTCCTAATGAGGAACCCTAGATTTAGGAAGCTTCATGGTCTAATCAGGTGGGAACCATTAGGACACTACCAAGCACCTTATTCCTCATTCTTGTATACAACCAAGAGAAAGAGCTATTCCATCAGGTCTTGAGATGATGAGGTACATGATAAGAAATACAGTCTAACCACAGTCCCACACATCTCTCCCTGAGAAAGCACTTCACAGAATCATAGATTTAGAATTGGAAAGGACCTCAGAGGCCATCCACTAGTCCTCAGGTGGGGAACCTGAGACCTCAAGGCCACTTATGGCCCTCTAAGTCTTCAAGTGCATCCCTTTGACTGAATCCCTACATGTGGCCTTCCACACCCCTACAGTAGTCCTACCACTTCATTTTACAGTTAAAGAAATTGAAACCCAGGGTCATATAACTTTGGTAAAATTTAAACTCAGGGCCTTAAAGACTAGTACCAGTGTTCTTTCCATTGCATTATGCTGTCTCCATGAGTTTTTAAGTCATGAACAGTCTTGACAGGGAAAAGTCCACACCTTTCTTCACCCACATTCAAACTTCATAAATACAGAGGTATTTTTAGACATCTCCCATTTTCCTAGTTTTTGCTAAATAAATGGGTTTTACTTAGGAGAATTACGTAAAAAAGATGACTGGGAAGGTAGGAGAGAGGCAGCTACAGAATTAGATTAAAGATGGGCAGAGTGATAAAGAGGATTTGGTTTAAAAGATGGGAAACAGAAATAGCATGAGTCTGAAATGAGGAAAGACAGAACAAAAAGAAGTAGGTTAGTAGGCACCTTATGATTAAAAGGGAATCATAAAATAGCTCACTTAGAGAGCTTAACTAGAAATCACATGGTCTGAAATGTGTTTCAATCCCCATCACCTTCCTGTGCTTCCTCTTTTCTCACTGACCAGAGAGAGTAGGCACTTAATGACCCGAGGAAGTGGTTCAGGTCAATACTGGGCTCTCTTGTGACCTCAGATCACAGCCAACTGATGACTGCTCAGTGACCTATATAAACAGACGTACTTTTTTTCATTTCAGTTTTTGGTAGATAAATGTTAGGGCCAGGGTTCCAATGAATAGATCAGGAACCAATTAGCTTTAGAAATTCATAGCAACTGCAGGACAAAAGAGATATCCTAAGGTCATTTTGTCCCTACCCCAGCCTCCAGGAATTAAAACACTTCAAACATTCTAGGAAGTCTCTCACCAGAGTTACTGGATTAGCCTCCATGACTCAGTCAAGTATGACTATACTCAGAAATATTTTGTTTAAATCTCATTTATGTTTTAGCATATTTTTCCTGGCTTGTTTGAAGGTGTTAGCCCACAAAAAAAAATTCAAGTTTTCTGAACTCAGTCTTTCTTGCTGCAAGGCTTTTCTCTCTTTTGTTTGTTCAGTCATTTTCAGTTGTGTCTGACTCTTTATGACCCCATTTAGGGTTGTTAACCTGAAAGTTTGGTTAAAGGAGGCAAACAGAGCTAGGTGATAAAAAATTCATATTATTTATTTATTCCCTTAAGCATAGCGGACAGACGTGATCATGACTTGTACAGAAGAATGAACAGGTTTTTATATTTCTAGAACAGTCACAATTCAGCATGTTTTGTGTTACTCAATTTTATGATCCCCATGTATGTTTAACCATGATACAAGACAAGGATTTTCCTTAATGGAATAGGTTGTAAATACAATAAGATAAGAGTGTTGACAAGTGTTGGTTAAAACTACAACTCAGCGTTTTCGTGTTTAATTTACCACTAACATCCCATAACATAGTATATGCCCATAAAATATTGAGTGAGGTAGTTTCTCGGGATTAGGTTCTCATCCTTTAATGGTTAACAGGGGAAAGAATGTTCTTAGGTCAGCCCAATCTGGCCTTGTTGACAGAGGAAAAAGGTATTCTCTGAGCAAACTTCAGAGAGCAAAGAAGCCCAGGTCCAGGCTCTTCTTCCAGTTGATCCTTAATTCAGGCTCTGGGACTTATTGAAATTACAAGAAATGATATAAAATGGTATAAAATGTTCCACAGGGTTTGCTTGGCAAAGATACTGGAGTGGTTTGCTGTTTCCATCTCCAGCTCATTTTACAGATGAGGAAACTGAAGCAAACAGGATTAAGTGACTTGCCCAGGGTCACATAGCTAGTAAGGATTGGAGGCCAGATTTGAATTCATGAAGATGAACCTTCCTGACTCCAGGCTTGGCACTCTATCCACTAGCTGCCTTCTCTCTACCTTACACATATTTGCTTTTTTTATCTAGTGCACTCAACCTCCTTTCCCAGAATCCCCCATACCTGGAACTTCCTGCTAGAAACTAATGCCCCATGCAGTCTTGTTAATTGGTACCTCCATGCCTTGGACATTAGAAGCCACAAACCAATTAAGTCACAACTTTTAGATATTCCACCCTTCCTTATAAAACATTTGGCCTTCTTTTGCATCCCCAACCAGACTATTGTGTGAAATAGCCGACTTGCACCTTCACTGAACTGGAGGGTGTAACAAAGAGTGACAAGACCTGGGGCCAAGATCATTCCAGGGCCTGCCTTCTGTTGGTGGATCATTGGGTAATGGATGTTTCCTCCTCTAAGTGTGGTCTGAGGAGCTTCTTGTGTGAAAGAGCTGAATGTCATTTCTCCATCTCCCTCCTCCCCATTGGAGGAAGTATTCTATAGTCTGGAAATCTGGTTTCATTTTTGTCCTTCTGGTGATTCTGATCCAAATGTATTCTTACCACTGGCCCCATTTCCATTGTACCCAGTGTTATGCCCACAGGTGTATCAAGTTGAGCCAAAAGCCCTCCCATGTTAAAATGAGCCAAATAAAATTTGTTGCTGTGGTTCAGTTGTGTCTGACTCTTCATGACCCCATTTGGGTTTTTCTAGGCAAAGATACTGAAGTGACTTGTCATTTCCTTATCCAGTTCATTTTGCAGATGAGGAAACTGAGGTAAAGAGGGTTTAGTGACTTGCCCAGGGTCACACAACTAGTAAGTATCTGAAGCCAGATTTGAACTTGTGAAGATGGGTTTTCCTAACTCTAGGCCCCATACTCTCTCCACTTCACCACCTAGATGCCCCAAATAAAGTTAAAATCAGTCAAATAAAGATCTATTGCTTCTAGTATCATTTGCCAGTTGTGCCTCCTGGGGAAACCTGAAAGGCTCAACATAGCGGTTGTATTGAACTGTGAAAGTGGAGATGGAGACAGACTGACCACTGTGCTAATTATAACAACCTTTCCTATTGTTAACAAGGTCTTAGTTGGACATCTTAGCATGGGGGCAAAGCAGAGGAGGGGCAGCTTTGAGAAGAGAGAGAGAGAACTATAAATGGTCCTCTGCCGGTGGAAAATTGTGATAATTAGTTTTTCCAGATACTTCCTGTAAGGGACCTGGAACCATTCACCTCTGACCAACCCACATTAATTCTCATTCTTTACATATCTAAAATAGGACTAACAGGAAAGGGGAAGCAGTGCCTCTCCCAGCTGTCACAGGACAGGCAGGGAGCAGAGGGAAACCCAGCTCACTTGGGCTCAGATAAGAACTTCATCTCAAGCTTTCCACCAATCTCAGGCCTCAACTCCAAGTAAATTAACTGAACCATTTCAACAGGCTTGAATTCTGTCTGCAGCTCAACCATCCCCTTGTTTACTGTTGAAATAATTACTACTTTGCCATAATATTAGCTCTGAGCCGTGACTCCATTACCATTATCACCGGAATATTACCCATTTATTATCTCCCAGCAACCCTGGAAGATGAATACTGGGCTTCAGAGACCAATTGTTTTACAGCAGACAGGATCTTGGTGTGCATTGTTTAATGAGGTAAACTACATTATAGCTGGCATTAATTTGGCTGCAGTGTTCTTCACTAAATCACTCTTAACCTGTAAATCTGCCACTGTTTTTGATGTGTATTTAATCAGTGAGGATGGGAGACATCATTTTAAAATGTGGGGGGCAGAAATGATGAGAAAGGGCATGAGACCATGTGTTTTTTGTGTATGAAGGAGGGAAGAGGGTGGCTTGAAATGAGGAAAATGAAAATCAAGGGAATAAAGAAAAAAAATGCCACCTGACCTGCTTGGACAAGGTCTCCCAAGTACAAGTGTAGTGAGTTAGATAGAACCTGTAAAGACAATCTGATTTGCCTTTGTGGACTTGGATCCAAGCAGTACCTCCTCTGGAAATTCCCAGTTCTGTGCCACCTTTGCTGACTTTGTGGGTAGCCAACACTGTCTACAAGAACTGAAATTGAAGAACCAGGTGAAGAGGTAATGAATATACTTGGTGGGGTGGGCTGTGGAAGATTCTTGGAAGAGAACAGATATCTTGAGTTTGTCATTGCCACTTTATAAAAAAGAACCAATGTGGGCATGTATATCATCGTCAGACGAAGCAGAGTTGGAAAGACACCTAGGGTATGAGGGGATGAGCAAAGTCTATGGAAAAAACCTACCTTATCACCAAAATGCATTTCAGAAAACAGAGAAGTCTGTCTCCTTCTTGCCCCACTCCCAAGAAAATTATTATTCTCTTTAAGCTAGTTCTAAACCTTTTGGTTGATGGGGCACCCTTTCACATTCTAATGTATCCTATAGACTCTTCAGAACAATGTTTTCAAACTCATAAAATAAAATATGTAGGTTTACAAAGGAAAGCAATTATGCTGATATATATATATATTTTTTTTCTTCTTTTCCCCCATCCAAGTTCATAGGCCCCCTGAACCTGGATTATTGTAAAATCCTGCTGGTGGGTCTGCCTGCTTCAACTCTCTCCCCACTCCAATTGATCTACTAAAGTGATTTTTCTAGAGTGAAGGTCCAATCACATCATATCCTCAATAACTCCAATGAATCCCTACTGCCTCAAGGGTCAAATACAAAATGGTCTATGTGATATCCAAAGTCCTTCATAACCTAGCCTCCTCCTACCTTCCTGTCTTCTTGCATGGTATTCCCTAACACACATTCTTTGATCCAGTGTCACTGGCCTACTTGCTCTCCTGCAGACGAGATATACCACCTTTGCTCTGGGCAATTTTTCTGGCTGTCCCCAATGGCTGGAACACTTTTCCTCCTCTGCTCTGCCTACTGACCTCCCTGTCTTAAAGTCCCAACTAAAATTCCATCTTTTATTGAAAGCTTTCCCCAAACCCTCTTAATTCTAGTGCCTCCTCTCTGCTAAATATTTCCTATCTATCCCTTGTGTATTTCTATTTGCATATTGTCTCCCCCATTGGATTTTAAGCCCCTTGAGAGTAGAAGCTGTCTTTTGCCTCTTTTTGTATCCCCAACACTGGTAGACACTAAATAAATGTTTATGTTTTGATTGATTGATTAAGAAACTACATCCCAGAGGAAGCAAGGTCTAGGGGAATGAACACTGTAAATGGAGCCAAAGAATCCGCATCCAAATACTGACTCTGCTGCTTAACTAATTTTAATGCTGAGGGTGAGCCAGTTATTCTTTTTGAGTCTCACTTTCTTCATATACAAAATGAGGCTTGGACTAAGTGACCTCTAGGGACCCTTCGAGGTCAGCAGCCTCAGCTCCTCATTGCTCCAGTATCGCCTGCAAGCAAGGACCTCATACTGCTCAAGGGAAGAGGACAAAAGCATTGTTCAGGTTGACTTAATGAAAGAGCCAGTATAGTCCCTTTTCAGGAATGGAAAAACTGAATTTAGCTTATCCAAGTTTAAATGCAAATTATTTCTACATTGGCAAAATTTAGAAAGGCTATTTTGCACAGTAGAAAAATTGCACAAGAAACTGTTTTCTCCTGGCACAGTAGAAAACATACCACACTGTTCATTTATCCAAACATTTACTAGGTGCCTCCTGTGTGCACAATACTCTACTAGTTGGTAGGGGAAGTAGAAAGTTTAGAAAATACATGGACTTTGCCCTCACTTACAGTGTTCTACTTGAATTACATAAACAAATAAAGCTATAGTACACATCGTTATATCATTATTATGAGACATAATTATAATTATCATGATAGAATCATAGTTATGTCACCATATGATAATTACATTTAAAGTTGTAAAAAAATTATAATTATTCTATTCAGTTTTCTGGATCAGAAAGCAATATATTCTTAAATTTTTCTAAAATAATTGAAATTTAATATAATTCAGAGAGCAATGGAGAGGCATATGGTGGATGTGAGCAGGCTGCAATATATAACCAATGAGAAATGTTGAAGAACAGAAATAAAATATGTCATCAAGGAAATATATGATAAGCGGAGAAAATAGGATCATCATATGAAGAAGACAAGGTAGATAGCTAAACTATTCAGCTAGTGCCCTCAAAATGTCAGAAGAAAGTGATCAAGACCTCCAGTAAGTGGAATGCTTCACCCTGGAATGTCTCCTTGAAAGTCTACCCCACTCCCCTCTCCTTTTGATGAGTTGCTCTTGGAACCTCATTTTGTGGAGATGTCTGGCTCAGTCCTGCCTTCGTTCCATTCCCTTCTTGTTCCTGACCTTCTAGACTTTAAAAGTAAGTCCCCTAGCCCAGGTACTTTCATTCCCAATTCTCCCCCAGTCTCCTGGCTTTTCAACTCCCTTTTGTGTGTCATGACAAAACAGGACAATGATAAATGCTGGAGAAGATGTGGGAAAATTGGAACACTGTTACATTGCTGTTGGAGTTGTGAACTGATCCAGCCATTCTGAAGAGCAATTTGGAACTATGCCCAAAAGCCTATAAAAATGCTCATATCCTTTGACCCAGCAATACCACTTCTAAGCATATATCCCAAAGAGATCATACAAGTGGGAAAAGGACCCATATGTACAAAAATATTCATAGCGGCTCTTTTTGTAGTAGCAAAGAACAGAAAATCAAGGGGATGCCCATCAATTCGGAAATGGCTGAACAAGTTGCGGTATATGAATGTAATGGAATATTCTTATGCTATAGGAAATGGGGAAGATACGGACTTTATAATAACCTGGAAAAACCTATAGGATATAATGCTGAGTGAGCAGAGCAGAACTAGGAGAACATTATTCACAACCACAGATATATTGATTCTGTGATGACTAACCTTGATAGACTTTGCTCTTCTCAGCAATACAAGGTTCAAAGACAACTCCAAAGGACTCATGATGGAGAGAGCTAACTGCATCCAGAGAAAGAACTATGGAGTCTGAATGCAGACTGAGGCAAACTGTTTGCTCTCCTTTTTTTTTGTTTGTTTGTTTGTTTTTGTTTCTTTTTTCTCATGGTTCCTTCCATTGGTCATAATTCTTCTTTACAACCTGACTATTGTGTAAATAAGTTTAATGCAAAGTTATGTAGAAGATATATCAGATTCCATGCTGTCTTGGGGAGGGAGAGGGGGAGGGGGGAAGAAAATCTGGAACTCAAAATCACATAGAACTGAGTGTTGTAAACTAAAAATTAAAAAAAAAATCTTAATTTAAAAAGAAAAGAATGAAAACTCCTTGAGTGCAGAGACTTTTTTTTTGCTTATATTTTTATCCTTAGATAAAAATCATTTAAAACAGTGCCTGATATTAGAATGCAAATTCCTTGAGGGCAGGGCTATCTTTTTTTGTTTGTTTGTTTGGATTTTTATCCCTATTACTTGGAAAAATACCTGACTGTACTAAGTACTTTAGTAAGAACTTAGTAAATGTGTATTGCATTACTTCCTTCCTCTTTGAAACTCATTGATGGGGGTCACACTAGGCAGGCAGGCATGGATGATCTATGACTGCATCTTTGAAGGGAGTGTCCCAATGGGTGAGACCACAGAGCCACATGAGTGTTTCAAAGCGATGACTTTATTTTGCCAATTTAGAACTAGCCAATGAGCAACTGAATCAGAATCCAACTGTAAGATACTAAAAGCCAAAGTCCCATCCTTATTCTTTCTTTCTTTTTATTTTTTTCATCACTTCAAGTTCAACTTTTAATTTTTTAACTGGTCAAATAGAACCACTCATTTCTAAGGTACTTTTGTTTTTAAGTTTTACTCCTTAAAAAAATCTTTTTAATATGTATTTTATTCCCCCCAATTATATGTTAAAACAATTTTTTAACATTTGGGTTTTTTAAGTTTTGAATTCCAAATTCTGTCCCTCCCCTCCCCACTCCCTGAGATAGTAAGCAATATAGGTTATGCATGTGCAGTCATGTAAACCAATAAAGATGGATCTATACTGAGGTTACATACTGGTGCCCAAAGTCACTGAATTCTTTTAACAAGGTCAGCCTAGACTGAACTCTAAGTTCTTGTGGGTTTCCAAAGGATAATTAAATTGGATATACTTTTTCATTGCTCAAAAGTCCATTTGGAAAACATGAGTTTTGAAATTAGCACAATTTGGTGTTGTCATTGTTTTTGGTCTGATAGAGACATTTCTGCCATAGATGCAGCCTGACAGCATTGTAACAGGTAGATTTAGAAAGCTTCTTGAGTCACCAAGGGGTGATTTGTTCATGCTTACAAGGCTAGAATGTCACAGGCAGTTCTTCAAGCCAGATCTTTCCGATTCCAAGGTCAGTTCCTTAACCACCATGCCTTGTTGCTTCTTGAGTATAGTTACTCTGTTCTAAATTCTAGGGCCCTTTCTTTCCAAACTGGGTTAGAGCTAAAATGCTTCAAAAGGACCTCCTTTCTAACCCTCCCCACCCCCTCGTCTATCTTCTCCTGCAGTGCTGAAATCCACTCATCTAGGGAGACTGTGGGTCTTTCAATTTAAGAGCTAATCTCTGAAGTATGAGAAACTTGCAGGCAGTGTAAATTGGGAATATCTATAACTGTACATCCTCTTGACTGGAAGCTTTTTGTATCTTGAAAACTTACTTTTGATCTCGGAGCATGTATTTGAAACATAATTGCTCTGTGCGTGTGTGTGTGTGTGTGTGTGTGTGGTGTGTGTGTGTGTGTGTGTGTGTGTGTGTGTGTGTGTGGTTTCCTTCTTAACAGTTACAACACAATAATCATAATTTTCCTGCTAAAATACAAGTATAATTAAAGATAAAAGAGAATCTTCTAGGGAGCCTCATCACCAAATGAGGGAGTATAGCCCTTGACTTAATTTCTAAACATCCCCTATCTGCTTCCACTTCCAATTATAAGATTCCATAGGTTCAGTCTTTCTTCCTTTGCCATTTTACTTACTCTCATTGCCCCCCTACACACACACACACACACACACACACACACACACACACACACACACAAGTTAGAGAGGAAATTTCCCAGTTATTATATGTGCTAAGAGATATTCTAAGACTTCTTTGTTTTCTACTAGAGCTTTTGTCACTTATATGTGCTTTAAGAATCTTGTGAACCCAGGATCCTGAAACAGACACTAGTGGGTCTTCATGAATTATAATCAATAATTCTCTGTCTCTGTCTGTCTCTGTCTCCATCTCTGTCTCTCTCCCCCTTCCCCCTCTCTCCTTCTCTCCATCCTTCTATCCTTCTCTGTCTGTCTCTTTCTCCCCTTTGCTGTCTCGATTGTCTCTGTCTCTGTCCCTCTGTCTTTGTCTCTCTCTTACACACACACACACACACACATACACACATTGAAAACAGGATGTATACTTATTACATACTTAGGATACATGGGTTGCTTTGGAGAAATTCTAGTTCAAATACAAGTATTCCATTTTACTAGAGAATGCTTTTGCACGGGGGAACATTGATAAATCTCAACCCCTCACACAGAAAGAGCAGGCACACATAATATCATGAGATCGAGAGCTGGAAGGGTTTTTAAAGGCCATTTTATCCAGCCTCCTCATGTTGGCGAAGAGGAGGATTTGAGCCTGAGCCCCCTGGCTCCAAATGCATTGCTCTTCATTCCTTTCCAAGATGCTTTCTGGAGTTTGGGGTGCATCAGGTTCTTTGGTAACTCAAAGAAGCCAAGAGACATGATAATAATGATGGTTCCTATTTAAATCAGGGCTTTATAGCTGCTGGTTTAAGTGTCTTCTGTGTGCCCGAGCACAATGTGCCAGGTACTTAGTAAGAACAGAAGTTCAGGGACCTCTCAACCCCAGAGATTCCAGTTAGGAGGCTTCAGAAATGACCTTTCAGTTATCTAAAAATCACTAGAGATGAAGGGGCCTCCAGCCCTCAGGTAATTTATTCCTTTATATGATGAGAATTTATTAAGTATCTCCTACTTTATGTGCTCTGGGGATACAAAAACAAAAGGGAACAATCAGTATCCAGCTTACATTTTATGGTGGGAGGCATTTGGGCTTGGGAAGGCAGGGGAGGGGAGGCGACATGTTTCCAGAAAAGTAAACGCAGACTCCAGCAAAAGAGTCTTGCCTCTGCTTTCCAGGTTTTATATTCCCTCTCTACCAACAAACATTTGGCCAGGGGCACTTCCAGTTCTCCTTAGCTCTTAGGCCGTTGAAAAAGCAAAAATCACCTTAGGGTAGAAGAGTCTTTCAGTATTTCAGTGAATCTACAGATGGCAATTTATACCTGCCTTTTCATCCCCTGCAATTCTTGCCCTTGTCCTTCCACAAATCAATCCTAGAAGATTTCCTCCTAGCGCTGGAGGCCTCCCTCTAATCCTTTCTACATAGCCTGGGTATCTGCATCACTTGGGTGCTCTCTGTTCTGGTTAATTCCTTGCTTTATCATCTTTCCCCCCAACTATCTATTTCTTGTACCACTTCTTGTATCACATAATTTTTGTGTGCACTATACACTGCAGCCTACCCATGCCTACCATGTATCTCTTTGTCTTTTGTTCAGTTGTTTCAGTCATCTTTGATTCTTTGTGACTCCATTTGGGCAGATACTGGAGTGGTTTGCCATTTCCTTCTTCAGCTCATTTTACAGATGAGGAATTGAGGCAAACAGGGTGAAGTGACTTGCCTAGGGTCACACAGCTTGTAATGTCTGAGGCCAGATTTGAACTCAGGATGATGGGTCTTCCTGACTCCAGGCCCAGCACTCTATTTAACCACTGTACCACCTGGCTGCCCTCTTGTCCTTTGGGCCACTTGTAATTCTGACTCAGGAAATTGTTCTGTGATATACCACCTTATAGCATCAGAAAAAAATGCTAAGTAGTGAAAAAAAAAATAGGTCTGTGTGCCAGACCCTAGTTGCTTTATTCTTGAATATTTAATTCAGCTCAAACCATTAATTCAACGAATATTTATGAAGCTCTACTATATGCAAGATACTCTGCTAGGTATTATAAAAACATATTTATGTAGCACATAGGACTTAACTCTGGCCTTAACCTTTAAATATTCTTCCCTATGACTCCCCACCAAAAGCAGCTAGAATGCATAGACAGCACAGTTCAGTGGATAGAGTTCAGGACTTAAAGTCAGGAAGACCCAAGTTCAAATCTTGCTTCAGATAATTACTAGCTGTATGACCCTGGGCAAGTCACTTAATGTTTTTGTGCCTCAGTTTCTTCTTCTGTAAAATGAGGTTAGATTCAATGATCTTTAAAATCTCTTCTGATCTAACTAGTACATGATTCTTCAGTCCTCTGAAGTCCTCTGCTTAGCCACACTAAATATTGGAAAGCAGTTTGACAACCAGAGTTTATAGTAGGAGATAAAGAGGACTTTCTCCCGGGGCTATCTCAGCTTCAATGTCAGACTCAAACTGGATGAAAGTCACTTATCTCTGTTTGCTCAACTACTAAGTGAGAAGTTTGGTAAAGTGGAAGGAACATTGGCTTCGGTGCAAAAGGCTTGGGTTCAAAGCTCTCCTTTGTTGCTTACTGCCTGGGTGACCTTGGACAAGTCATTTGAATTATCTGAGCCCCAAATTCTCTCACCCCTATGTGGGTGAGTCTAAGATATTTTCCCATATTATCTAAAACCATTAGCAGAAAGACTCTCCTACTGTAATGGACTGAATCTCAGGCCCAGTCTTCTGGTGAAGTTCTATTAATGGTCACCCCAAATGATCAAGAGCTGTTGGATTCTATGATCCAGGAGGCATTTATGAAAAGAAGCACCAAAAGCTGGTTTGTGTGTTTTTGAGGCCGTGGTGGCAAAGCAGGGAGCGTTTGGGAAGGGGCATGTGGATATGATGTTTTGGAGGTTCCAGGTCTCACCTCTATAAAGATTGGGCAGAAAGCCTACTCAAAAGGGAGGGGTATGACTGTGTTCACCTGCGTGCTAGATGACCCATAAGCAATTATACCACATTGTACAAGCTGCACAGGATTGTGGAAGAGCTCATGACTTTGATATAAAAGGTTATATCATAAGCAAATTAGAGGCACAATGAAGAAATTACTTTTCAGATCTATGAATAGAAGATAATTTTATGACCAAACAAGAATAGAATGGATCATAGAAGAGAAATTGGAAAATTTCGAATACATAAAATTTTAAAAGTTGTTACACAAATAAAGCAAATATAGCTAAGACTGAAGGGGAAACAGTTAGCTAAGGGGAAAAACAAATCCTTGCAGTGTTTGTCTGATAAAATTCTCATTCTCAAAACATACAGGGTGACCTAAAAGTCTTAGTGCAGTTTTAAGCTATGCAGAGTGTCGCCAAAAGGCTTAGTGCCATTTTTCAGCTGAATTTCACTAAGACTTTTGGGATACTCTGTATAAAAAATTGCTTCAAATTTTTAATAATGAGACATTCCCCAATTAATAAATGGTCAAAAGATATGAACAGGCAGTCCAAGTTTTCAAAAGCTGTATGAAAACGTGCTTCAAATCACTAATAATTAGTGAATTGCAAATTAAAGCAATTCTGAGGTCCTACCTCACATGTATCAGATTGGCAAAGCCGACCAAAAAAAAGGAAAATTACACATGCTGGAAGGTCTTTGGAAAAGCAGATTCAGTGTTGGTGCTATGAAATAATCTAGCCATTCTGGAACATAATGTGTAATTGTGCCCCCAACTGATATCCTTAATAGGCCTATCTATACCCCAAAGAAATCAAAGAAAGAGAAGTTCCCCTTTACACAAATATTTATAGTCACTCTCTTTATAGTGTCAAAGAAATATAAACTAAAGAAGGGGACATCACTTACAGAATGATTGAACAAACTGTGTATATAAATGCAATGGAATATGATCATACCATAAGAAAAGACCAAAGGAAAAGTTTCAGATAAACCTAGAAAAAATTGTAAGAACTGATGAAAAGTGAAGTGAGCAGAACCAGGAATGATTTACGAGATACAAGAGCATTATGAAGACAAACAACTTGGAAAGACTTAGGAACTCTGGTCAATGCAGTGACCAAGCAAGATTCCAGAGGACCGACGATGATGATGAATACTACCAACCTTCTAACAAAGAAGTGATGGACTTAACAGACAGAATAAGATACAAATTTTTTTTAAAAAATATGGCTAATGAGAGAATTTTGGTTTTTTGGCTATGAGTATTTGTCATACAGTTTTTGTTTTTTTAATAGAAGAATAGGGTGGTTGGGCAGGCAAGAAAAATAAATGCCTATTAATATGGATATTAGACATACAAAGAAACTATAATTTCTCTCATAATGCTTATAAACTACAAAATATTTGCAGGAGTATATGAACAAACAAATTACCACAAAGCACCCAAATAGCCCATTAGATATATGTTGAAGGGCCATTGAACAAAAACTTTTCCTCGCATTGTACCTGTACTATTTAAACAACTAAAAATAATAGGTTAGTCCATGTCTTGGATCTCTCTGCTCTCCACTAACATGGTTGAATCCTTCAGTCATAGGATCATTCTGTTGTCTCTGTTGTCACTCTCAAAGGACTGCTTTGTTGAAGAAATCTCCTCCCTCTAAAAGGCTGATACACAAACGATTGAGTCTAAGAATTCTTGATGTCTTGTAACTCTCACACCCGCGAGGGGTATCAGTGTGGTCTGGTTCAGAGATATCAAATAGGAAATCCACAGGCCACATGAGACCCACAACATCCCTGAGTGTGGCTGAAACCTGATTAAAATGTATTTGGGAAATATTTAACAAAATAAATAAAAATATAACAAAACATAGATAATATTACATTTTAAAACTAAGTGAATATATATCCCACAGAGATCTTAATATATGGTTTAGTGACCCATTTCTAATTGCCTTTGACCCTACTGGTCTAATATATAGAGAGGCAGCCTTGAGGCCCGAAGGATCTAGGTTGAAGTCTACCCTCTTACACACATTAGCTGTCTGACTGGCCAACTCGCTTTATCTTTTAGCACCCCAAATAACTCTCTAAGATTGTAAATCACAGAGCAGATACAAATTGGAGTCAGTGGAGGGTGTTCCCTCAGCAGGAAGTTCCATATACACATGATATCACAAATCTTTATAACAACAACAACAAAAATGAAATAACATCAACTTACAAAAATAAAAGGCTGGGAAGATCTAATCTCAGGTACTCTAGTAGCTATCCTATCTATATTTGGAAAAGGAAATAGGTAGATGTTGGCTAGAAACTAAAGGTCTAACAGCTCTTCTCTCTGGCCTTCTAGGTTCTTTTCCTGTCAATCACCATTACTGTTGGGCTTGGGGTGGTGAGGAAAAATTTCCTTTAGGGCACATTGGTGAGGAATTCGACAGAAGAGTAAGTGCTAGCAAAGGACAGAGCCCTTTTCACAGCTCACTATCATAGACTTTGTTGGAAGGTCAGCCCCTCACTGTCCATCATCCTGGAGACAACTCCAGGCACTAGCCACCCTTATGTAAGAGGGGTTTCTTTTTTCTTCTCAGCAAAGTACCACCAGAGTAGGCATACTTCACAATAAGATGTGCCCTTAAGAAAAATACCCGTGTCCTTCATTCTAATCCAATTGGGGAGAGGCTCACTCGATCCTTCCTCCCTACATCCCTTCCATTTATTTCCCAAATATCATATTCTCCAGCGGACATTTCTGTGCCCCTCTTCTTGTCCTCCCCTGTTGCCCTCACACATATCAAACTCAATTGCCCATACACAAGCTCAGAAATTCTCAGTTAAGAGACAGTGTTTGTGAGGAAAAAAATGTAAACTCATCTTTGTCTTGATGGTCTCAGTATGTGTGATGTGTTGTCTCTCCCTCAGAGGCAAATTGTTGCCAGTAAAGCGTGTATTATGCTATCAGATGTGATTGTAGCCATTGTTCAAGTGCACTTTCCCGGGCACAATAGATTACAGTTGTTTGATACCATCTCCTTGGTTTTCTTTTATCGTGTTTGTTTGTCTCTTCAGCTAATCTGCAGAATTCAGAAGCTGTCACTAGGCCTCCTAGTCCTTAGGCCCAAATCAATAAAGTCAAAGCCTTCCATGTCCTGGGGAACCCTCTGAAAGTCAAGTCCAATTTGTGGGTTTGTTTTCTTGGTTTTTCTTTTTCCCTTCTCCAGAAAAACACATTCAGAGCAACCCTTAATGTGCCAGGAGTCAGTTGATATTTCCATGTGGTTTCAACAGAAAAAGGGCTCACCAACAACAACATGGCTCAGGGGAAAGAAGGCTGGATTTGAACTTGGACAAGCTGGGTTCCAATCCCTGCTTTTCACTTCCTCCTGGTATAATTCTAGTTTCACCTCTCTGGGCCTCAGTTTCTCATTTTGGAAATTGAGGGAGATGGATCAGAGCAATGGGGTTCTTAACCTAGGGTCCATGGACTGATCGTAAGTGGATCTTAGAGAAATTTCAGTCTTTGAATTTGTATTTATGTGTATATATATATATATATACATATATATATACACACACACACATATATACATACATGTACACACATATATACTTATATACACATATACACGCATATATACATTTACACACATGGGTGCATAAATGTATATATGCACACACATTTACATATATGTGTATATGCATGTATGTATGTGGATAGCTATATATGTGGATGGCTATATATGCATATATATATACATGTATACACAATATATATATATGTATATGTATACACACCCACATATATATGTATTTATTTATTTTTCACTAACCTCTAACTGCAGTTGAGCATTTCCTTCTATTATATAAAACCATTATTCTGGGAAGGGGTCCACAGGTTTTACCAGCCCACTAAAAAGATCTATGACATGCACAAAAAGGGGAAGAATCTCTGAATTAGAAGATCTCCGAAGTTCCTTACTTTATCTAGTCCATCTATTCCTCACTTCCCTCTGTTGGGGCTGGCGCTACAACCCCTACCGACCCACAGACAGAAATGGTAACCTGTGACTGACGGACTCCCCTTGGAAAGACAAAGTCTCCCGGGTTTCCTAGCTCTCTTCCTCCTTCCTCAGCAATTAAAGCAGAAAAAAAAACCTCATTGTTCTACTTTCCCAATTGGCAGGGTTGATTATTTCCTGCTTACTCACAGGTCTATGCTACATTCAGATGGCGAGAGTAGCCACCATATTAGGGGGTGAAGGGAGAGAAGCTAAGAAGTATCTGGATTTGAGAGATCACTCCACAAATTAAAACCTTTTATCAGTCTCTAATAGCTGTGCAAACTAATTATATTTTGGCCAAATTTGCCAATGACTCCCCCGAGGTATTATTATACAGTTCTGAGCTGTGGAAATGCGTCCCCATTCTGTCAACATCAGGATATTTCAGCTACAGGAATTGGGCTCCAACTTGCTTTAGCTTCCATGATGTGCTCTGCATAAACTATAGCATTTATACACTGGGTCTGGAAGTTGGAGTTGGGGGGGGGGGGTTGGGGGGGTTGAGGGAAGCATGTAGGAAGGAAGCACAGCTGCGTTTTGAAACACATTCATTATCTAAAGTTTCTCCCATCAGTGGAGCTGAGACGAGGAATGGGTTTCAAGCAATCCTTCCTTTTTCAATGGACTAAATGTTTGGCCTGGTTCTGAGGACTAGGGATTACCCCTCAGTGGTAGGCAGTTTGGATAAGATATATGGATGAGTATGTGACACCTTGTGTTTCCTAGCATCACCAGCAATTTCCTGCTTAAAGGGAACAAATTACTCCTATATGATCCTATTTTCTCATCTGTAAAGTAAGAATACTTATTTATGCAACATGAAAGGCATTTGGGCATAGGAGGGATTTGGCTTTGGAGTGAGAAAGAGAGGGTTTTAAGTACTGCTTCCCTGTCTCTGACTGACACACACTGGCTATGTGAGCTGTGGTGTGGTAGATAGAAAACTGAATTTGGAGTCACAGGACCTGGATTCAAATCCAGACTCTACCACTTATAACCTGTTTGACCTGAGTAACTTTAATTAAATTTAACTAAATTAACTTCTCTGGACCTTACTTTTTACAGCTAAAAACCAAGAGGGTTGCTCTAGATGACCCTTGAAGTCCCTTCAAACTTTAAATGATGACACTGTGACCTAGGGCAAGTCACTTAACCTTTCTATATTAAGAGCTAGGACCAACTTATCTTAGTAGAGGAAGCTTCCCCATCTGGAAATTCCCTTCACCAATGAAATCACCTATCCCTAACCTATTTATTAAAGATAAAATTGTTGGGTAAAATGTCTCGTAAAACCTTAAAGTGCTAGAAAAATATTACATCATCATTATCATCTTCATTCTTGAATTAGCTATATGGTGCCATACTCTTGCAGGATGTAGATTAGCCATCTAAAAAATACTCAGAAACCATTTGCACAGTTCTTGCAGCCTTCAGTCACCAGGGGAAGCAACCCCCATGGAGATCTGGCCTGGCTACTGAATACCCGGGAAAGAATGTTCTTGCCCCCAAAGTCCTTGGCACTATCAGATGATTCATCCCAGGAACTGATAGGGTTTCATCCATGCAAATAACATTGAAGAAGAGGTGGCTGGTTACCCTTTTCTTGTCTGTCTGCCCTGCAGCTGAAACGTTCTACATGTGTTGGCCCTCCATTGGAATATGAGCTCCTTGAGAGCAAGCACTGTCTGCGGCACTTAAATAGTGATCGACACATAGTAAGCACTGAATAAATGTTTTTGTGTTGATTCATCCATTCATCCAGCAGTTACCATGTCATTCATGTTATCAAGTATTTATTGAGCACATCCAGTAACTTAAAGGCCTGCCGTGTGTATTAGCGCTGATTGTGTTTCCCAACACTCACCCCCAACTTCTTACAGCATCTGCCTACAACAAACACAACCAGTTTCCCCATGGAAACAAACAAAAATAAAGAGGAAGGCAAGGGAGAAGAATGTATATATATCGCTTCTGCAGGCTTCTCACGGATCCTAAGAATATGGGCCAGTGCCTATTTTTATTCTAATTTGCATGGTGTCTTGCATAACAGTTGAGAAATGGGCAAGATGACCTCCAGATGCACCTGAGAGCCCTGGGATAGAATACTCTGTTTTAACCATTGTTGGGGATTGTCCATCTGCTTGACTTTGGGGCTAATCTCTGACCATTAGTAGAACTGGAGAGCCTTGTGGGTCAGTGCCTGTTGGAGGCTTTTGCTGAATGCATTCGAGAGGAGAAACAAGGCCGGCTGATTAGCATATAGATCCACCAGTCCTGCTAGGCAGCCACAGGCCTTGCTAGGCCCTGGCCAGAGGCAGAGGAAATAGAACAGGGAGACTGCTGAGGGCCGGACCTTCCCTCACCAAAGGGTCCCAAGTTTCATTTTTATTTCTGCCATCTGCCATTCTCTCTCATGGGCTGCCATGATAGGCTCATCAGATCCTTGAATTCCTTCCAATCTTTACTAATTGCACTGCGGATCAGTAAATCATTCCAGGCAAGAGGCTGACAGGGAAAGAAATGGGCCTTCTGCCATGCTGAGAGGTAAGGGCTCTCCTGCCACACCTGCAGCCAACACACCTCTGACTGCTACCAGACTGAGTGACACCCAGAACCAGGGAGCTGAACAAAGATACTTAGGAGCCACCCTGGGAAGTCAGGCAGCCCGAGCACTCAAGTTTATATACATTCTACAGCTCCAGCTTGGCAGGACAGCCTATGCAGGAAGGCTGAAAGCTGGCATCTCCACCAACATGCCACTCTACTGTAGATGTTACTTGTTCCAAAGCTTGGGCCATTGCTGCCTGGTTTCTAAACTTTGAGCGAGACCATTCATATCCAGTCGCTGCTTGGGGTCATATATAGACTCAAAGAATATTAAAGGTGAAAATGAACTCCTCCTCTTTGACACTCTTTCCACTCAGCTTTCCTTCTAATTGAGTTTTGGATTATTACTTCTCAGTTTTATTCACCGGATCATCATCATTCAGTCCCTCTGCCTAAGTGTGGGTGTCTCCAAGACTATTTTGGGTCTTCTTTTTTAAATCTCTCTAGCAAGGCGGCACCATAGATAGAGCACTGGGCCTGGAGTCAGGAAGACCTGAATTGACATCCAACCTCAGACACATATTAGCTGTGTGACTTAGGGCAAGTAGCTTAACCTGTTTGCCTCAGTTTCTTCAAACATATAAGGGGGATAATAATAGCACCTATCTCCCAAGGTTGTTATAAGGATCAACTCAGATAATATTCGTAAAGTAGCTTCCTTAGCACAGTACCTGGCACATAGTAGGTACTATATAAATGCTAGTTGTTATTATCATTACTACTGTTGTTGTAATCATCTCCCTAGTAATCACCCCTTTTCCATTTGCTTCGATTATTATCTCAACATAGATGACTCTAAAATTTTATATCTAGACCTAATGTCTCCCCTGAATGTTAATCCACCGTCTCTATCTCTCCCTGGGTGTCCCATCAGTATCTCAAACTCAACATGGCCAAAACTAAATTGATCATCTTCCTTCTTAAAAGTCCTTTAAATTTCCCAGTTAGGTCTACTGAGAATATTCATAGTCACTCAAGTCTATAATCTCTTAGTCATGCTTTGCTTTCCCCCATCCCAAATCACATTCCAAGTTCTACCAGTTCTACCTTCATAACATCCCTGCATCTGTCCACTTCTCTTCACTCATATGGCTACCATTAGAATTCTGATACTATGGTTACAGTGAACCCCTTTCAACTACAAAATGTTGTAAATCTCCAGAGTACTTTAATATACTACTCATAATATTCATAAGCAATTATTTACTACTTAAAGCACTATTAAGGCTTTTTTAGTGAAAACCCCAAAGATCATCACCATGAGCTTTTAAATGGGAGCTACTGCATTAATGTAAGAACCTTCTAATTGGTCTTTCTCCCTCTAGTCTCTCCTTCTTCAAAACATCTTCTACAGAACTAGTAAAATTATCTTCATGAGACTCAGCGTTGAACATACCTTCCTTACCCAACAGGTATAGTGTAATAGAACACTGCCCAGATTTTAGGGGGGATGTTTTGTACCAACTCTGCTTGATATCCGATCTTTGATATGCTACTTTCGATAAAAGCTTATTATGTCTCCTCATTGATTATTAATGGACGGTACATGGTAGGTAGAAAGGGGAGGTGTAGCTCATGAGTTACGTTGTTAGAAGTTGAGCCCCACAGATTTACCCCCTAGAAATTGAGGGAGCAGACATCCTCTGGAGACCAAAACTCCAAGCATTAGTACAAATTGAGGGAGTAACTCAGGGAGTATTATACTGCAGAGACTCTCTGAGATCTATTTGGGTCTCTATATATTTTCAGGGATTCACTGGAGAGTCTCCATCTGGGATACTTGTTCTTGGATTCTGTAGTTTTGCAGGGATCCACTAGACAAAATATTAGCATGGGTGTATTTTTGAGAGGCAGCTTAGTCTAGTGGAAAGAGAGGTGGGC
The DNA here is from genome assembly GCF_011100635.1 of Trichosurus vulpecula. Classification (NCBI taxonomy): domain Eukaryota; kingdom Metazoa; phylum Chordata; class Mammalia; order Diprotodontia; family Phalangeridae; genus Trichosurus; species Trichosurus vulpecula. The sequence continues at coordinate 173,978,765 of NC_050574.1, forward strand.
TCCAAGCTAGGAAGGCCTGGTTTTAAGTTCCTCCTGGTTGTGTAACTGTGGGCAAGTCACATAACCTCTCAGTGTTCTAAGCCCAGGGGTTGGGAACTATTGCCAGTTGGCAATACAATTCAGCCTCATATTTTAAAATTTGGAAAAAAATTTAAGACTCTAAGTTGAAGAGAATGTGCCAACTTGAATTGGTAGGAGTTTCATCATCTGGAAGCTCTTTACAACCAGTGAAATCACAGGTCAAATCTCTATTCCTTTTTTTTCCTTTTGTAACTGAACAGTCATCTTTCTCTTGTGTATCCTTGACAAGTCAGACCTATTCTTCTGAGATTACCTTTGGTTGTTTGACATCTGTTGTATGACTCTCCAGACTTTGCCATCATGTCTCCAGTAACTCTGTACCCGGGGCCTCATCTCCTTAGAGCATCCATCGATTCTTATGACCCTTCTAGGCCCTCCACTTTGAGGAGGGGCCCAGGATATCCATCCTCATTCCCCACTCAACTCGGGACTGTGTCACCATGGCCCCTTGGGAGCTCCTTCCCTGACTCTGCCTCCCCCCATCCCTTACCCACACGAACCGTTCAACTCCTTTTTGTGTGCTGAATCCCCTAATTTGAATATAAGCTCCTTGAGGGCAGGGACTATCTTTTACCTTGTATTGCTAAGCCTAATGCCTAACATAATAAGTGCTTAATAAATGCTAGTTTGTCTTGACTTACTATACCCATTATGAAGGAAAAGGAAAAAGCATTTATTAAGAACCTACTATTTGCCAGGCACTGTGCTAAGTATTTTTCACAAATATCTCAATTGATTCTCACAACAACCTTGGGAGGTAAATGCTGTTATTAACCCTATTTCACAGTTGAGGAAACCAAGGCAAACAGAGGTTAAGTGATTTGCCCAGGATCACGCACTTATTAGGTATCTGAGTCAGGATTGGAACTCCACTTTGCCTGACTTCAAGGCTAGTACTCTATCTACTGTGGCAGATATAGTTAATATGAGAAGTAAAGATTTTCCATCACTAACATACAGGTGGGTAGCTATTGACCTAGAGCATGCTGTAGGAATTCATCTGTTTGTTTTTCGGTTGGTTTTTTTTTTTTTAATGTGTAAATAGACCTAGACTGCTTGCTTTATTGTGACAAGTCCCTTCAGGTTTTCTGCGATCCTAATGGATTGTAGTTCTGTATGAGTAGGTTTGTCTGCTGTTCTAAAACACCCTAAGTAATCAATGCCAAGTGCTTTATCCAGTGTTTTGGGGGGAGTGGGGAAAGACAGGAAGCTTCTGGGTTTGCTTTCCCTTTAACCTGCTTGTCCCAGTGAGAAGTGAGTTAGGTATTTCATTTGGATTGGATTTGTATATTCAGATATACTTTGGAGAAACTTGATGTGGCCCCTGGTGAAGGGACCCAGAAAAAATTTTGGTCTGTATATGTAGTTGGATAACTTTACAAGGTGATCCCTGGAGAAATTTTGGTGTGTCCTATGTGTACTAGGATATTTAGAGATATTTTATCTGGACCTGTAATTAGATTGTCTTATATGCTAAAGAGAATCATAAAAGAATTTTCCCCCAGGAAGGTTTGGTTTGTCAACTAAGGCTGATGAAGATAATTTGCAGTCAACTTCTGTTCCCAGTCCCTATGGGGAAAGCCTCATATGTTCTGGGCATTTTGTAGGGACTAGGCAATTTCTGATAAGTGGAGCTGGTTTTTCTTTTCCTTTGATTTTTTTCTTTAGCATATTTACATTGTCAAAGGTCTTTGTAGGCACCTAGAAAGGAGGTAACCTACGAGAAATTTGTAAAATGATGCCTGTATTTAAAGTTGTATAACTATGAATTTAAAATAGTTTAACATCTAGGCCCATAGGCAAGGAGGCCTATACTCTTGTGGAAGAATCTTAATTTTCACATTGTTTGTGAACTGTGCCATATGGACTTTTTCAAAAAGCACCCCCATCAATTTTCTAGGGACAACAAATTTTGAACTGGGAGGATGGGGAAAGGAGAGCGGGAGAGTGCAGGGAAGGAGGGATTTGATTCCTTTCTACTGTAGTTCAGTGAAACAGTCACAGATGATAGGTTTTAATGTATAAACAAGATGGGTTTATTCCCCACCTCAGAATGTAGTCACACATGATAAGGTTTTAATGTGTAAACAAGATGTCTCTCTACTCTGTGATCCCTTTATGAAGTTCAACCTTCTTTGATTGTATCAAGATGAGAACATTGCTTTTGCCTAAGCAAATAAGCCAGATATGACTCGGGGAGCTTTAAATAGTTTAGCTTCAAGTTCAGAAGTTAAAACGTTGGGACTCAGGCACTCTTTGTGGAGGCAGACCTCTTTGTTTATCTATAGGGCAATGAAGGAGGCAGATGTCTTTCTCTCCTCCCCTTCCCTAGAACAATCATAGCCTCAGACCTACTAGACCAGTAGCAAATAATAGATTCAGGCACAAAAAGACATGTACATCTGACACCAGATAGGGATTCAATGAGTTAGTCATATGAGGGTGGAGGTAGCTTCAGGTGACATGATCCCTTGTGGCAGAAAGAATGCTGTTTATGAACAACAGCATCAGACTCCCAGTGCCCAGATGAATAGCCCGCCCATCAAAGAGCTACAAGGTTGATGTATGAGGATTTTACAGAGAGTAGAAGAATTTCCAATGCCAGGAGTTCTGATTTACCTTTTACTCTGCATGTGTCCCACACATTTGCCTCACCACCCTTGTATTACAAGTTTGTGTCTCCACTCTTCCCATGGATACTGTGTGTGTTTGTGAGAGAGTACGCTACAAGTTTTGAGGAGAATATTTATACTGTTACTAAGTTGTACTAAGATGTTATACTGTCTTAGTAAATGCCTTTGTCTAAAGAAAAGAATTAATCTACTGACTGTTAATAGGAAACATACCTATGGGGGCTCATGAACTACCATAATCCAAGTAGGTGCCCATAGGATTCCTTCTAGAGCAAGAGAGCAGTGGTTGCTCGTCTGGGGACTCAATCTACAAGTGTGCCTGTAAGTTCAGAGTCTCCCAGAGGGATTATTCCATATTTGTTAAATGAATGATCCTTAGGTGCAAAGTAATCCACTGCCTTCACAACACAACTTTACTTAGAAAAGCTTGGACTTTGCAACTCCAGTCTAATACCATTATTATTAAGATTTTGTAAAAATAATAATGAATGTGAGAAGAGGTGGGCAGTGCCCTGATGTTTGACTACTATTGTGTTGGGCTCTGCCTTTCCCAGAGATTTGGATTGTGAAAATAAGGTCTTGATGCCTGACAAGTGCATTGCATGTAGGTGATACAATAAAGGTTTATTGAAGGAATGAGTAAATAAATGAATTTAACACTTGAGTTTAGCTCTCTCCAGGCTGTCTCCTATGATGAACCGCTCTTATAGCATTATGTTCCTTATTTTCATTCCATTTTATAAATACGGTGACACTGATATCTCAGGGGTCCTAGAAATTAGTGAAAAGGATCCTGGATCGAGAGTTACAATACCTGAATTCAAATCCTGCCTGTAATGCTCACTGCCTTGGGTAAGTCACTTAGCCCTACCTCAGTCTCAGTTTTCTCCTCTGTAAAAAGTTGATTTACCAGATGGTCTCAGAGGTCCCCTTCAGCTCCAATCCTATGATCTTATGATCCTTGCTGACTAACTATATCTTCACATCTTGTATGACTCTTATCCACTATTAACCTATTATTAAATTAATAACTGTATTACTTGAAAATAATTGCTACTATTAGATTGTGAGCTCCTTGAGGTCAGGGACTATCTTTTGCCTCTTTGTGTAACCCCAGTGCTTAGCAGGGTACCTGGCACAGTTGTAGGCACTTGATAAAGGTTTACTGACTATCTGACAGAGGACAATTGGAGAAGCACATGGTGGATGTGAGTGAGTCCTAATCAGGACCTGTCAAGAATGGCAGTAATGTGATGTCGTCAAAGAAACAGATAATGAAAAATACAAATGGAAGAAGAATGAAAGATAACTGACAGAGATCCTGTGTGTCCCACTGGCACCCTCTCGGGGTCAAGAGAAACTGAGGAACATCTCCAGCACATCGGGCGGGTTCTAGATTTAGACCCGGAAGACCTTGGAGACCATCTAGTAGAGCCCCCTCATTTTACAAATGAGGAAATTGAGACCCAGGGAATGAGTAGGAGAAGCATGCTTTGTAACTTGGCTCTCTGATTCCTAAGTCAGTGGTCTTTTCCATTATATTTCAAATGCTATATATTTCTAGAGACAGCATGGTCCAGTGCATAAATAGTGTGGAATATCTGGGTGTTAATCACACCTCTGACACATACTGCCCAGCAGATCCTGGCCAAATCACTTAACTTCTCAATGTCCAAGGTATTGTTATTAAGGTATTAAGTCACAGGCTGACCTGCTATGGTCAAAGGACTCCCTCTCTTGGAGTACCCCACCCCAATGAAATCACATGTCTGTCCCCAAAGTCCCTGAATCACTTAAATAGGTTTACAAAGTCTCTTCCTCATACCAACTACTCTGCCTGCCCCCCCCCCCCGACAAAAAAAATTGCTGAGTAATGAAGGCCACAGGTCACTTGGTAGTTAAACACTTGTCCAGTCCAGTCTATTTACATGTCGGTCCCTCCTTGGTACACCACTAATGGATGTTGCTTAGAGAAAGCCTGTGACCTCTCATAGACTTTTGCAGTCAGCAATAGCTTAACCAAGAGAGGGCCCCTCAGAGCCCCCCAGTGTCTCCCAGCCCTTTTCCTGCACAGATTGCTGGCTAATGGGGCGGAGCTAGCCCGAGTGCCTTCTATTAATGGAGCAGAATATAAACAGAATAAAGCCTTCATTTCCCAGGCTGTGGTTTCATTATTAATATACTTTACAGTTCACAGGTTGTACGTTTGCTCCCGTGTTTTCTCAGCTGGTGTAATCTGCAGCTCCGAGTGAGAACAGTCATAAAATTTTCATTTCCAGTTGAATGTGCGTCCAATTCGCCGTGAAATGTTCTATCTGTCGTGAATATTAAGTACGCTGAAGCACTAGCCTCAGGATTAGGCAAAGAGGGTTCCTGGCCCTTCCTAGGCCTGGCTGAAGATGGAGGCTTGCTGGGGCATGGGTGAAACTTTTGCTCAGAAGCCTCATGGCATGAAGTGTGCAATGGATAGTTTGGAAGTAGAAGTAGAGTGCATGGGGGTGTGGCGGGGGAAGGAGTGGTACAGACAAATAGATCCAGTTTAGAAGGAGCATGCGGGGTTGTGGATCCTGGATAATGTGGAGCTAGGAACCTATCAAAAGCAATCAGGCAAAAAGAGGATGCCTTAATGCAGGAGAAGGAAAGATAAAGGAGGTCTGCTCTTTCCCAGGAAGAGAGAGGGGAGGGGTATGCAAAGAAAAAGAGATACCAGAGAAGGTAGGAGGAAGAGGTCAAGGAAAAAAAAAAGAGATGGGGGAGGAAGAGGAAAGGAGGGGATGGTAAAGAAAAGGTATGAGGTAGGAAGAAGGTGGGCATTGCACCAGAAAGTAAGTGAGGGAAGAGGGAAGGAGAAGATTACAAAGAAAAGGAGATTAAGGAGGGAGGAATGCAAAGAAAAGGAGGTGAGGGAAGAGGAAAGGAGATGAGATAGGGAACTACCAAGGGAAAGAGACAGTGTAAGCAGGACTGAGTTTTCCCGTTGAGTCTGGTTGGCAGGTGCATTATTAGAAATCACATGTGGAGCAATTTTGTATACAGCGCCTCTTTAGACACATCAATAAAGGAGTCAGGAGAATGAGCAATGGGGGCGGTGTAGCAACTGAAGCAGGAGAGGCAGCAATTAGAAAAGCAAACCTGCTTGACCAACTATAGACAATGCATCAGGCAGGGCTAGCTTTTTGGAGCTTTGTCCTGAAACCAAATGTCAACAGCTGTCAGTATAGTTTACCTCCTGGCCCTAATTTTCATTCATCAGAGCTCAATCCCACTTTTCTGACTATTTCATTTTATCTATTCATTCATTCATTCATTCATTTTCTCAGTACCCTCCCTCCATCTCCTGGCTCCTAGCACCACCCTTCCCTCAGGCATAGGGCAGACAGAGGCCTTTTAGAGGAGATGGGTCCCATAGCAAAGTACTCTCTTTAGTCAGTAGGATTTTGTCCCTTTCTTTCCTCCCCTTGGGCCAGTAACCTGGATCCCAGCAATGGTAAGAGTTTGAAGTGAAAGTGGCCTCAGGCATCCTGGGGAATGGAAAGCAAACTGGAAGACTTTAGAGAAGCAGGCAGCCAAGCCACATTGCCTCAGGCCCTCTCAGCCAGGTTAGCTTTTGCAAGTTAAACTGGGCTATGCTTAGAGATGCTAGCTTCACCCAGTGGAAGTGAGATTGCTGATTCCGTATAAGTAGGTTCTATCCTCACAGCCCATCTAAACCTGGGTGCCTTCTCTACCCCACCTCCCCTACTGTACCCTGAGGGTAGTGCTAGGGAAGGATTACCCTGCTGTGTTTGTGAGCTATGTCCTCTTTGCAATGTCCGCAGTTCACAAATTGAGCACCATCATGAGAGCACAGATTTAGAATTAAAAAGTGACCTTGGGAGATTGATTAGTTACAGGTGAGGAAACTGAGGCTTATTGAAGTTGTTGAGTGATTTAAACCCAGAAGTCAAGAGAACTAGGAGACTGTCCATTTAGGCTCAGTCCCAGATCTGTGTCTGTAGTATTCCCTCCACTGTGTTATTTTGCATTTTTAACCCAATATCTTTAAAATAATCACAGCATCTCAGAGTCAGAAGGGATATGATTCTAGGGGCCTATGGGCTTAGAGGGATGTGCAAAAGGTCATGCCAGCACATCACGGCATACCCAGCACCTGTTCTATACTTTGGCTTATGTGACATTCCTCCCTAACATCCTAGAAAAGTGTTTTTCCAGCTTCTGATCGAAGACATCAACAAACGTTATGCTTTATAGCACATAAAACCCGCACTAAGGACACCCTGACTATTCAAGCTGTTCCCTGACATAAAAATGAATAAATGAAAAAGCACTTATTATGTTCCAAGCTCTGGGCTAATTGTTGGGCACACTAATGCAAAAAGCAAAGAGGAGGAGTTTACATTCTAATAGAGAGACCCACATAGAAGATTGATGGCTAGAGAAAGGATGGATGTACCTCATTCAGAGACAATGGCAGAATTGATTTGATCATGGTTCATTATTCCAGAACTGGGAAAAGGGGGGAGTAGGGAAGGGTCCAAATATACCCCATTCAGAAATAATGACAGGGTTGATTTGGTCATGGTTCATCTCTCCAGAATTGAGGGGAAGGGGAAGGTAACTTTGTGGAGTAAGGTAGCTGGTGGGTTGGCAAAAATAACCACGGAGTCAATACTTGGTGATGCTATACAGCTGTGAATCAAATTTGCAAGTGATTGAGATGGCAATGGAAAGGCACACTGTGACTATAAGTCAGGGGCATTATATTACCCAAGATGACTTGAATATAACAAGAAATCATCAAGGTTATATATGTTCAGGAAAGGAGGTAGGAGGGTCATGTATTGAAATGATAAAAATCAAAATATTCTACCTTCAGTACTGCAATGGTATTCAATGAGACCTAGGGGAAGTCTCCCAGCATTTTGGGTAGAACTTTGATGCAGGATTCCTAGAGTAGACAGAGAGGCCTGAGGCCAAGAGGACCTGAGTTCAAGTTAGAATTCTGACACATACCAGCTTTGTGGCTCCAGGCAAGTCATTTAGACTATGGCACTGACTCATATTCAATGTCCAATATGTGATAAATTTCTCTAAGAAGACTTGTTTCAGACCTGAAGGGGTAGAAGAATTATCTCACCTGGGAACCCTCTATAAAAACAAAATACCACATCCAAGCTCTATTCCTATAGAGAAAGAACTATCATGGTATGAGAAGACATAGGTGGATTAAAATGTTCAGTGGTGTATATCCAACATCCATTTCCCCCCACCCACCCAAATTTATTTTGTTTTCAGGTCTGTATTTTCTCCTCCCACCCACCCCTTGTCCTGCATTGAGAAAGCAAGAGTAACAAAACCTGCTACAGATCTGTATAGTTAAGCAAATCACACTTCCCACATTGGTCATGACCCCTCGCCCCAGGAATGAACTTAGAATCTGTCACCTCACAATCTGGAGTCCATATGTACATTGATAGAGGCACTGTCACATGATGTGCTGAACTTGGGGTCAGGGAGTTCTAAAGACAAGGCACTAGGTTTCTTAGAATGTTTTGTGGGAAATGGGGATTATAATACCACATACATTGGAGGATTGTTTTGAGGATGAAACGATGTTTACACAGTACTATATCCATGTCCCCAAAGTCTTTTCAAAGTCCCAACAGTACTTTAAAACAGCACTAAGACTTTTTGGACACTGTAAATGTCGTAGTAAATAAATTATGTTAAGAGGATAATAGATCAAAGAGTATTCGAGGTAGTGGTAGGGCAGTGCTTTAAAGTGGCAAGTGCTTTACTCCCACTCTATTATCTGGAACCACTTTATTACCTGATTTGCCATCATTTTACTTATTTTCTCAGTACTTACTTTCCAGCTTGTCGTATTAATTCCCCGGCTTCTCCATAGCTGAGTTCCCTAGAGACTTCTTATTCTACCCCACACACATCAAGAGTCCTTAGTACTGCATTTAGCTACTTTCTTTTTCCTCCTCCTACTCCCATCCCCGCTCCATTCCCAAAGGTGATAAATCCTTTTGTCACCTATGAGTGGATCACTCCGGGTGAAGGAAGGAGCTGGGTCTTGTTAGTGGTCTCCACTTCATCTTTCTCAGAGTGCCTCACTCACCCCCAAAGCAGAAGCTGAATAGCCAAATGACTATGCTCACTTACGTGTATGACGCTGGCTTCTTTGCCAGCCCTGATCAAGTTGCTGGATGATTGAACCGCTCTGCCTGACTTTGTGATAGATCTGTCCTACTTTCAGCCAGGAAAAGTTCTGCACCAATTTCTTCTGGAGGACTCTTAAATTCACCAATGCCCTTACCATTGGTCTGAGTGCTAACACATCTTAAAAATTTCATGTATTATCCATCATATATAACTATTAATTCACAAATTATAATAACTGTTATAACATTTGTAAATTCCAATATGATTTTGACTTTTAAACTAACAATATTCTATCAAGGTCATAATTGAGTACTGACTCTCATATTTAATATCTGCATAAACTTGGGGAAGTCACCCAATCTCACTGTTCCTCAGTTTTCTCATCCGTAAATTGAAGATAATAATATTTGCATTATCTCACAGAGTTGTTGTGAAGGAAAATATTTTGTAAACCATGACATACTATGGAAATGTGAGTTTTATTAGCTAGTCTCTTCTATATATACATATATGTACACATGGCTATAAATATGGCATATATGCCTTTTGGGACCTGTGTGTATGTATACATATATACACATACATATTTTTATATATACACATATTTATATACACACATTATACACATATAGACATACATGTATATGTATATATGTATATGTATATGTATATATATATATATATATATGCATTCATATATATACACAGAGTATCCTAAAAATCTGAACAGTTTTAAGTGCATTGAGACGTTTGGGACCCCGCGTGTGTGTGTGTGTGTGTGTGTGTGTGCATGTGTGTGTATACACACATGCACATACACACATTGTATACATGTGTATATATAGCCACATGTGTATATACATATATAATGCTGTTATAGTCACCTCTCATTATCTTCATTAATGGGTGGAGGACTGACAAGCCTAATCCAAAAGAAAGGGTAATTCAAAGGTAATTTATATTTGACTTTGAAATGCAAATTTGACCTTTTTTGAGTGGATGATTTACTTTTCTAATTGTTTTACTTAGGCTGATATTCACATTCATTTGGGTTGCCTGAGCACATACCAACTAAATGGAAAGAAACTTAGGGAAGGTAGCTGAAGTCATGATGATGAGTGTCCAGAAGAGACTAGCAAAAGATGAATAATTTTCCATAGATAATCAAAAACAGAATTTACCCATAAATGTGTGAAAAGTCGCCTGTTTCCATGAGAGGTAGCTTAGTGCAACGGAAAGAACACTGGTTTTGGAATTAAAATATCTACGTGGAAAACCTGCCACTTTCAGCTGTTTATGTGAGGTACTTAATGTCTCTGGCCCTCAGTTTCCCTATTTGTAGAAAGAGGGAGTTGGAATAAAATGTTCTCTAAGGTCTCTTCTAGATTTAACTCTATAATCCTATTAATTAGTTACTTTTTTCATCTTGTATTTTTGCAATGGCAGTATTTGAGAAATAGGCCATGCTTGAGCATGAGACAATTAATCAAAAACATGTATTGTGTGCTTACTATGTGCCTACTATGCCCTATTTATCAACAATAATATTTGGAGGGATACCTAAGAAGTTTGAGTCAGAATACCTGCCTTCAAGGAACTTCCAGTCTATTGGGGGAGATGTCTCCTACAAATGAAGATGTTAATACTTTAATAGATCAGTGATCTCAAACAATAAGGGCAGTGTAATCCAGTGCAACACCTTGTTACGATGCAGACTTTTAATAACAGAGGAGCACAGAGAAGATTTCAGAGAATCAGGCTGGTCAGGAAACGCTTCATAGAGAAAGTAGTGGGAGAGGTCAGTCAGTCAATAAATACTTACTAAGCTCCTTGTATATCCCAGGCACTGTGCTAAGGACAGGGCATACAAAAAAAAAAAGTGAAAGAAGCTCAGGATCTAACAGAAGAAGGCACATAAAAATAAGCTAAAAGGGGGGAAGTTGGGGAGGACATATTCAAGTCCAGGCAGCCTGAGTGGGAAAAGGAGAGTTGGCTGCCCTCAACACCTTCCTTAAAGGGAGGGTAGGGGAGGAGTACTTCACTGTTCACCTCTACCTTCTCCAATAAGATATAGGAAGGGACCCCAGGGGCAGGAGTTACTGAGGAGCTATGAGTTTGAGGGTTGATGTGATCTTGCAGGAAAATGAAATTTTGCAGAACATGATGAAGTTCAGAAGAGTTTAGTCAGTGGGAAATGAGGTAGGCCTTGAAGTAGGTATCAATTCCTTGACCTTCATACAACAGTCCCAGATTGTCTTCCTTCCATGGGTTTACAAGGGCCTATTTTTACAGTTTTCTGGTTGGCAAATCAACTCAATCATAAACTACCCATCCGATGCAACTGGTGGGGTACAGTGGATAGAGCTCTGGCCTGGAGTCATGAAGACCTGATTTCATATTCAGCCTCAGACACTTATTAATTATGTGACCCCGGGCAAATCACTTAACCTCTTCAGTCATTTCCCATTCATGTCTGACTCTTCATGATCCCATTTGGGGTTTTCTTGGCAAAGATGCCAGAGTGGTTTGCCATTTCCTTCAGCCCATTTGACAGATGAGGAAACTGAGGCAAACAGGGTTAAATGACTTGCCTAGGGTCACACAGCTAGTAAGTGTCTGAGGCCAGATATGAATTCAAGTCTTCCTGACTACAGGACGGTATCAGCCAGCTGCCCCACTTAACCTCTGCCTTCCTCAGTTACCTAAGATGTGAAATAGGGGTAATTGTAGCACCTACCTCCTCAGGTTGCTGTGAGGATCAAATGAGATGTTTGTAAAGCACTTAGCTTAATAGTTGTTATCCCCTTCCTCCGCATGCTTATCTGTTACTTCTTTCCTTCCTTTGTCAAGTAGCAAAGACACAGCAGATGTTGGCCACAAAAGTTAGCCCTTTGCCTCATGTTGTATTCTAATGCCCAAACTCCTCTGGATGCCTAACTCCTCATAGGGGGCGGTTGACTTAACAGGAGGAAGGACAGCTTGACCTGGGGTCAGAGAACCTGGGTTTGAGTCCCACCCTTATCGCTTTTGACCTTGGACGATGTCTCCTTTCTGGGCCTCAGTTTCTTCATCTGTGAAATGTGGGAGGCTGGACTCATTGAGCTCTAAAGCCCCTGCCAGCTCTAAATCGACCATCCTGTGATCCCCATGATGGGATATGAAAGACAAAAGACACGCAAGACATACAATCTGGATGACCTTAACCATCTCCTGCATTTCTTTGAAGTTCTCTTCAAACTGTATAGGAGAAGAATGCCACCAATGCCCCACACTCACCAAGCAAGAGAAAAAACTGTACATCCGCCTGGCTTGTCACTGTAGAGTTGAGATAATAATAGTCTTTTTCTGATCCCCTGAACTTTCCCATCTGCTTCATAAAACAATGGCAATTTTTTTCACTTGCTCTCTCTTCCCCTCTCTCTCTCTCTTTTATTTTTATCCTCCTACACTATAATTTAAAACCGTGGCAGCACTATAGCCCTTGGGTTTTTTTTCCCTCTTCTTCTCCCCTTTCTTCAATATATGGCTGTTATTTAAAATGGGCTTTCATACTAGCACCAGTAAGCTGTTGGCAGGGGGAGTGGGGGGAAGATTTTTGCCTGGTGAAATCTCACTTTGGTTATGCATGGCTAGGGCAGGCAGTAGTCCACTTGTGGCCCCAGGACCTCCCTTCTTGCTAAGCCTCTTCAATGTTGGCAAAAGATATGTTTACAAAGACATCCCAGGGACCAGCTGTTCTGCTTCTAGTTCAAAGTGCAAGGGCCAGGGGAGAGAGTCTGGAGATTCACCTGGCCCTGAAATGGCCATCAAGTCAAGTTGGTCAACCTCCAAGGTTCTGAGGGTTCCCATTTCAGCTCCATGCAGTATATAGAGCGTATTTGGAAACACTGAGTGGAAGTAGGGGTGCCAAGGGGTGGGGGTGGGTGGGGGGCTGTTTGTCAGTAGCCAAGCATGGAACTGTCTGTTGCTAAGCAAATTTGCCCACAGCAGCTCAGGCAGGCAGAGACTTCTCAAGGCATTTCCCCCCCCTCTTTTTTCTTCCCTGCTGGGTGTTAGGCATGCATATGGTGATGGTAAAGAGATGGTGAAGGGAGAATGAGTGTGAAAATAGTCCCCTTCATAAGGGAAAAACAATCATCAGCAAAGAGGACTGCAGCCTTTTCCTGAGGCAGCTGAATTCTCTTTTCCTTATGCCCAGCTTGTGCATTTGGTCTCTGGCTGGTGACAGCTCTGCTGGAAATTTCTCTGTGCTCTCACGGCCTCCCACTCAGTTCTACTCATGCACCTGCAGCCCCCAAAGCCATTTCATCTCTCCCCTCCCCCCACCACTTCTGCTCCCTCCAGAGCCATCTCTAAACTTTTTATCAATAAAGCAGCGGCTTTCTAAATGATCCTCCAGAAGGGAGATGTCACTGCCATAAAGCACAGGGGACAGAGCAAGGCCATTGGGCTGGAAAATGTTATGTGTGGAGGGGAAAAATGAAGATGGGCCCTTGCCCTGATGGAGAGCTGATGGTGATCATTGCCCCGTCTGCATTCTGATTACACTCTGGGCTATAGCTGCTGGAGGTGACAAGTGCACTCTGGGCAATGGAGGGCTGCCTGGTGCCCAGCAAGCCAGCTGGAGAAGCCAAATACCTGCTGGAGGTGCATGGGGCTTTCAGCCCAGCCAGAGTCAAATGCTTGGCTCTGAAACACCAATAAACTGGCTGCTGGAGACCATGGAGATGTATCTGGTTCTGTTTCCGGCTGAAGAATTAGGTTTCAGGTAGACCCTCTCTGCCTCTGCTTCTGTCCTTTTCTCCCTTTTCTAGGGTCTCCCTTCTCTCCCCGCCCCCGCCAAAGGTCCAAGGGCTTGACCTAGTGATTTCTCCCCATTTAATCTGTTTTAGTTATTCAGTAGCAGCCCCTGGTTTTCCCCTAGCACCACACTAGGCACTAAGGGGGCTTTGGAAGGAATGAAACTCAATTTCGTCGAATTATCCTTAAGGGAATTTAGATATTGTTAAGGAGACAAGATTTATACATATGAAATAGTGGGAGAACAATAGAAATGTAATATAATCAAGTGTCAAAAAGTTAGATATGGACAATAAGTATGTTTAGGCAGCTGGGTGATACAGTGGCCAGAACACTGGGCCCAGACTCAGGAAGACCTGAATTCAAATCCAGCCTCAGACATCTATTGACTCTGTGACCCTGAGCAAGCCACTTAGCCTCTTTTTGCCTCAGTTTCTTCAACTGTGAAATGGGGACGATAATAACATCTATCTCACAAGGTTGTTGTGAGGATCAAATGAAATAATATTTGTTAAATGCTTAGAAAAGTACCTGCAAATAGTATCCATACTAAATCCTTTATGGAGAAGTTAGGAAGCAGAGACCAGTGAAGTGAGATTTGTAAAGAAAGACTTCACAAATGAAATGGGGCTCAAAATGAGCCTTGAATGATGCGCAGAATTCATTAAATACTCAAAATGCCTGATAGAGATATTATGAGAGGAATCAATTTTGAAATATGCCACTCACAGTCTCAACCACGTGGCCATTTGACTCCTAAAGAGAGAGAGGAATGGGCTCTTTTGCTAGTCTGAAGGATTCTCTTAGTTTCTTATTATGACAAGCCTCTCTAGACATGTTCTTTTCTCTTGCATTATATCCCTCCCATTTTCTGGAACTGGATGGAAAGTATCTATGCTACAAATTTCTATCTCCTATAGAACTTTGCTGATCATAAAATCAGAAAGCCAATCAGATGGTGCAAATGAGACCCTACCCTTCCATTCAAAATACCTGATCCACTTGAACATTCTGAGGATGCCCTGATACATGGTGTGATGATGAGAACAGGAGAGAATATTTGTTACAATACAACAAATCCCAGGAGCAGATTTTCCTAGGACTATTGTATATTGGATAGATAGCACTCTCACGTACGTCCCCCACTCTCTACTGACACTGCTATCACCCTGTTTCCACAATCCGGCTAGCAGCTTCTGTGGGGGTGTAAGATCCACCCACAGCCAGCACCCAGAAAGCTGCCAGCACGCTGGGAAAGTACAGGTGCTTTTGATCTGCTTTAATAAGGAAAGTAAGGTGAAGGGGTTGACAAGTTTACTTTAATCCAGCAAACAGACAGCATTCACTTAGTTCAGGGGAAAAAGCCAGGACCCTGAACTTCAGAACAAAATACAAACAAAGTACAAACATCAACAGACAGACCCAATACAGATTCATAGTTACCAACATCTAGGTTCAGCCCTGGAGCTCAGAACAAGGGCTGGCCCAGAGCCACGCTCTCCACCACTGCTGCGGGAATGAGCTCCAAGGAACAAGCAGCCAACCCCTGGTTTTTATACCTTTTTCGGCGTCAGGGTTGAGTCACACATGCAACTCACCCACGTGACCTAGAATCGTCACAGAGAGGTGGACTTAAACCCATGTGGTCTAAAAGCCTCTGCTCTCCCAGACCTGTAAACTAGGCCCTCCCTGGAGTTAGCCTCACCTTGGGCCCCACCTTAGTTGCCAATCCACACCCACTAAGGTTTTATACCTAATAGGGGTTTGGGCCTGGGGCTTAGCACCTAATAAGACTCAATCAAAGACACTGAATTAATCAAAGGAAACAAAGGCCAAACTCTTCAAGGGCACCTGTTGAACTAAGTGCTAAGGAGCCCATTTTGATTACCAACACACACCCTCACATTATCACATATCTGGACTACTGAAACACCCTTCTGGTTTGTCTCTCTGCCTCTTGTCTCTTCCTATTCCAATCTGTCCTTCATTTATCTGTCAAACTTATTTTCAGAAAGCTCAGACCTGACCATGTCACCCCTACCACTTGGTAAACTCTGTATCTCCCCATTACTTCAAGGATCGAATATAAAATCCTCTGTTGGTACACACACACACACACACACACACACACACACACACACACCTCTCTATACATACATACACATATATACAGGTACACAAATGTGTGCATATATGTATATATGTGCATGTATATTTAAGTATGTGTGTGTGTGTGTGTGTATCCCACACTTCTCCAAGAAAGACTTTGATTCCTGCTAGGAGGGGAGCAGGAGACTGTGGCCCATGAGGCTAGCTACTCTGTTCTCCTTAGAGAGGAAATATTATGCTAGGAACAATATCGATAAACTATAAATATTTTTAGTCCAAAAGAAATAATTTTTAAGGTCAAGTTGTTATCCTGGTTTCTATCCTTTAATGAGGAAGGAGTGCCCAATACTATATATTCAAAGACTTGCCTCCCTTTCCGCCAAATGCCAGTTGTACAAAGACCACACATAGCTTTTAGGGAAAAAACCTATTTATCCAACCATATATCAGGCAGAAGTGAGAGAGGGTATATAGATGAAACTCTACCAGACAATTTCTTTCTCAAAGACTGAACATTAAATCCAGTTCACTGTGGATCTCAGGAATTGGACAACAGTAGGTCCCTGCCCAAGCATCACTTAATGGTTATTTCGGGGGCCCTCCTGGCTCATAGTGAATTTAAATAGTAACTGTTTCTCTTTTGGCTGGTAACCCTGAGGAATTTCCCTTCCCAGTTTGATTTATTATTATTATTATTAAAGGGGTCATCTCTTGATTCATTCTTAAAGAGGTTTATTCACTGAATGGGCGTTGCTTCACTCAAAGTGAGCACTTGATAAGACCTTAGCTTAAAAGGGCCAGGGTCTCCCACTGCATCCTGAGCCATCTCTAGTCGTCCTGATCTATAACTTACTACTGGACCCAGATGGCCCTGGAGGAGAAAGTGGGGCTGGTGACTTTGCACAGCCCTTCCTCACTCAAATCAAAGTCAATTGCCAGTCATGTCATCACCTCCTTGATATCATGGCCCTCTTCAAGAATGAAGGACAAACCACACACAACCAGAAAAGTGCATGAGCTTTCCATTGGTAGTAAAGTATTTCAGTGGAAGAGAAAGGGGGAGGGAGGAGAAGAGAGAGAGATAAAGCAAGAAATGAGGGAGACAAAGAGGAAGAGAGAGATAGAGCCACAGAGAAAGAGAGAAATAGAGAGGAAGAGATAGAAAGAGAGAGAAAGACAGAGAGGAAGAAGAGAGACAGACAGAGAGGTACTGACACAGAGAGAAAGAGAGGGAGAGAGTCCCAGATCTCATCAAAGGGAAATTTCTAGAGATCTTTGGTGTGGTAAGCTGGGGATAGGAACGTGATCAAGGTGCCAGTTTCTCTCTGTGTTGGTCTCATAACAGACTCCTCTCCTTTCAAGAACCTGTCCCTGAAGAGAATCTGGAAACTCCTGTCTTCTCTCTCAAAGCTGGAAGCCAGAAGACCAGAATCTCTCATTCATACTCTCGCCAACTCTAACACTTGTAGTCGAGGAATACTGATTATTCATTTTCTACTAATAAGTAGAGTCCTAGCCAAATGGACTTTGAGCCCCTAGTTACAATTTTCATTGGTTGTCCTTTGTTTTAGAAGAGGACCATGACATCAGGGAGGTGAATCAGGGCTGTGCAAAGTCACCAGCCTCATTTTCTCCTCGAGGGCCATCTGGGTCCAGTGGCAAGATATAGATCAGAACGACCGGAGATGGCTCAGGATGCAGTGGGAGACCTCCACCTTTTTAAGCCAAGGTCTTTTACAGGTCTCAGTTTGACTGAGGCAATGTCCATTCAGTAATTAAGACTAGGTAAGAAATGAGGCAGAAAATGGTCTCTTTGCCTAGTCCAAAAGAAAAACAGCCACCACAACAAATGTAGTTGTTAAAATGTTGTCACCCCTATTAGACAGTGAGTTCCTTGAAAACCAGGACTGTTCTGTTGTTTGTGTTTGTGTTTTTGTGGCCTTTCCTTGTATCTCCAGCACTTAGTGCCCGGTGCCTAGTGGGTGCTCAATAAATATTTGTTGACTGTCTGCTCCACATAGGCCTTTGTATGCCTTTGGTATTATATCTAGCAAAGTGCTTGATACACACAATATATGCATGATAAATGTGGGTGGGTTGATTGATTGATCGTATTATCTCCTCCTACTTATGCTGAAAGATCATTGCACTCAAGATCTGAATCTTTTATAACTTTCACAGGAAGCTAGGTTGCACAGTGGATAGAGTTCTGGGCTGGGAGTCAGGAAGACCTGAGTTCAAATCCAGCCTCAGACACTTACTAGCTGTGTGACCCTGCGCAAGTCGCTTAATCCTGTTTGCCTTAGTTTCCTCATCTATAAAATGAGCTGGAGAAGGAAATGGCAAACCACTCCAGTATCTTTGCCAAGAAAACCCCAAAAGGGGTCACAAAGAGTCAGACACAACTGAAAATGACCAAATAACAACATAACCTTCAGATACATCCAGAATCCTCAGGATTTTGCTTTATAGCTTTATTTAGTCAAAACATGGATATCTAGCCTTCCGCATATTCTGAGTATATCTTTGTCTCATGGTAATTGCCATCTGGATATATCTTTCCCTCCTTTTCCCTTGCCCTCCTTGTCATGTCCTTGGGTTTAGCCAGTTACATCAAAGACCTTATTTTAAAGAGTTTGTCTGGTTTTTATTTTTAAATTTTGATTCAACTGAGCAAACAAACAGAAATGGACAAAGCATCCTCCCTGAAAGCAATAAAGCAAAATGGTACTCCAACTGAAGGTATATGCAACTGTTTGTTAAACAAAAGGAAGATTATGCTTTAACCTTAACAGGGTAGTGTTGTTGTCTTGTTATGTTTAACCTGAGTCTTGCTGATTGATGTCATCTCTTTTATTAACATTTTGGCTTTTAAACTAAAAAATATTTTCTCTTCCTCTTCACCATATTGAAAAAGGAAGAAAAATAAATTTCTTGAAATAAACATATGCAAATATGTATGTGTGTGTGTGTGTGTATATATATATATATATATACACACACACATACATATAAGTACCTACACACAAATATATACACATGTTATATATGTATTTGCTTCAGGGAATTTATTTTGCTATGTGATATATATTTATATATGTTTATGTATGTCTACATACATATGTGTATATTTTCATACGCATATGTGTGTGCATACGTGCATACATGCATGCATACATAAAACAAGGAGATAGAGGCAGTCAAGGGAAACAAATTCCCTCATTATAATGCTAAAAATCATTCATCTCATTCTCATTCTGTACCCTAAGTCCATCACCTCTCTGTCAAGGAAAGTGGACAGCATGTTTTGCCATTGATCCTCAGCAATCCTGGATGGTCACTGTGTTGATCATAGTTCTTACAGGTTTCAATGTTGTTTGTCTTTGCAATGTTGTTATTGCATAAACACCCAGTTCTCATGGTTCTGCTCATTTCATACTTCATCAGTTTAAAGACTCTTCAAAATCATTCATTTTTTATAATATTGATGTTAAAGTATAATTATTTTCCCCAATCTGCTTACTCCTCTCTATCACTTCATACGTATCATTCCATCTCTCTTTGAAATCATCTATTTCTCATAACACATTAGTATTCTATTGCATTCATGTACCACAATTTGTTCAGCCATTCCACAACTGTTGGACATCCCCTTAATTTCCTTTTTTGCCACTAAAAAAGCTACTATAAATATTTTTTTGTTTTTATTTGATTTTTTAATATAGGCTTAGCAATGGTATATCTGGGTCAAATGAACTGTTTAATCAGTCATCAAGACAACAAGCAGTTATTAAATGTATTTTATATGCTAAACCCTGGGGATAACAAAGAAAAGAGAGATAAAAAACAGTCCCTGCTCCCAAGAAATTCATAGTCTAATGGAGAAGACAACATGCAAGCAATTAGATAGATGGATAGATGGATAGATGGATAGACAGACAGACAGAGACAGAAAGACAGACAGATAGACAGATAGGTAGTTGGATGGACGGATATGCTAAATTGGCCGCAGAAGAAAGGAATGCACATTAAGGGTGAAAGAAAAAAAGCTTCTTGCAGAAGGTGGGATTTTAGCTGAGACTTGAAGACAATAAGAGAATCCAAGGAGGCAGAGATGGGGAGGGAGAGAGTGATAGGCATAGAGGACAGCCAGTGAAAATGTTCAGATGTAGCTGTTGTAAGGATCAAATGTCGGTATTCGTAAAGTATTTTCTAGTTCTTAAAGTTCTGTGTAAATGTTAGTATCGTAGTCTACAATATTATTTATTCATCCTTAGATAAGTTCTCAGGACAATAATAAAGCTTCTCTCATATTCAGTACTATTCATGTACCACGATTTGTTCAGCCATTCCCCAACTGACAGACATCCCTTTAGTTTCTATTTTTTTTCACCACTACAAATGCTATATTTTTTTCCTTTGATTTTTTTTTTATTATAGGTCCAGCAATGATATATTCTGGAACTGCCCTAGTTGCGAGACATGTATGGGACCGCACCATTATGTAGAATGATTAGGGAAAGTAGAATATTTATTCTCAGGAAGGAAATAGGGCCTGCAGTATGACCACTCAAGAGGCCTGAGAACTAATCTGGCTGAAAGTGATGAGGACCAGTGGCTAGAAGGTCCCTGGTCCTCACACTTTCTGTCCCCTCTTGCCTTCTTCCACATGCATCCCTCTTATCAATATGTGCCAGGCTCTTATGAGATATCTGCTGGGAGAGAGATTGTCTCCATTTGGTTACAAGTTGTGTCCCCAGAGACCTCATTCATCAAGACCTGTTCTATTCATTCTTCCCTCCACCCCCCCTCTCTTTCCAGCTAGTTCTGGTCACTCAGTGTCTCTGCCTGTCAGGCCTTTTCTTCCTCATTTTTTATTTTAACATTTGTTCCCTGTCTTATGAAAAATTGGAAATTTATCTACAATCAGCCTTTTACTCGTCTTCCTATCAGCTCCCCCTGCTCCTTACTTCTTCTCATTTATTTCTGACAGGCATCATGTAACAAATTCTTAATTTGACGAGGTAGATAGAGCCTGCGGGCAAAACATTGAAGGAGAAGTCAGAGCAGGGCTGCTGGGATTCAGTTAGTGCCCTGTAGTCCTTGAACTGCTCACTCCCTGGAGAGATGGAGGTGAGATAGAAGAGTGGAAAGGGAGGAAAAGAAAAATAGAGAAAAAATCCTCTCATATCGCAACCATCTCTTCTACTCCCAGACTGCAGTGACTTGGGAATGGGCCTGCTGAAAGGAAACAGATCATGAAGGGAAGAAGGTACTGCTAGTTGGCCTAGTCAAGCAATGCTGGGGAGCTTAAGTGGAACAAGACTATTCAGGAGGGAGAGTGGAGAGGTAGGTCCAGGGCCATCTCTGAGATATGAGTGGCCAGGCAAGAGGAAGTTTCAGCAGCAGTTGTCTTCACTAAAACTATAGTCCTGGCTGGCTCTTTTCCACCTTTGATGTTTAGGGGCTGTTAATCAGACAGTGGCAAGCGTATGGGAAATAGTCACTGTATGCAGAACCTTGTAGCAGCTGCTATGGGATGGTAAATCAACAGCTAGCATGGTCCCAAATGCCACATAACTCATAGTCTGACTAGGGAGAAAGGTCATGCTTTCTGTCTCTGACTCCCTTTGTCTCTTTGTTTCTAACTCTCTGTCTCTATCTTTCTGTCTCTGTCACTTTCTGAATCTGCCTCTGTCTCTCTTTATCTCTGTCTCTCTCTCTCTCTGTCTTTCTATTTCTCTGTCTTTTCGTCTCTGTATCTGTATCAGTCTCTCTATCTCTCTGTCTCTCACTCTCTGCTTCTGTCTCTGTCTCTTTGTATCTGTCTCTATCTCTCTGACTCTCTCTGTCTCTCCTCTGTATCTCTATCTGTCTCTCTGTTTCTATCTCTCCATCTCTTTCTGTTTGTCACTCTCTGTCTCTGCCTCTCTTTATGTTTCGATCTCTGTCTTTCTTTCTCTTTATCTCTGCCTCTCTATTTCTCTCTGTCTATGTATTTCTGTCTCTATGTATCTATCATTCTCTCTATCTTTCTGTCTCTGTCTCTTTATCTGCCTCCTTCTATCCCTCTGACTCTGTCTTTCTGTCTCTGTCTCTCTGTCTCTGTATATCTATCTGTCTCTTTCTGTCTCTGTGACTCTCTGCTTCTATCTCTGTCTCTCTTTCTCTGTGTCTTTCTGTGTATCTCTATCTTGTCTCTCCATTGCTATCTCTCTGTCTCTGTCAATCTCTGTCTCCGCCTCTCTCTCTGACTATTTTTCTTATTGTCTCTGTATTTCTATCTCAGTCTTCTGTCTCACCAGATCTGTGATTTAATTCTCCTAGAAAATTCTTCATGAGTAAACCCCCTTTACCAGTACAGATCTCCAGCTGTTCTATAACTTGAGTTCTAAAGCTAAGGTTCTCAGACCTTTTTTTTAACTCTTGGTGCAATATTTGAATTGAAGAATCAGAGCACATTGTAGAAGAAAGAGCCAAAAATGCAATTTCTAATAGGAGTTCTACAAAATTCCATGAAGGCCTTTAGTGAGCTCTTGTCTTAGAGAGGCTCCTTAGGTGCTGAGAGAGTAATTGGTTTGCCCAGGTCACATGACCAGGATGTGTCAGAAGGAAGGTCTTTCCAACAGGAAAGTCGGCTCTATCCATCATTCCATACTACCTTTCAAGAGGGCATAATCCTATAAAAACAAAATAGTCATTGCCCTCAGTGAGCTTGTATTCTACAGGGACAATAACAAGTACACAGACAAATCGAAACAACACATTAAAGTGACTCCCTTGGGGGGAGGGGTCGTTCTATTAGAGCTTAGGGAGGAGAAGGGAGACAATCAAAATACATTTTAGAAACATTTCCCCAAAACTCTGAAGAATGGGTGCAAATGAGCACATTCATAGAATTCTAGAAGCCACACATCTAGCAACATCTAACAAAACTCCTCATTTTATGGATGCCCCTTTGATCCCACTGTGTCTGCACACATGAAAAAAAATCAAGAAAATTGCAAGCCGGAGAAATGAAAGGATTTGCCCAAAGTCACGGACAGGGCTGAGCCCATACCAGAATCCAAGTGTACTGACTCTCAGTTCGATGGATGTTCTTTCCTTTACAGGATCCTATACAAACCCATCTCCATAGTGATTCAACTGCTTTTCTGTTCCTCTGTTGGTTAAACTGAGGCACCCTGACAGGCTTGGTCACACAAAGATTGGAGATCCTTTACAAATCGCATTGCTAAGAGATCTGAATTCCCCTTCCGTTCCACCCCACCCCCCACCACGTGATCTCTAGAGAAGGGAGGAAGACCTAAGTAGTATTTGGTAACTGAACACAAAATCCATACCAGGCCCAGGTTAGCACAACACTGGGTTTGTGCTTGCCCTAGGACGTGTTCTGTCCATTGAAGACTCCCTACACTCCCATGACCAATCCCTCTCTTCATCTCTTTTCCCCCTACGCTCGGTACCTTTAATTCACAATCTGCTTTTAGATTTGGGCTGCTAAATAAAGCTGATGGCCCAGCACTGTTAATGCTCAACAGCTATGAAAGACACCATGTGTTTCCAACTCAGCTCCTGGCTACAAAGTGATGCTTTCTCTTTATTAATCCCCATTCCTTTTCATTTCTGCTTTCTCCTCTTTCCATCCCCCATATAGATCATCTTCTTATAAATTTATCATTCCACTTATTTTTTTGGTCCTTTTCCCTCTTCACTATCTGTGACCCTGATTAACTTCTCCCTCCCACTTTCATTGCTGTTCCTGTTTCTCTTTTTCCTAATTCACGTTCATTTTTGTCTCTTTTCTTGTTCTTTTAGTTTGCATGCCTGCAACCTAAACTTATGTACCTTTTTTTTCTTTTTATCTTTGCTGTTTGCTTCAACCTGTGCTTGTTTTTGTTTTAAAAAAAAGTTTGTTTTTAATCCTAATGATTCAGTCTGGCTCCATTTTACCTTTCCAGACTGAGCTCATACTAATCCCACATGTTTACTCTTACATTTCATCCAAACTAGCCTGTTTGCTGCTCTCCTGCCCCTTCATTTTATCTCCCCTCTCCTAGATCGGTGTCTCTTGTTGCCACGCCTAGAATTCACTCTCTCCTCACCTCCACTACTTGGAGGCTTCAGTTCTCTCCTGAAAGCTCTGTTTGACTGTGTTTTCCTTCTTAGTGATTTTCCTTGTTCCTCCAATTAATGGTGGTGGTGTTGCATTTTTCAGTTGTGTCCAACTCTTCATAATCTCATTTGGAGTTTTCTTGGCAAAGATTCTGGAGTGTTTTGCCACTTCCTTCTCCAGCTTGTTTTACAGATGAGGAAACTGAGGCAAAATGGGGTTAAGTGCCAGGGTCACGTAGCTAGTAAGTGTTTGAGGGCAGCTTCAAACTCAGGAAGATGATTCTTTCTGACTTCAGGCCTGGGCATGCTATCCACTGGGCCACCTGTCTATCTCTACCTCTTCCTCTACCTCTCCCTCCATCTCTATCTCTATCTCTATCTCTGTCTCTGTCTCTGACTCTGTCTCTATCTCTATATCTCTATATCTCTGTCTCTCTGTCTCTGTCTCTCTCTGTCTCTGTCTCTTTCTCTATATTTCTATCGCAGGGGTGAGGAACCTGAGGCCTGGAGGTCACATATGGCCATCTAGGTCCTCAAATGTGGCCCTTGGACCGAATCCAAACTTCACAAAACAAATCCCCTTGTCTCTGTCTATCCACACATACATACATATAGACAAACATACATGTCTATATGTGTATATATGTGTGTGTATATGTGTGTACACACATATATAAACATAAATGACCTGTTTTTCTCTTCTATTTCTCCCCTTCCCTTCTCCTCTGCTCTCTCTTATATATACATTAGGCCATTTCAGAATGCCTAGTGTTCTACTGTATCCTGGGGAGATCCTACTTATTTTCCTTTGCTAGCTCTTCAGTCATGTTTTGTTCTGTAGGCATAGGTGTGCCTTGCAGCTCTTCTTAAACTGTGGGTCTCGACCCCATATGGGGTCATGAAAAATTTGGCACTAGTAAAAGGTTTCTGAATGCACAAAGACCAAAATTTAGTTAAAAATCAAACATGTAATGAATCTGAGATCTTTCTGGGAGTGCTTGCCCGTTTTGCATCTCACAATGTCACTGCAGCCTTGGTTGGGAACACACAGCATGTGCACTTTGCCTTGCACTTGCCCTCAGGCCATGCAATGCCAACTTAAAACTGCCAAAACTCGGAAAGGGGTCACCAGTGGAAAAAGTTTAAAAACTCTTGCAGGCGTAGAGCCCAGTCCTGGACCCCCTTTTTTCTTTGTAAACTCTTTTTCACAATCTATCCTATCAGCTCTCATGGATTAAACAATTCTATCTATACAGACGATTCCCAGACCTCATTTTTTCTTGGGTGCCAAGCCTGCAGTTCTACCTAGATGCCTGACATCTCTAGCTGGATATCTCATAAGAATCTCAAACTCAATATGTTCAAAACAAATCTCCTTCTCTGACTCTTTGCCCTTAAACCTTTCCTCTTTTTATTTCTTCTTTGCCCCTAACGTTCTCCCTAAGATCATAGAATTTTTTCAAAATCTATTTCTCTTGTGTATCTGTCAGTGTATCAGTCATTCTGCCTGTCTGTCTCTGTTCTGTTGTTTCTGCCACACTTTGGTACTTTTCACTCACTAATCCCTGTATAATAAACCACATCTATTCTCTGAAGTTACTAGTAGTTTGCAGGTTCAGGAAAGAAAGTTCCCAGCCTGTGTTACTGTCTCCTTTGCTTCAGTTTCTGGTTAGGTCAGCATTCTATCACCAGAGCTTGGGTTCTCCAGCACACAGCCTGAAGCCATGCTAGCAGGGATAATACATTGGAGTGAGATTTCTGACTCTCAGGGGATTGGGAGGGAGGAGATACTATTAGCTGTCAAGGAGGACACACTAGAAACAGATGTTTGCTAGGGCATACTTCAGCTGACTTCTCTCCTTCTGCCTCTGTGGGTCTCTGTCTCTGTCTATCTGGCTCTGTTTCTTTTTCTTTCTCTTCTTCCCCTCCTCTGTCAACACCTTCTTCTCTCCCTCCTGTTTGGTCTTTGAGGGAAGGGCTTTGAACACACTGCTGTCCCTTTAGCCTGGGCTTTAGCCTGGGCATGCAAACGTATAGCAAGGAGCCTTGGAGAGCCCTTTGGCTTCAGACTTTTCTGATTAAACCCATTAAAGTAATTCCAGAAGGATTCCTCTGACAATGCTGTGTCTGTACCCACGGAAAGGTCAAGGTGTCAGTTGGCAGCTTGAGGGAGGCTCAGCCTTGTAGGCTCCCGGGTGGTTAAGGCCTGTTCAATTAGCTGTAAAACACAGTCCAGGAAATGCCAGAAGGCAAACCTTTTTGAGGGAAGCACTCTTTCCAGCCAGGGAATAAGAAGAAGAGGAAAAGGAGAATCTTTGTCTGCTGATTGAATTTATGACAGGCTGGCAGGCAAACACACTGCGTAGTGGACAGGGCACTGACCTTGGAGTCAGGAAAACCTGGGTTCAGATCCTGCCTCTGACATTTACTGACCGTGTAACCTTGGGCAAATCACTTAAACTTCTTAGGCCTCAATTTACTTATCTCTGGAAAGGTGGCATTGGACTCATTGTCCACCAAGGTCTCTTCCTTCTCCAAATCTATGGTCCTATGTTCCTATGAACACCAACTCTATCATCAGCCTCACATCATTTGACTATTCCACATCACCTGACTGAAACTTTGGTTGCCAGAATTTAGCTCTCAGGTAACAGCTAAAGGGGATCAGCCCTGCCCTGTCTCTCTCTATTCAGCTTTGTCATGGTATTTCCTTCCCTAGCCCCACAAATTCAAATGCAGACTCCCATTACAAGACAGGACACTGGGATTGCATTAAGAAGACCTGAGTTAAAACTTTGCCTCAGAAATACATTGTTGGAGGAAGTCACTTAATCTCTCGGTTAATGTCTCAGTTTCCTTATCTGTAAAGTTAGAGTTGGACCCCATGGCCTCTAAATCTTATATCACTCTAAATCTATGATCGTAGAGTCTCTCCCCTGGCCATCTTTTTTTTTTAATCTCAATGTTTATTAAAACCTCTGCGGAGCACCAAATAATCCTGAGGAAGCCTAATCTTTCAAAGAATTAAAATGAAAGAAATAAAGGAAAATATTAAGTCACCAAATTAATAAAAAATTCCTCCCATAAGGCATATATGATTTATTTCTCTTCTGTTTCTCCCCTTCCCTTCTCTTTGGTCCTCTCTCATATGTACATTGGGTCATCTCCGAATGTTAGATGTTCTACTGTGTCTTGGAGAGAGCCTACTTTTTCCCCCTTTGCTAGATCTTCTGTCATTTCTTGTTCCATAGGCATAGCGTACTGTCCTGGGCCCCTTCTTTTCTGTATCTACTCCTTTTAATGATCTATCACATCAGCTCCCATGAATTCATCTATTATTTCTCTGCAGATAACTCCCAAATTCATCTCTCATTTCTTTCTTGAGTTCTAGCCCTGATGTTCCACCTTCCCTGTTTCTGATGAGGGTACCACCATTCCTGCAGCAACCCAGTATTATCACCTAGGAGCAAATGGTGGCATCACGGGTAGAGAACTGGGTCTGGAATTAGAAAGATCTGAATTTCAATCCAGCCTCAGATAGTTACTAGCTGTGTGATGCTGGGTAAACCACTTAGCTTCTGTCTGCCTCAATTTCCTCATCTGTAAAATGGGGTTAATAATAGCACCCACCTCCCAAGATTGTTATAAGAATCAAACAAGATAGTGTTCATAAAGTCCTTACCTCAGCGTCTGATACAGACTAGGCACTATACAAATCCGTATTCCCCTATTCCCTAGGAATCATCCTTGCCTCTTTACTCTTCCTGAAATCTATCCTCCCCCTCATACCCAGTCACTTGAAACGTCTTGTCTATTCCATCCAGCTCCTCAATATTTATCAAATCTTACTCTTCTCTATATTCAGACCACAGGCACTCTAGCCCATGCCCAAATCTCCTCTCACATAGACAATGGTTTCTTTATTGGTGTCCGTGTATCCAGTATCTTCTTTCCATAATCCATCTTCCACACAGCTGCCAAATCAACATTTCTTAAGTTCACCTCTTACTTTTCTGCTTAAGAAGTCTCAGCGAATCCCCATTGCTTTTAGGATAAAGTACCAACTTCTCTGCCTGGCATTTAAAGTCCCTCACAGTCTGACTCCACCTTGTATTCTTAAATTGGTTATACATTATTCTCCTCAGGGACTCTATGCTCCAGCCAGGTTGGCTTGCATACTGTTATTGCTATATGATATTTCATCTCTGGTCTCCATTCCTTTTTACGGGATTTTCTCTATGCTAAGAAGCCTCTGCCTCCTCACCTCTCCCTCTTAGAACCTTTAACTCTCTTCAAGGTTGAACTCAAATGCT
The DNA here is from genome assembly GCF_011100635.1 of Trichosurus vulpecula. Taxonomy (NCBI): domain Eukaryota; kingdom Metazoa; phylum Chordata; class Mammalia; order Diprotodontia; family Phalangeridae; genus Trichosurus; species Trichosurus vulpecula. The sequence goes on from NC_050574.1 coordinate 174,006,987, forward strand.
ACCTCTTTCAAGAGGACTCTCCTAATTCTCACAGTTTTTAGTATGCTCTTCCATCACTGGCTATATATTTGGTATATATCCTCTACTTACCTGTGAACATGTTGTATCTTTCTAACAGGATGCAGGTTCCTCCATGGTAGACATTTTATAGTTTCTTGCTTTTGTATTTGTTTCTCCAGTTTCTCCAGTACCTGCAACCAAGTGGAGCTAAGAGGTCCCCATAGAATGTGCCTTACCCGGCTGTGCTAACTGACCATACCTCATCTTTGAGTCACCTACTTTTGTCTGCTCTTGTTATGCCCACCTGTTACTGTAACTCTAATCCTCATCCCCTTTTCCTCAGTGACTTTCGATCTACTCCTTAATCCTTTTTTTTCTCTCTCTCTCTCTCTCTCAAAAGATTATTTCCAACCCAAGACTGAGTCATATTTTACCTCCCCTTCCCCAATCTATATTGGTTTTTCACAGCAGTTAAAGGGGGGACATTGGGAGTAGTAGAATTGGATAGAAGGAAAACAATCCTCTCAAGACAGTTTTGAGTGACTGAAATATAGATAAAAAAGAACAGTAACAAGGCAAAAGCTCAGATCTAACCCACAGATTCATCCCAACTCCAGCTCAAGGAGAACAGGAATAACTCCAGATTTCCAGAGTTGTCGCCTGGGCTTTGGGCTCCCCAAAACAAAATGTGTGTTTTTCTCTGGCTGATTTTTGGCAGAAGCATCTGTCACTCTCCAAAATTTCCTTTATCATTGCAGCAAATTATTTAAACACTACCCACTGAACCCCATCTGTCACCATGCCCCACCGCTGTCAGGGACTTGCCTCCCAAGTTCTTAGGAGAAACTTGCCGGCAAAGGCTCCATGCCAAACAACAGGGCAAATTAAATCAAAGCGCAGCTCCGGCACCCAGGGGGAAAATGCACATCAGCTTTGACTTATTGCATGGAGCACGCTTACAAGAGAGAAAGCAGCGGCTTTTGTCACTGCAAGGGGCCATGAAAAATGAATTAGGGCCTCTGCTGAGAGAGGGCATGGAGGAGAATCTTTCATTCTGAGATGCTGTCCTCTCTCACCTTGCAAGAAGCAAATAATAAAAGAAGAAATTGTGGTTGCTCGATGTCTCACCAAGGTTTGACTTTATCCTCTAGCGCTTCTGGGTTAGAGGATGGAGAAGGAAATGTAACAGAGTGGAGGAATTTGGAAGATCTGATGGCAAACAACTTGAGGAATGTAGAACACAAGAACACAGTTGTGGTGCTACAGAAAGCTAGAGGAATATACCAGAAGAGAGTTTGGGGTGGGGAGATAGGAAAGATGGGTCAATACACACAATACATAGCCACTTTATTCTGAGAGACCTGGCCTACCAATTTTACTGTAATGAGATTTTGTAATCAATTGCTTACCTGTCCTATGAATGGAGCCATCATTTACTATAGATTTAGCTGTTAAGCCTTGTGCCCTGGACCCATTTATACTCCAGAGAATCATGGAATGCAGGGACAGGTGGTCTGGCATGTCTAACCCGATGCTTCACAGGGAGAGGTCTTGACTGGCAACAACATTTTTGAGCCACTCAAGAGAGGATAGAGCCTTGAACCATCTCTGATCAAAAATGAGAGTGGAAGTGGAGCCTTATGCTGTGAGGTGTTGGGGGTATTCAAATGCATGAAACTTCATCTGGCAGCCAGGTGACAGGACTAGGGGCCAGGCTGCCCGGGTCCTATTTCCATCTCAACTACTCTTTGTGGATGCTTCAGTTTCCCATCTGAATCATTATACTACATAGCAATATACCAGGCGCTATTCTTTGTCAGAGAGTAGTGTCCTAAGGTTTAATCACCATTTTAATGGTGTGAAGTGGCAATGAATGTCACTGTTCTGGATTTCATGCTCTATTTGAATTACAACAGGCTGTCACATACTTAAAATGCTCTTCCTAAAGGTTTTGCAACATTGCCAAGACTTATCAGCTTTCTAAACCCTGTCCCTGTGCCCTGATGGAAAAGGCACCAGCTCTACACTTCAGTGGCTGGCACATAGTAGGTGCTTAATGAATTGTCATCCACAAATTAACTGAATACCTCACGACACAGCTCCTTTTCATGATTTCATGATTTCATGGCTTTGGTGATCTTCCAAAGAACATTGGCCACTATGAAGCCATCCTAGACTCATGGCCACATTCTAGAGAGCCTCTTCCTCTGAAATGAACCTCTTTACCTCTCAATGACATCTGCCTAACACAGCCTGGGGGCTGATATTATGTTGAGAATAGAGCTGGAACTAGAGTAGGTGATCTGAATTTTTCCCCAGGAAATTGAAATATAAGGTATACAAATTTAACACATGCACTTCTCCAGGATTAATTCCCCCTCTGTCAACTGAATTTATTGTAATTACTTCTGGTATTATTTTCATAGCATGAATTACAAAGTTGACTAGAGGGCAGGCTTCCTGCTGCTTGGCAGGGAGACCAAAATTGCTACTTATGGCTATGGTTTGGAAGAACTATAGCCCCTTGATCCTGCCCTTTTCAAATTTCTGACAGTAACCTTGAAATAATTCCTTCCAGCTCTATCAATCAATCAAATAACAAATATTTATTAAGTGCCTACTTAATGCTTTGGACTGTGCTGGGTCCTGGGAATAAATACAAGTACAAAGAATGAAACAATCTGTACTCAGAATGAGTTTATATCCTGCTGGGAGAGACATGAATCAATCAACAAACATTGACTAAGCACCTACTATGTGCCAGACACTTTGCTAAGGAATGTGTATGTATGTTTCCATACACACACATATACACACATACCTATGTATACATACACATATACACAGTATAAACATAAAGTTAATAACTTTGGATACAAAACAGCTAAATTCAAGGTAGTTTGAGAATAGTAATTCAAAGTATTTTGGGCGGTAGGAGTTGAGGGATCAGAAAAAGCTTCATGCAAATAATCATATCTGAACTGCATCTTAAAAGAAGGGGGGGGCGGAGCCAAGATGGCGGCTGGTAAGCACGGACTAGAGTGAGCTCCGTACCCGAGTCCCTCCAAAAACCTATAAAAAATGGCTCTGAACCAATTCTAGAACGGCAGAACCCACAGAACAGCAGAGGGAAGCAGGGCTCCAGCCCAGGACAGCCTGGATCGTCTCTGGGTGAGGTCTATTCCACACGGAGCTGGGAGCTGGGAACGGAGTGGAGCAGAGCCCAGCCTGAGCGGCGTGGATGATCCAGACCAGAAGCCGGGCGGAGGGGGCCCTAGCGCCCTGAATATGTGAGCTGCGGCAGTTACCAGACCCCCTCGACCCACAAACACCAAAGACTGCGGAGAAGGTTAGTGGGAAAAGCTGCGGGAGTGGAAGGAGTTCCCAGTTTGGCTTCCAGTCCCAGGGGGCAGTGGAGGTGGGGCAGCTACAGCTGTTGTTACTTCCGGCTCCAGGCCCACCTGGTGGGAGGAATTAAGTGGCGGATCAGAGCAGGGGTGCACAGCCTGCCGAAGATCTAAGCCCAGTTCGGGTTGGGGGTTCTTGGGGAAGGAGCAGTGCTGGTGTGGCAGAGCGGGCACCTCCCCCCCAAACGTAGAACATAGAACTCTGTAATCTACAAGCAGTCATACCCCACTGAAAAACTCAAGGGTCAAGTTAGTTGGCTGGGAATATGGCCAGGCAGCGAAAACACACCGAGATTCAGTCTCAGACTTTGAATTCTTTCTTTGGTGACAAAGAAGACCAAAACATACAGCCTAAAGAAGACAACAAAGTCATAGAGCCTACAACCAAAGCCTCCAAGAAAAACATGAACTGGCCCCAGGCCATAGAAGAACTCAAAAAGGATTTGGAAAAGCAAGTTAGAGAAGTAGAGGAAAAATTGGGAAGAGAAATGAGAAGGATGCGAGAAAACCATGAAAAACAAGTCAATGACTTGCTAAAGGAGACCCAAAAAAATACTGAAAAATACACTGAAGAAAACAACACCTTAAAAAACAGACTAACTCAAATGGCAAAAGAGCTCCAAAAAGCCAATGAGGAGAAGAATGCCTTGAAAGGCAGAATTAGCCAAATGGAAAAGGAGGTCCAAAAGACCACTGAAGAAAATACTACTTTAAAAATTAGATTGGAGCAAGTGGAAGCTAGTGACTTTATGAGAAATCAGGATATTATAAAACAGAACCAGAGGAATGAAAAAATGGAAGACAATGTGAAATATCTCCTTGGAAAAACCACTGACCTGGAAAATAGATCCAGGAGAGATAATTTAAAAATTATTGGACTACCTGAAAGCCATGATCAAAAAAAGAGCCTAGATACCATCTTTCAGGAAATTATCAAGGAGAACTGCCCTGATATTCTAGAGCCACAGGGCAAAATAGAAATTGAAAGAATCCATCGATCACCTCCTCAAATAGATCCCAAAAAGAAATCTCCTAGGAATATTGTTGCCAAATTCCAGAGCTCCCAGATCAAGGAGAAAATACTGCAAGCAGCCAGAAAGAAACAATTTGAGTATTGTGGAAACCCAATCAGAATAACCCAAGATCTGGCAGCTTCTACATTAAGAGATCGAAGGGCTTGGAATGCGATATTCCGGAGGTCAATGGAGCTAGGATTAAAACCTAGAATCACCTACCCAGCAAAACTGAGTATCATGTTCCAAGGCAAAATATGGAGTTTCAATAAAATAGAGGACTTTCAAGCTTTCTCAGTTAAAAGACCAGAACTGAATAGAAAATTTTACTTTCAAACACAAGAATCAAGAGAAGCATGAAAAGGTAATCAAGAAACGGAAATTGCAAGGGACTTACTAAAGTTGAACTGTTTTGTTTACATTCCTACATGGAAAGATGATGAGTATGATTCATGAGACCTCAGTATTAGGGTAGTTGAAGGGAATATGCATATGTGTATATATATATATATATATGTATATGTATGTGTGTGTTTATGTATATATATATAAGTGAATGTGTATGTATATATATATCTATGTGTATGTATGTGTATTATGTGTATATATGTATATGTGTGTTTATATGTGTATATGTATATATGTGTATGTATGTGTATATATATGTATGTATATATGTGCATATATATGTGTGTATATATGTATGTGTATATGTGTATGTGTATGTATGTATGTATGTATGTATGTATATATATATATGTAAAAGAGAGAGACCAGACACAGGGTGAGTTGAAGATGAAGGGAAGATAGCTAAAAGAAATAAAATGAAATTAAGGGATGAGAGAGTAACATACTGAGAGAGGGAGATAGGGAGAGATAGAATGGGGTGGATTATCTCGCATAAAGGTGGCAAGAGGAAGCAGTTCTATGGGAGGAGGGGAGAGGGCAGGTGAGGGGGGAATGAGTGAACCTTGCTCTCATCAGATTTGGCCTGAGGGGGAATACCATACATACTCAGTTGGGTATCTTACCCCACAGGAAAGAAGAGGGAGGAAGATAAAAAAAAAGGTGGGGGGATGATGGAGGGGAGGGCAGATGGGGGTGGAGGTAATCAAAACAAACACTTTGGAAAGGGGACAGGGTCAAGGGAGAAAATTCAATAAAGCGGGATGGGTTGGGAAGGAGCAAAATGTAGTTAGCCTTTCACAACATGAGTATTGTGGAAGGGTTATACATAATAATACATGTGTGGCCTAGGTTGAATTGCTCAACTTCTTAGGGAGGGTGGGTGGGAAGGGAAGAGGGAAGAGAATTTGGAACTCAAAGTTTTAAAATCAGATGTTCAAAAACAAAAAAAGTTTTTGTATGCAACTAAAAAATAAGATACACAGGCAATGGGGCGTAGAAAATTATCTTGCCCTACAAGAAAGGAAGGGAAAAGGGGATGAGAGGGGAGGGGGGTGATAGAGGGGAGGGCTGACTGGGGAACAGGGCAACCAGAATATAAGCCATCTTGGAGTGGGGGGGAGGGTAGAAATGGGGAGAAAATTTGTAATTCAAACTGTTGTGAAAATCAATGCTGAAAACCAAATATGTTAAATAAATAAATTGCATTTAAAAAAAAAAAGAAGAAGAGAGGGACCCCAAGAGACAGAAGTGAGGAGGCATGGCATTTTAGACACATGGGCTTAGCAAGAATGGCCACCTCTTTGTCAGAGGCTAGGGGGGAATGAAGGAGAGAGTGGGAGGTGATGTCAGTGTATTTTTCCATGAAAAGAACGGGAGAAGAGGGAACTCAGATTGAATGACCCCAACTCTTTTTTTCCACAAAGTAAAAGTGAAAGTCCTCAAGTGAAGAGATTGTAGAGTTTGAGTAGGAAGAGGTGTGGAGGTTATCAGAAGGGAAGAGAAAGTTTAAATAACTTCTGTGGGGAGTGAGATAGGGAATCAATTAGGGAGGAATAAAAGGATAGTCTTGTTGCAGCGAGGGCCCAGTTGTGGCTGGATAACATGAATTTGTAATGTACCCAGTCAGCATGATTGTGAGATTTCCTCCAGTTTTTTTCAGTGGCTAGTGAGAAGGAATGGAATAGGCAGGAGGTGGAAGTGATCCAGAGCGGAGATTTGGCCAGAGGAAAATTGCAATATGATAAGGGGCCAAGGTATCCAAGAGCAATGGACAATGTAGAATTAAAATGACTAACAATGGTTGGAAGTTGGAAAGAGAGAAAAGTGAAATCATTGCAGGGGTGATGGCATCAGAGGTAGAGGGATGTGAGGTGCTAATGAGGGTGAAGAAGAGATATAGACAGGGTCAAACATATGGAGAGATGGAAAGATAGCTGGTGATAGTAAGATAGAGAATTCTCAAAGCTTCTAATTAGGGAAGTGGAAAGCTTGTGGGTAATGACAAGTTCTAATATGTGCCTCTACGTGACTGAGGGCCAGGGAAGGAGTAAGTCATGAGACTTAGGAAGGATGAGAAAATGGGAGGTTAGGAGGTTTAAGCAAGCATTTACACAGATATTAAAGTTCCCTAGAATAAGGATGAAAGTTGGGGAGGAGGGAGACTCAGTGTGCTAGAGCTACATAATTTTGATGGTGTGGAAAATTCTAACTGAGTGGACTTCAAATGAGGTAATGTTACTGAGACAAGGTTATACAGGTAATGCCCAGAAGTAACAATTGGGAACAAGAGGTATTCCTACCTGTCCTCTAAGACTAATGTGTGCATGTGAATGGGGAGAGGGGCAGTGAGGGGATGAGAGAAGGTACAACCAGTGCTGGAGAGGATGGTTAGGGATTCAGTATCATCACATGGGAGCCAGGTCTCAGTAAGAGCAAATAGAAAGAATGTGAGAGGAAGAGGTCCAGAATAAAGGGGAGATTGTTCTACATGGAATGGGAATTCCGGACCACTCATTGTTGAAGTTTATCATTATCTTGTGTGTGTGTGTGTCTGTGTGTGTATGTGTGTGTGTGTTTATGAGTAATGGCAGAACAACCATTCCACTGGGTGAGGAGGCATGGCATCTCAGACATGTGGGCTTAGCAAGAAGGGCCACCTCTTTGTCAGAGGCTGGGGGGAAAGGAGGAGAGAGTGGAAGATGATGTCAATGTATTTTTTTTGATTAAGAGAATGGGGGAGGAGGAAGCACAAATTGAATGACCTCAATTTTTTTTTTCCATAAAGTCAAACTCAAAGTCCTCAAGTGAAGAAATCGTAGAGTTTGAGGAGGAAGAGGTGTGGGGTTTATCAGAAAGGAGGAGAAAGTTTGAAATAACTTCTGTGGGGAGTGAGATAGGAAATCAATTAGGGAGGAATAAAAGGATAGTCTTGGGCTGGGTTGTGGCTGGATAACATGAGTTTGTAATGTACCCAGTCAGCATGATTGTGAGATTTCCTCCCATTTTGCTCAGTGACTAGTGAGAAGGAATGAAATAGGCAGGAGGTGGAAGTGATCCAGAGCTGAGGTTTGGCAAGAGGAAAATTGCATTAGGATAAGGGGTCAAGGATGTGGAGAAGCTGAAGACTTTTGGTCCACCTGCTCATTAAATGTACACCAATCAGGGCTGTTTCACTTGTCAAGAGAGTTTCCGTTACGAAGGATTTAAGGTGATTCAGAGTCTCCATCTGTGTCTGATTCCTGTGAAAAAACACTGATCATCAATTTACTGATTATTAGCTAACCTAATTAAGAAACTGATTATTAATTATGCAGAAACTCTGTTTCTAAGGAGTTTTCTTTTGTGCCAAAGCCAAATGGATCCCAAATTTAACTGACCAAATGTCAGTTTCTATGTGTTCAATTTTACTTCACTTCATGAGGCAATGGCACTTAAGTAAGAGAGTCATCCCCATTTTCACAGCAAGTGACAGTGAGGAGAATTGACATCCTACAGGGAGATATATTCAACATGATGTAGTAAGACAAAACAAAACACATACACAGACACAAACACACACAAGTCCAACTTTTTATTTCATTTGGCTAGAATACCTTTGCCTAAGAAGAAGGACACATTTTAAATGTAAATGTGGATTATGAATGCTTTCTTCAATATTTCAAGGTTCTGTGATCACTTCACTCCTTCCTCTACTTACAGAGATTGCCATCCACCTGTGACTTGTAAATATTCCTCAAAAGTCTTCTTTACCCCTAGCCAAGACCAGCCTCCCTCTGTCAGTTCCTGGGATGCAAATGACTAGGGGATTATAAAATCCATTTGACTCCTCCCACATCATGGAACATTGAGAGTTAGAAATATTCTTGATATGTAGACTGTTAGAGCTGCAAGGGGCCTCAGAACAGAGAATATCAGAGCTGGGAAGGCACCTAGAACATAGAATGTCAAAGCTAGGAGGGACCTTAGAACACAGAATGTTAGAGCTGGAATGATCCTTAGAACATTGAATGTCAGAGCTGAGAGGGACCTTAGAACAGAAGAATGTCAGAGCTGGAAGGGGCCTTAGAACACAGAATGTCAGAGCTGGAAGGGGCCTTAGAACATGGAATGTCAGAATTGGAAGGGACCTTAGAACAGAGAATGTCAGAGCTGGAAGGGGCCTTAGAACATGGAATGTCAGAATTGGAAGGGACCTTAGAACACAGAATGTCAGAGCTGGAAGGGGCACTAGAACATGGAATGTCAGAGCTGGGAGGGGCCTTAGAAATAATTTAGTCCAGCTCAGTCATTTTAAAGAGAAGGAAACTGAGGCCCAGGTTGTGTAGGTCACACTGGGATTCCTAGGAAAGCATTGAGGTTCCCAGCTCAGGGCTCTCTGAGCACCACACTCAGAGACCACATACAAACCATCACCTTTAATAAAAAAAATCTTAAAAAAAAGTCTTCTTTACCCGATGGCCAACATTCTGGTGATGGACCTCTCTGAATTTAGCAAGACTGGTTTTTCAAGGACAGATCTGATCTAGAGTCAGATCCATTTGTTTTCTCTCTCCTGCTGATCCTTATCCTTCTGGATCTGCCAATATTTCCAAGCCCCTAGCAAAGCTTTCAAGAACCCCAGTTGACCTTTATAGCATAGCAAGCATTTAGCTAAGGGATTTGAATATGCTGATCTTATAAAGAGAGGTATCTTGGGGGTAAAGCACAGGGCCTCAGGGACAATCTTTGTAAAGTAAAGCAGAAACAGGAAAAGTAGAAAGCAAGTCTTTTTTTTCAGCTGGGGTTCAAAAGGGTAAATGATTTGGTGTAGGTCAGATGAGCTCTGTGGTAACCAGAAAGAAGTGCATCAGCTAACTAGATGGAAGCCAATAAAGAAAGGCTCAGGAATGTAGAGTCTGTTCAGCAAACTGACTGTGGGATGATGTGACTGAAGAAAGACAGACCAGGGAGATGTCTATGTTGAGAGGACCAAGAGGATATTGCCACTTAGGATATAAAGGGAGTGCCTAGAGGTACATTTCAGCTTAAACTCAAGGGAAACATCTGAAAAAATAGTTCATACGTATAGTGTTAATTATAGCTTCCTTTATACAGTTCTTGTTGTTCAGTCATTTCAGTCATGTCTGACTCTCTGTGACCCCCACTTGGGGTTTTCTTGGCAAAAATACTGGAGTGCTTTGCTATTTCCTTCTCCAGCTCATTTTACAGATAAGGAAACTGAGGCAAACAGAGTTAAGTGACTTGCCCAAGGTCACACAGCTACTAAGTGTCTGAAATAAGATGAGTTGTATTAAGATGAGTCTTCCTGACTCCAAGCCTGGTGCTCTATCTACTCCTCCACCTCTCTGCCCACACCTTTATATAGCACTTTATAGTTTACAGAACATTTTTCTCACAACAACTCAATGAGTTGGGGAGTGAAATTAATGTCCTTATTTTACAGATGAGAAAACTAAGACTTAAAGAGATGAAGAAGCTGGTTTATGGTCAGATAGCTAGTGACTGTCAGAGCTGGGATTTGAATCTAGGTCTTCTGACAAGCCTGGTGCTTACTTCACCCTTGGTTTTCTGAGTGCAAGTCCAGTGGTATTTCTACCATACCTTAATGCCTCAAGAAATCAAACAGAAAGGACCCAAATTCTCATTTACGGGGTATCTTACTGAACTTCAGAGTTAAAAGACCTTAATAGCAATTTAGTCCAACCCATATCCAATAAATAATACCCACTGCAACTCACCTAACAAGTGGTCATCCAGCTAATGCTTGAAAAACTCCAATGAGAGGGACCCAGCCCCTCTTAAGATAATACTTTCTACTCTTGGACAGCTCTAATTGTTAGGACATTTCCCCTGACAGCAAACCTAAGTAATTTACCTCTTTGCAACTCCCATCCTTCGATCCAGGTTTTGCCTTCTGGGACCAAACAAATTACATATATTCCACCCATCAGCCTTTCAAATACTTGAAGACAGCAGTCATGTAGCTCTCGGTTTGGCTATTCATACGAACGAGGAGGCAACTAGAAGGTGAAACCGAAGATACCCACAAAAATCTGATTATTGTGTTAAGAAATTCCAGGCTGAAATATGGAAAAAGATTGTACATCCAGTGTTTACCCTAAATAGCATCTATACACATTCCATGCAGAGCTTGTGGCCCCAAGGCTTCCACTCGTTGTAATAAAAGTGTTTACCCACTGGAGTGACTGAATTCATGTTGGACTGAAGACACCGCAGAGCTGGTATAGGAGAGAAAAATAAAGGGGGGAGTCCTAGGGGTGTGACCCTAAGAAGCATTACCCCTGAACTTTTGGTAGTGCCCTGGAACAGTTTTTCTATAAGCATTTGCCCCAAATTCTGAGAAAGGAACTCGTAGGGTAGCCCAAAGTCATTTATTCCTCTGTACTTTCATGGTCCAGGACCTCTTGCGGAGAAGACAAGCCACAGCATTTAACCTTGAGATACATTTAAGTTGATAACATTTTTTCTTGTTCCCACAGTAGATTCTCCAAGCCTGAAAACAGGCCTCTCCTTCCAATAAACTATAGTAGCAATCCTTTGAATAGAAGAATTTAGATCATTGGGGCGAGAAAAAGAGAAGAGAGAAGACCGGAATCTCTTTCATTTTTCTTTTTAATTTGGTCAGAACTGGTTAAATATGTCATTGGCTAGTTCAAACTGGCAATATTCAGAGACCTAGTTTTAGATGGAGACATCTCTGACGTGTCTTTTAAGATTGAAGATTTGAGAGGAGAAGGGCTCACAAGCACAATAGAAGACAGAATGCTTGTACCTCATTGTCTGGAGAAGAGATGGGCTGCAGGCTTTGGTAGAATAGAAGCTGCCAGTCAAGCTGTTTTAATAGAACAGGAGGCAGATAGATTTCAATAAAAGAAATGAGTATAAATATTGTTAGTGGGAAAAAAAGGGAAAGCAAAAAGATCTTGTTTGACTTGTCACAGTAGGGAAACTTTTCAAGTGTTTTAATCCAGAAACTTCACAATAACAATGAGGCAGGTTCCTGGGCTCAATTTACAGACAAGGGAGTTTCTCCCTAGGAGCCCATTAATGAGGGTCACAGTGGGAAAGAGAAGATAATAAATGGTATATAACCGTTCTCCACAGGCTTGATCCTATGACCCATAATGGGTCCATAGCATTGTGGGTACCAGAGACAGTGTGGTGGAGATGAAAGAACACCAGGTATAAAGTCAGAAGACTTGAGTTTGAATCCTGGCTTTACCATTTATTACTACATGTGTGATTTAAACATTTCAGGCCTCGGCTTCCCCCTCTCCAAAAGAAGGAAGTTAGACTTAGATGTCTTTTAAGGTTCCTTCCAGCTCTGGCTATCATTGATCCCAAAGAGTTTATTAAAGGAAACCACGAGATCATTTTCACCCTGATATATTCCAATTTTGTGTCACTGTTCAGACTTTTTGGTACAAAAAAAAGGTAATGAAAGGGACAAGAGCATCATGGACTGCTACCATGTGGATTCAAGCTGAGGATGCTCAACTTTCCCCCAAATGAGAATATCTAACCCCAAAATTGTGACCAGCTTTCAGGAACAAAAGAAGGACGGAGCCAAAACTCACCAGCCTGCCATGCTGAGGTGTGAGCTGTGTGCTTCATTGCTCCCTGTCTGTCCCATTTTTCGAGTCTTTCTAAGTTTATGACCTGAATTATTTGTCTGTTATTTGACACTATTTTTTCCTGATGCTTCCTTCCGTATCACCTCCAAACTGGCACACCCAAACTACTTCCTCATATTGAAGAACAGAGCTAAGTTTGGTTATCCCCATCCATCTATTTCTCTAAGAAAGGCTTTAGCTTTTGTTCTGCTCCCTTTCCTAAAGGGAAAAATCTTCAAGGGTTTTAGGCTGGAGAAATATTATTTCTTAATATGCCTACAGGACCTGAAAGGAGGTTTTTTTAGCATGTTTTCACACCTATTACTGACCTAGCCCCCTTAATGTTCCCCCAGCCAATGAAATCTCTCAATTACACTAACATGTCATAACCAAATGTTTAGTATCATGGCTTCAGAGTTGTAAAAGAGTTCAAGGAGTTACTTAGTGTGACCCTTCCATTTTGAAAATAAGGAAGCTGAGGCCTAGAGTGGTAAAGACACTTGAGATTACATAGCTTACAAGTGGTAGAGCCTGCCAGAATTTGAACTCATTTCTTCTGAATCCAAAATCCACAGTATCATGCTTCCATGATCGAATGAATGAAAAGCATTTATTAAATTCTTTCTCTGCACTATGCCAACTGTAATTAATTATTTGTCTGTTTATTTTTTGCATTGTGCTAGATATCAAGAGGCCTGTTTTCATGGATACAGTCCTTGAAATGAAGCCTATTTGGGGAACAAAGTTGACCTAGTCAATTTAAATGTATGGCTGCTGCTTGCATTCTTCTGGAGAGTTGTTGAACCATGGGAGAACATAAGAATAAGTGACCTTGAAATTTTCTATAATCCCAGTTAAAATAGGAAAGAAATTGGATTTCAAACCAATTGTCCGCTGAAATATTGTTTTGCCTTATACAGTGCTCTGACAGAGGAAAAAAAAGGTAGTTTGGGATTAGACCTGTGATTTCATTGGTGTAAGGTAATTTCTGGGAAGGAAAATCCTTTTATTGATATTAATAAACACGTGTTCTTCAATTTATAGTCTTAGAGAGTTGCCTTAGTCATTGAGAGGCTAAGGAACTTTCCTACAATTCGAGAGTTAGTATGTGTCAGAGTTAGGCTTGAACCTAGGCTTTTCTGACTTGGAGACAGCTCTTGATTCACTATCCCATGCTGCTCTAGACAACATATGAATCATGATTACCAGTAGGTCAATCATGCCTACATTTAATCTAACTTGCTTTTTTGCCCTTTGTAAATCTATGTCCCCTTGAATTGACTCTAGGATTAGTCACATCCTCATTTTTAAATGCTCCTTTAGCTTGGCTTTGTCTATAACATTCCTAGCTTTTACTTTGGCTTACCTATGTTTTCTACTTCTGACAGGGTTCTAGTTCTCACCTTCTACCTCTCTTCCCCTTCTTGTACCTCCCATGAGAGGTAGCCCCTGAAGAACAAGCCCTATCTGACTTGAGACATCTGCTGCCCTGCCTGTTAACTCAAATCTCTTAAGCGAAACTCATTCAGACATATCATATTAAATTATAACCACTGTATTTAGATGTTATTCCTGTCAAAATGCTTACATCTTTATTATTTTACTATTCAGTTCTCATTTCATCACCATTAGACAAAACCACAAGTATTTACCAACAAATGAATGAGTCTTCATGTTAACCTTTAGTTCTTACACTAGAACCATAAAAAAGAAGGAGGAGGAGGTTTTCTCTTTATACTGTCACCTTTGGTCAACAGCCTAAACATCCATTTGTCAACTATTTTTCAGGTCCTCCACTGTGGATTGCAGCTAACAGCCAATCTACTAGTATTTATTAAGGTCCTACTACTTTTCAGCTAGGTGGCATGGTGTATAGAGTGCTGAGCCTGGAGTCAGAAGAGTTCAAATCTGGCCTCAGACACTTACTAGCCATGTGACCCTGGGCAAGTCACGTAACCCTGTTTGCCTCAGTTCCTTATCTCTAAAATGAGCTGGAGAAGGACATGGCAAATCACTCTAGTATCATTGCCAAGAAAACTCAAATGGGGTCACAAAGAGTTGAATAGGACTAACAACAGCTGAACACTTTCCAGACACTACGCACAAAGTATACAAAGAAGGCAAAAACAAAAACAGTCTCTGCCCTCAGAGAGCTCATATTTTATTAGAGAGACAATATTCAAACAGTTCTGTACAAACAATATCATTTACAGGAGAAATTGGAGATAACCAACATTGGGAAGGCACTAGCATTAAGGGTGATCAGGAGAGGCTTATTTTTAAAAAATTAATTTATTAATTTTTAGTTTTCAACATTCACTTCCATAAGTTTTAAATTTTTTACACCTCCCTTCCCCCTTCCTCCCCAAGACAGCCTGCATTCTGCTATGGACTCTACACATACATCCCTATTAAATACACTTTCACATTAGTCATGTTGCATAGAAGAACTATAACAAATGGGAGAAACCATGAGAAAGAAAAACAAAACAAAAAAGAAAGTAGTCTGCTTCGCTCTGCATTCTGACTCAATAGTTCTTTCTCTGGGTGTGGATGGCATTTTCCATCATGAGTCCTTTGGAGTTGTTTTAAGTCCTTGCATTGCTGAGAAGAGCTAAGTCTATCAAAGTCAGTCATCTCACACTGTGCTGTTACTGTGTACAGTGTTCTCTTGGTTCTGCTCACTTCACTCAGCATCAGTTCATATAAGTCAGGAAAGGCTTCTTGTAGAAGGTAGGACTTTAGCTGGGACATGAAGGTAGCCAGGCAAGCCAGGAAGCAGAGATGAGGTGGGAGAGCATTCCAGGCACTGGGGATTTCTAGGGAAAATGCTCAGAGTTGGGGGATGGAATATCACGTGTGAGAAACAGTAAGAAGTCCAATGTCACACGATGGCAGAGTAAATGGAGCCGAGTAAGGTATAAGAAGACCAGAAAGGAAGAAGGAGCCAGCTCAGTATATATTCATCAGTTGGGGGGGGGGGGTTAAAAAAAATAAATCTTACTCTGAGAAATTTGGGGATATGAGCTATATATACACAGGTAAGTGATAAACTTTTAACTTAGTTACACATTCCACTTGACGTAGTTTAACACAGAAGTTTGGCTTTTGCAGATCTAATCTATTTCACACTGAGGGCACTTAATAAATGCTTCATGGATTGGTTGGATTGTTTTGATCATAGAGCACATATGTATGGAAGGGGCCTTAGAGGCTATAGATCAAACTCCCTCACTTTGCAAGTGAGGAATGTGAGGCACATGGTGCTTAAATTACTTGCGTAAGATTACACAGGCAGTGATGCTTAGAGTGGATTTGAACCCAGGTCCTCCAAATCCACTGCTTTTTCTAACATGCCATCCTGACTCCCCTTAAAGTTACAACTCCAGTTTAGGGGCACAATCATGCTCTTCGCAGACACTTAAAACTGAGTTAGCTGTTCTAGACTCTGAATTATATGACCAGAACTTCCTCAGTTCCTTTTATTTCTATTTCCCCTCCAGAAACCATGGTTCAGTTCCACCAAAAGTTTCTCTCCTAGCTCTATTTGAATGTTTTTTAAATATAATTCCCCTTCGCATAGCCCTTAGGCAGTACCACGGTTCCTGCCCTCCAATTCTCTAGCTGTTGATCCATCTGTTCTTGAGCGTTCCCATCTCTCTCTCCAAATATAGATATGATTACAAGGCAATGACATTTATATCAGCATTATTCAAGGCCTTCCCAAACAGGGGTGCCCTCAGAATACTTCAATAACGGGGAGAGAGTTCATCACATCCTGTGAGACAAATATTTTTCACCATTTTTTACAGATGGAGAAGCTGAAGGACAGCGAATTTAAATGATTTGCCCAAAGTCATTCGGAAAGTTCACTTGACTCCTAGCTAGGACTTGTTCCCCTATCACACTATCACTATCTAGACCACAATGAGTAAGGACCTTGACATTTCTGATTCATACTGGGGACATGGACCTAGTCTATTTATAGTTGATGGGGAAAAGGGTATAAGTATGTCCATTTGTGTTGTGGGGCGATACAAATACAATCTGTTCATAGTTGGTGGGGAAAAGAAAGAAGCAGGTATTAATTGCCTACAATGGGCCAGGTACTGTGCTATAAAGCCCTTTACAAATATCAGCTCACTCTGTCCCCACAACCGCACTGGGAAGTAGGTGCTATTATTATCCTCATTAAAAAATTGATGAAATTGAGGCAAATAGTGCCTAACTGACTTACTTGGGGTCATACATAGTAAGTTTCTGAGACTGAATTTGCATTCAGATCTTTCTGACTCCAGGCCCAGCTCTCTCTCTACTGTACCACCCAGCTGCCTAGGTATTAGTATGTCTCCATGTATTATGGGGTGATATAGGTCTAGTCTGGTGGGGAAAATTATAACTGTGTCTATGTGTGTTATGGCTCCGCACTAATAATACCTGGTTAACTAAAGAAGACTAAGCAGCCTATTTGTAGATTTGGCTGCCTTGACCTCCTGTTAGAAGCCTCATGATTTATTTATTGAACAAAAATATTAGAGGATGTTAGACCTCATTAGGGAATGTTTGGCGTATCAAATATGTGATTGAAACAACGAAGAGCACTTGTTATATGAATGGTGTTCCATTTCCCTTGCCTAGCAGATCAAAGTGATTCTCCCTTTAGCAGCATGTGGAGTCTTCATGCAGATTCAGCAGATGAAAGACCAGAGAAAAAAGTTCAGTAACAAAAATAATTAACTCACAAGATAACACGTCACTTATCCTACATAGCCAGTCGACCAGGGAAGCTGCTGCTGAAACAATATAGTGTTTGGATAAACATAATTTTATACATTTCTAGACTTTCAGATTTTGTTTTCACAACCAATGTTTCAATGCTTTCCAACTTGCTTCATCTCTATCCCTCAATACCCCTAAATATCCTGGCATGCTTTCCTGCCCCCTTTTCCCACCTCTTCCAATTCTAAGTCCTCTCCCTACCCATTCCCTTAGGATAATCTTCCACAGATTTATCAACTAAATTACTATTTCTTTCTTTATACCTTAGTAGTGGGATGTAGAAAAAGGTTGAGAGACGTAGCTTCTAGTTAACTCATTATTTTATTCATCATGCTAGCAGATAATTAATAAAAGGGGTCAGTGGCACTCTTGAATGCCCAAGACCCCTCATGGAACCCACTCAACACTTATATACCCTTGGAAGGGTGTGTGTTCCTGAGGATGACAATCAACTCTGATTGGCTAACAATTAATGAGAAGAATTAATATTATAATGAGAGGTGAAGCCTTTCTAATGAGGGGCTGGGGGACATGACTTTGATCACTCTCACTCCCAGCCTGCGGCAATCTAGACAAAGGATCTACCTCCACCTAAGCCTGAGTAGAACACAATTGGTCAAAATTCACCTTAGATGAAATTATTTCTAAGATTCTCTAGTTGGATGCTGTCTCTCACCCAGGATCAAAAAGCACGTACCTCAGGGATTTGGGGAATCTTATCCATCAACAATGTCCTTCAGTTCAATGTCCTGAACAACCTACAGATTTCTGCAAAAAAAAAAAATCCTGTTCTAATTTAATAATCAATTATTAATATAAGAGAGAAACAATCATTTCTCTCAGTAGAATGTAAGCTCCTGAAGGGCAGGAACTATTGCATTTCTGTTTTGAATACTCAGTGCCCAGCACAATGGCTGGTCCATAGCAGGGGCTTCCTAAATGGGTCCTTCCTAAAAGGGTATTGATTAGATGATGGATTCTGAAATGGTTTGGACTAGTGACTTCTAATGTCCTTTCCCACTTTGAGAATGTGTGAAGCATAAAAACTTAGAGATGGATGTGATCTTAGAAAAATGTGGCAGAAGGGAGTAAAAGAAATTGAATTATAATATCTTGAATTTATTCAGAACTTTAAAGTTGGCAAAATAGTTTTCAAATCTTACTGCACCTGATCCTCACGATAACCCATGAGGAAGACACTATTGAGATCACCGTTCCCATTTTACAGATGAGAAAACTAGCTGTAGTTTCAAAGAGAATGAATGACTTGCCTATAGTCAAATTAGTAATATAAGTAGCAATAATTCAAGTACGATCTTCCTAACTCCAAGTCCAGGGCAATCTACCTGCCGTCTTGCCTTTCCTGTAAATTTTCTCATGGGTGGTTTTCATGAGATCTGTGTTGGGAGATAAAGGGATTGTAGACAGATTTGTGGCAGGCAGGTGACTGTGTTATCTGATGTTCGTAAAGCTGGAGGGTATATTGGAAAAGATTTGGAATCAGAGAACCTGGATTCGGATCCAACTTTTGTGACCTCCTATCTTGGGCAAGTCAGTTAAACTCGCTGTCCTCAGCTTCTTCATCTGTAAAATGAAGAGTAGGATTTGATGGCCTCTAGGGTTCCTTGAAACTCTAACTTAGACAGCTAGGTGGCACAGTGGACAGGGTGCTCAGGAAGACCTCATTCAAACACTGTCTCAGAACATGAGCTCTATGACATCAGCTAAGTCACTTGACTTATCCTAAACCTTCATTTCCTCATCTGTAAAATGAGGCAGCTAGGTGGCTCAGTGGATAGAGCATTGGGCCTAGAGTCAGGAAGACCTGAGTCCAAATCTGGTCTCAGATACTTAATATCTGTATAACCCTGAGTAAGACGCTTCCCCGCTGTTTGCCTCAATCCACTGGAGAAGGAAATGGCAAACCACTCCAGTATCTTTTCCAAGAAAACCCCGTGGATGATATTGGCATGATATGATCCACAGGGTCACAAAGACTCAGGCACGACTGAATCATTAAACAAAATGTGGATTCAAAATGTGAGCAGATACCTCGCAGGCTTATTGTGAGGCTTAAATTACATTATATATATGAAGTGGCTGGCAAGTCTTAAAGTACTATACAAATGCTAGATAGTATTATTAGAAATCTAAGGTAACCTAATGCCTCAGCCACTGTGGAATCCAGGAAGGACCAATGCTAACTTTTCAGCCCCAAGAAAAAGTTTAGCAGTAAATGACTTAGGGAATTGTTCACAGATTTGAGACTGCGATCCCCATGAAAAAGAAGTCTTTGTGCAATTGAAAGCTGGCTTTTAGTCCCTATGACCTTGAGTGGTTCGCTCTGATGGCATGGTTGCCTGGGCTACCTTCAATTGTGCTGGACACGACTGAAGAAGCATCTGAAGGACAGTTCCAGCTAATACCTTTGTCCATTCCATCCTGGAGCAGAAGCAGCGCAGAGGAATAGGAGAAACAAAATTGGATCTGAAGGCAGCCTCCATGTGTCTGGTTTAATTAAATATAAAAGTGGCAGCGTGAGAGTGAGAGAGAAGGAGGGAAGAGGCAGAAAGTAGGAAGTGATATTGTTTCTACACAGGTAAACTGGGGACTAGCCTTGGCAGATGAAACAGAAAAATAATTTGGGACAAAGAGAAGGCACCAGCTACACTGTGTGTTTGAAAATTAGTCTTCCGCTTAGACTTATGTCTCTACTGCTCGGAGAGTGACTTACCAAGAGACAGGAGGCAGGGCAAGGACGATCTGAGTGTTGTTTCAGTGAGTTTGCCAGGCTGTAAAATCTAAAGAGTCAGGCACGAATGAAACGACCTAGCAACAACAACAACAAGTCTTAGATTCACTAGTTTCACTGAATTGGATAGATTATAAATCCTTCAGAGGGAAAGACTGTGCAGTTTATGTGTGTGTGTCTTTCTCTATCTCCAATGTCTTGAAGTATCTTGAATGTATATAGTAGGTGTGCTTTGCTGTCCTTCAGTCATTTCAGTTGTGTCTGATTATTCATGACCCCATTTAGGGTTTTCTTGGCAAAGGAACCAGAGTAGTTTGTTATTTTCTTCTCCAGCTCATTTTACGTATAAGGAAACTGAGGCAAACGGGGTTAAATGGCTTGCTCAGGGTCACTCGGCTAGCATGTGTCTGAGATGGGATTTAAACTCAGATCTTCCTGACTGCAGACCCAGCACTCTATTCACTGTGCCCTCAGCTGCCTCTGATTACTTAATGAAGCCTTCCTTCCTGCTATGATGAGAAGCAGATGGAGGACACCCTTCCTCCAGCAGGTAGGATGGGAGAATTGTCATGATTCCTGGCTACCTTCCTGGTTTCCGGGAATAGCTAGCTATAGTTCTAAGCTTTTGCACTGCTTTTCTTAAATGTTTATTTTTATTTTTAGTGGACCTGTGATTTTCTTGATGTAGAGACTCCCCAGTGAGGAACTTCTAACGATTCTGATCAGACCTGCTCCGCAAGTTGTATTCTTAAAGAGTCGTCTTTTGCGCTGAGCGAGGTCAAGTGACTCAACTAAGGTTACATGATCAGTCAGTTGGTCAGTCAGTCAATACAGTTTTATTAAGTTCTTACCACATACCGGGCACTGTGCTAAGTGCTAAAGATACAAATATGTAAAAGAAAAAAAAGAACAAGAAAGTCCTTGGGCTCAAAGAGCTTACAATCCAGTGAGAGAAGACAATGCACAAAAGAAAACCGAAGAAGGGAGGAGGGAGATGGTGATGGAGAAATCTAAAGGAGAGTAGGTGTGTGGGAGATGGAGAGACAGCCAGATGGCCTGGGGACTCTTCTTTTTCTGGGGACTCTCTTTTCTGCCTCCAGTCAGAGAGGTGCCAGAAGCCAAGGGTGCTGAAAAGGTGCGAGTATGAAATACACAGCCAGTGCCTGTCACAGGGTAGGGCTTAATAATGGTTAGAACAATAATAATCTGACGTTTAAATAGCGCTTATTAGGGTAGCTCATTTGGTCCTCCCCACAGTTCTTCGAGGTAAATGCTATTACCATCTCCATTTTACAGATGAGGAAAACTAAGGAAGCAGAGACAAAGTCACTTGCCCAGGGCTGCACAGCTAGTAAATGTCTGAGGCTGGATTTGAACTTTTAGTTGAACCAGTGGCGCCATGGTGCCACCTAAGTGCCTGGCCTGTCTGGATCCACGGCACCATGCTGCCTCTTCCATTGGTTATAGGATTATGAACTTAGAAATGGAAGGAATCTTTGCGGTCATGTGGTCCAACCAGCTGATTTTATAGCTGATTTTATAGTGACTTTGCAATGTGACCCTGGGCAAGTCTCTTAACCTCACTGAGCTTCAGTTTCATCATGGACAAAAGGGGATAATAATAGCATGGACGTTGCCTTGTTGTAATGATCAAACAAGATAACAAATGTAAAGCAGGATATAAATGCTAGCTAGTCATGCCCAAAATCAGGCAGGCAGCAGTGACAGAACTAGGATTTGAACTCCTGACTCCATAGTCAATATTCTTCATCATTGTACCAAACTGACGTTCCATTTACTTGAAAAGATTTAAAAATGAAAGTTAATCCATAGACTACTACCTGTAATATTCTCTGTCTCTCTGTCTCTCTCTTTCTCTGTGTCTCTCTCTGTATCCCTCTCCCTGTCTCTGTCTCTCTCTCTCCCTCTGTGTGTGTGTCTGTCTGTCTGTCTCTGTCTCTCTCTCTGTGTGTCTGTCTGTCTGCCTGTCTCTCTCTCTCTCTCTCTGTTTCTCACTCACGCACGCACACAGATACCTCTATCATCTATCTATGTCTATACCATGGGACTGCCCTCTAAGGAAATCTCACTCTTAACTACCGTATTTTAGGGTGACTAGTTGTGATACAGAAATAATGGTTAATGATAGCCATTGTCTGTGGTGCCTGATTTAGCTCTTGGCTGTACTTTGCTTTGCACAATTCTCTTACTGGTACATTTGTCTAAGTGTTGTTTCCAAAACTAGATTGCGAGCTTCTCTAGAGAGTGGTCCTGATGGCCCACTGGATATTTCCACTCACATATCCCACCGCCGTGTCATGCTCAATGTGTCTCAAATCGGACTCGTTATTCAGCCTCCCAACCCAGTCCTCACCCTTTTTCTCGACTCCCCTTCCTATCAATGGCATCAGTCTTCTCCTGACTATTCATTTATGAAACTTCATATTCATTTCTGATTACTCTCTTTTATATCACTGACCCAGTCAATGACTAAGTCCTCTTAATTCTGCCTCAACATCCCTGCGTCTCTCCCTTCCCCACCATTTCCACCACCACACCCGAGTCGAAGCCTCATTGCCCTCAGAGCCCTGGAGTGTACCACTAGCGACTTGCCTCCAGGGATGGCGCAATAATTCAGCCACTTATTAATCCACTTAACTGTACTATCATCCAGTCATCACTTCTTTATCTTTTCCATAAGGCTATCATGAGGCACTTTCTCAAGTGTCTCGCTGAAATCCAGATGTACTATGTCTATGGCATTTCCCTGATTTATCAGTCTAATAACCCTGTCTAAAAGGGAAATGAAGTTAGTCTGGCATGACTTGATCTTTCTTCTAATCTTATTTTTATTGATATCTTTAGTTTTTACACCACTTTCATTTCCAAATATATCATCCCCCCCTCCCCCTCTACACAAGGAGCCATTGTCTTTTAATGCTCATTAAGAAAGAAAACAAAAACAGTTCAGAAAAAACAAACAATTCACCACTATGGTGTGACAGATGTACACAGTATTCCATAACCTCTCATCCACAAACTGGGGAGGTAGGTGTATTTTTTCATCTTTTTTTCTAGGTGTCAAGTTTGGTCATTATAATTATGTGTGCTGAGACTGGAGCTTTTTGTTCTTTACATTTACATTACTCTATTCAGTGTGTATATATATACACTATATACATATATATACACTATATACATATATACACACTATATATGTATATTATATATATATAGTTTTATTGATTTTGCTAACTTCTCTATGAATCAGTGCTTATGACTTTCCCTGCTTCTTTGAATTCTTCATATTCATAACTGGTCTCTCCTGTGTGCCATTTTTTTAATAGCACAATAATATTCCATTGGGCAGCTAGGTGGCACAGTGGATAGAGTGCCAGGCCTGGAGTCAGGAAGACCTGAGTTCAAATGTGTCCTCAAACACTTAACTAGCTGTGTGACCCTGGGCAAGTCACTTCACCCTGTTTGCCTTAGTTCCTCATCCATAAAATGAGCTGGAGAAGGAAATAGCAAACCACTCCAGTATCTTTGTCAAGAAAACCCCAAATGGAGTCACAAGGAGTCAGACACTCCTGAAACAACAAACAACAATAAACATATTCCATTACATCAGAGTACCATAAGAGGTATAGCCATTCCCCACTAGTTGGACATCTTTTTTGTTTCTAATGCTTTACCACCAAAAAAAAGCTGCTATGAATAATTTGGTATTTATGAGACTTTTCTTATATTTTTTCTTATATTTTCTTGGGTCATATGCCCAGCAATTGGATCTGTGGATCAAAGGCTGTGAATATTTTATTCAATTTTTTTAAAAGCATAATTTCTGATAAATTTCCAGAATGTTTGGACCAAGTGTTTCTGTGTGCCTATCTTTCCATATTTCTTCTAACATTGTCAAGTTTTATCTTTCCTCAAGTCATGACCATGACTTTTCCTTAATGAACCTCTATTTCTCCTAGGGATCACCATTTCACTTAGCTCAAAGTGTTTACAAGCCTTCCATTTAATATGTATTTTGACAAGGATGGATGGCAAGTTCGTCAGGGTGTAGCTTATGCAATCCACTAAATTCTGAAAATTAGGACATTTGCCCATTTATAGTCCTCAAGCATAGGAATTGAGAAGTTTTATTTTATTGCTGTTATAAATAAATATTATGCCATATTTCCTAATCATTGGGGCTATTCCTTTCTTGTTCTTTTTTTTTTCAAATGTACTTTTAAAAGCCTTTCATTGGCTTTGGTGTTTTCCTTAGCTTCAGCTCATTTAGGAGTTTATCTCCCTGATAATTTCTTATGAGTTTTCTGCATTTCAATTTTAGTGTTCATTTGGTAGTGTGATAGACTGGAGAAAGAACTAGGCTAGGAATCCTGAAAATACAGGTTCAACCCTGCCCTTGGTTCATGCTAGCTGTGTGGCTATAGGCAAAACCTTGGATCTCTCAGTTACCAGCAATCTGTCTAATACTGTCCTTCACTCATTGTCCAATATCCCCATTTCCTAGATACTTTGTTTTCCACAGGTAACAATGTTCTCCTTTGGTTTTTCATCACACGTCTAAGCACTACTTCCCAGTTTTCTTCACTGGATTATCATTTGTGTAATTGATCCTAATCTGTGGATGTCCCCCAAGGCTCTATCCTGGGCCTCTTCTTTTTCCTCTCTCCACCCTGTCTTAGTGACTTTGCCATCTCACAGGAATTCGATTCTCATCTCTATGCAGCTGACTTATAGATCTATATTGTTCTCTAAGCTAGTCTCTCCTGTACGCCACACTCTGTTTCATAGGAACGTCATCAAAGTGAAAGCAGATTTCATTGTCTTTCTCCCCCAAACTTGTCTTCGTCCTAACTTCCATATTTCCTCTGAGAATGCCATCATCTTTTCAGTCACTCAGGTTTGCAACCTTGGAGTCAAAATCAACTTGTCCTTCTCCAGCGTGGTATACATCCCCGTATCCAATCACTTGCCAACTTTTATCAGTTCTCTTTCTTCAACACCTTTTGCAAGCACCCCCTTCTCTCCACTGTCACAGCTATTACTTTATTGCAAGCCTTCATTACCCTTAACCTGGAACTTTGCAATAGGCTTTTAATGTATGTTTTTGCCTTCATTTTCTCTCCTCTCCAAATTAATGGTGCCAAATTAACATTCCTAAAGAATGGGTCTAAATGTGTTGCTCCCCTGCTCAGTAAGCTGCTCAAGGGGCTCCCTCTAGGAAAAAAATATAAACTTCTCAGCTTGAGATTTAATGCCCTTTACAACCTGGTTCCAGGCAACCTTTTTTGGGCTTAGCAATCAGTCACCTTTATGAACCCTGTGGACTAGCCTAACTAAACTCTGAGTTATTTCCACTACATGGGCCTTTGCATAGGGTATCTGCCATACCTGGAGCCCAGTCCCTTCCCATCTTCACCTATTAAATTCCCTAGCTTCTAATTTCTACTACTTTCACTACTTTCTACAGAAGGCCTGTTCTCATGCCTATGTTGCTACTGTTCTTCCCTCCCCACCAAATTGATCTATACTTAGTTTGTATATGTTAAGTCTTTATTCATCTATGTACATATTATTGTGCCCAAAGAATGCAAACTCCTCAGTGTCAAGGATTGTTTCATTTCTCTTTGTATCTGCATCATCTTGCATAGCCCCTTGCATACAGTGGGCACTTGTTCCAGACTTGTTGAATGAATTAATGATGATACAGATAATTTGTTGATCTGACTGGCAGAGGTTCCAAGAAATTTTCCATAATGGGAATTACCTACAGTAATGAAATCTCACATCTGGACAAAGATTAAAAAAAAGTCTCTTAGTGTTACAATAGCTATATTAGATTAGTTCTGGCTCGTCATTGGAGTAAGCAGTAAGAACTTTTTGATATTTCTATATGCTCATTAATTTTTATGTGTAGTTATTATAAAGGCATGTAATCTTTGGAATCTCATACAAGGTCCTCAGAAAGACTCATTACTCTGATATAATAAAATTCCTGTAATTTGTTTGTGATGTGATTTTTTATATCTAGATCATGTATCCATTTGGAACCAATCTTGGTATATGTATGGTGTGAGACATTTGTTAAACCTCATTTCTGCTAGATTATTGTCTACTTCTCTCAGCAGTTTTTGAAAAACAGTGAGTCTTCACACCAGTAGCTAGGGTCTTTGGATTTATTGAACCCTAAGATTACTAGTTAGTAGGTTACCAGGATATTGGCTTTGGTATGTTGTTAACCTAATTTTTTCTACTAGTTGACCTCTCTTTCTCAACCAGTTCCTAATTGTTTTGGTGGTTACTGCTTCTCAGCATAACTGCTAAGAATTCTTTCTTCCCACATTTAAAAATTATTTCTCTCAAGACTGTTCACCTTTAGTTGATGGATAAAATTTGCTTTTTTTTTTTCTATCTCCATGGAGTAATCCCCTTGTAGTTTCATTGGTATGGCACAGCATAAGTAAATTAAGTTAAATAGTATTGTCATTTTTGTTATTGTGGCTCCACCTACCCATGAGCAATTAATATATCTCCAACTATTTAGGTTTGTATCTGATGTAATGAACTTATTTAAATCTATAAGAAAGGTGTGCAATGTCCACTGGCCCAAGGGCATAACTGAGTGGGGAGCTAGAACAAAACTATTACGGGATATAGAAAAAGAGTCTATGTTATGAGTGGTATATATAAGTGGAGAAGGGGAAGAGATCCAGATCCAAAGAGCACTGGAAAGGACCAGGCCACTGGGCATAAGGCCTATGAAAGGTACACACGAAAGAGTCAATTTCATCAGGAAGAATCAAGTCATTTAGGCTGTTCAATCCAATGATACCTGCATCAGATAGATTAGTACAGAGAATGATGTAAGAAAAGGAGGATTTGGTGTCAGAAGACCTGTCAGTAAGTGGACCTTCTACTTCTTAGCTGTATAACTTTGTGCTAGTCTCTTTACTTTTCAGGGGCCTCATTTTCCCATCTGTAAAATGAAAAAGGTGATTTGTGTCAGTCTTTTAGGCCCCTTCCATCGCTGATAGTCTCTGGTTCTATGAGAATGTGGTTTGAGATGACTTGAATTTCTTCCCTTAAGAACTGTGTGTTCACATCCTTAGACAATTTGTAAATGGAGAATGTCTCTTTTTTCTTATTAATTTGAATCAGTTTAAATGAGACTTTTATCAGAGAATCTCGCTGCAAAGATTTTTTTCCCCAGTTAATTGTTCCTCTTTTTAATCTCAGCTTCGTCAGATTTATTTGTGCAAAAATTTTAATTTTATGCAATCAAAATTATTCATTCTATCATTTATGATCCTCTCCTTTTTTGTTTGGCCGTGAACTTTTTATATGTAGGCAATTCTTTCCCTTGTTCCCCTAATTTGCTTATGATGTGACCGTTTGGGGCTTATTTTAATATAATGTTAGGTGTTCATCTGAGAGGTGAGAAAGCTGCTTCCAGGGGGATGAGACTAAGGAAACTTCCCCCCTCTACACCCCATGAAAGGGTGAGGTAAAACAAAGCCTGAAACCCAAAGAAAAGGATGAAAAATAGAGGTGGGCTAAGAGAGGAAAGAGTGTTGATAACTTAAAATTGTGCATGTGGTACAGATGACAGGACTGGAATGACCTAAATTTCATTCCTTTGTTATTTTTTAAACCTCCCCTTCCTTAAGTCCCAACTTAAGTAGCATAAGCTACAAGAAGCCTTTCTTGATTCCCTGGTCTTAGGTGAAAATAGTCTCCCTTCTTAAGTTCCTCAGCTCTTTGTCTTAACCTCTACTTTACAATTATCTCACTGTCTTTTGCATCATAGCTACTATAGTACTTGTTCTCACCCCCCCCCCATTGTATTGTAGCTTCCCTAAGAGAGGGACCTGGGACAAACTCATCTTTGTATTGTAATACAAGGAAAATTAGGAACCCCTGAGTAACACCTAGCTACTGACAAGCACCCCCAGAAAGAATGGACTCATATCTTTGGCATTTAGCAAACCCTCTGGGACTCCATGACTCCACCAAGGAATGTCAATAGATAGGACCATCCCACTGAAGGATAACCTGGCAGACCCTTTCTAGCAGATATCCCTGGGGCTCCGTGACTCCACTAAGGAATGTAAATGGGATTATCCCACTAGTATGACAACCTGACAGAATCTTTTGATCAGCCAGGACCTTTGTTCCTGTTTCCCTGCCCTGTACCCCCACATATCCTATATAAGCCAAGCCATCACCCCAACACATTGCCATTGATTTGTGGTGCAGTACCCCAATGGCCGTCGGCTAATAAATTCTCCACTTAAAACTTATACTCTGTGGTATGTCTCACTTGCTTCTGGTACAACAGTATCCCCCAAACCTAGCAGAGTGCCTTGTACATCGCAGCACATCAGTGCTTCTAGGGACCATGGAGTATCCCCTTCACCTGCACATTTTCAGCTCTGAAGCAGAACTCCTTCCATCTTTCCCTCAGAGAATAATAAACTAATTAAGACTATATGACCTCAGAGCCACCATTCCTCTGAAGTGCCATCTTTCCCCTGGAAAGTAAGCTCCTAGAGGGTAGGAACTATCTGGCTTTTGTATTTGTTACATGGTTGTTCTGTAATCCTTTTTTCCTCTCTTGTCTGACTCTTCCTGACCTCATTTGGGGTTTTCTTGGCAAAGGTGATACAGTGGTTTGCCATTTCCTTCTCCAGCTCATTTTACAGATGAGGGAACTGAGGCCACCAGGGTTAAGTGACTTGCCCAGAGCCACCCAGCCAGTAAGTGTCTGAGGCCAGATTTGACCCCAAGAAGATGAGTCTTCCTGACTCCAGGCCCTGAGTTCTATCTACCTAGCAGCACATTTGTTATGCAATAAGCACTGAACAATTGCTTTCCATTCATTTGTTTAATTCATTCATTATGGAAATGAAATGTTGAAATGCAATCCACTTGAGTCATAGTTCCTTGTAGCATTTTTATTTGTGTGTGTATCTGGATTTATTCCCTCTGTATTCAAAAAACAAAGGAAAGAAAAATGCTTTGACACAAATGAATTGCCTCCCAGGGGATAGTAAAGATAACTAAAATAAAGGTGTTTCACCATCCCCCCCCCAAAAAAAAGCCCTACAATGATAACTCTCAGAAGGAGACAATATCAAAGTAGGACTTCTCCAGACATTTGTGTTACATTCTTTATTCTATGGAGGCTGAGGCTTCTTTGCAGCTCAGAACTGAGCCCCTTCCCACACTTTTTTAGTTGATATTCTCACCTATCTCCAGCCTCACTTAGAACTTTGAGCTAGAAAAGAAAAACTAGAAAGCTAGACCAAATGCCTCGTCTTTCAGGAGAGGGAATGTGAAGTCCAGGCAGGATTAATGATTTGGCTAAGGTTTCAAATAGCCAACTTGGAGTACCCTTAACTGGTCACTTACTTTCATGACATCAAAAGTCCATTATTTACGAAAATGAGCAACATTATGTCAGAATAACATTATTAATGACAAGCTGGTCACCATCATTTCAAACAGGACTATATACACTCAACTACAGCTTGTTCAAATCTTAATTCAAATACTTCTGTTGAAAGGAAAAATCCCTCATTTGGGCCTTCACCCTGATTAACAAGGCAAAACTCAGGACAAAGAGAATTACAAGCATTTTATTACACATCAAGGTAACAACATTCTGACAGGCTGATCACTGGAAATCAGAAATGACTTTAAGGTGACATCAGCTTTTATTTGTAACTTTAAAGACAATTCTGATAGGTCCACATCAGCAAAAGCTGTTGGGTAGAGGTGAGGAACCTATAGCCTCAAGGCCACACATAGTCTTCTAGGTCCTTGGGTGCAGCCTTTTGACTAAGTCCAAGTTTTACAGAGCAAATCCTTTTATCTTTTATTAAGGGGATTTGTTCTGTGAAGTTTGGATTCAGTCAAAGGGCCTCACTTGAGCACCTAGAAGGGGACACATGTGGCCTCAAGGCTGAAGGTTCCCCATCTTTGTTGGATCTTTGCATCTCAGTTCCTCCCCAAGGTGGCAAATGAGTGACAATTTCCAGGTAGAGGTTTCTAACTAAGAGCTGGAGATGTAAAAATCTACAGACTTGGTGTAATCTTCTCCAAGACTGATTGACAAGTAGGGCTGGGAACCATTTAATACTGCCTTCTCCAAAGGCCTTTCAGATTTTCAACTTTCTAGTGTCCTTTCCCAAAATACTTTGAATTTACTTATATATGTACATGTTGTGCCTCCCCCCCACCCCCACCCTGCCCTCACCAGTAAAATATAAGATTCTTGAGGTCAAGTAGTGCTCTATTTTTTTGTTTAATACCTAGTGCCTGGCACATAATAAGCACTTAATAATGTTTGCTCAATAAATGAATGAATGACTAGGTAGCTCAGTCGGTCAACAAAGATTTATTGTTTCCTGGCTGCAAGGCACAGTGCTAAATTCAGCAAATAAATTCATAAATAAAAAAGATATCCTTTCCCTCAAGAAGCTTACATTCAATGGGAGAAAGACAATACATAAAAGGAAAATGCAGTAGAGGTTGGAGGACTAAGGTACCAACAGAGAAGTTTCCTGGAAAGAAATGAAGACTTGCCTGATCTGGACATTCCTTAAGTAGAGATTCTGGGAGGAGCCATCCAATCAGAGGGAGGGGGGTCACAGAGCTGGAGGGTACTTCTAAGGAGTGAATTCCAGGGCTATAGCGAGCTTTCATGATAAAGAGGTTGCTGTTTGCTGTTTGGCGATCTCATGAGGTCTATGAAACTCTTCTCAGAAAAAAAAAAAGAATTTAAACGCATAGGACTTAAAACAAACAAACAAAAATCTTTGACCCAGCAATACCACTTCTAGGTCTGTAATCCAAAAAGGTCAAAGAGAAAGTAAAACAACCTCTTTGTATGCAAATATTTAGAGCAGCTCTCTTTGTGGTGGCAAAGAATAGAAAATTCAGGGGTTGCTCATCAATTGGGGAATGGCCGAACAAGTTGTCATATATGATTGTGATGGAATACTATTGTGCTATAAGAAATGATGAGCAGGATGGTTTCAGAAAAACCTGGGAAGATTAATATGAACTGATGCAAAGTGAGTGAGCAGAACCAGGAGAACATTGTACATAGTAACAGCAATATTGTAATTATGATAAAATTGTAAAAGACTTAGGTACTCTGATCAAGACAATTCCAAAGACCCCATGATGAAAAATGCTACCCACCTCCATAGAGAAAATTGATGAACTTTGAGCACAGATTGAAGCATACTTTTTTTACTTTCTTTTTATTTTTTGGTTTTTATTGTGTGTTTTCTTTTGTAACCTGACTAATGTGAAAAAATGTTTTACATGACTTCAAATGTATAATGGATATGTTACTTGCCTTTTCAAGGAGTGGGAGGGGAGGAGGAAGGGAGAGAATTTAAAACTCAAAATTTAGTTTTTACAAGTAATTGGGAAATATTTAATGAAATAACATTTAAAAGCATTTTTAAAAAGTTTATCAACTCCAGATAAGAATCCCTGAACTAGGAAATTCCAAATACTTAGCTCAGAAAAAGTATAAGCATGTAAGTTAGAGTTCTAGGTCAGAATACCTGGAGAACAAACTATTCCAAAGGATTCGGAATCTATGAAACAGGGTGAGACAATGATTGATCTGCCTGTTTGCATAATGCATAGTGTGGTTTATTAATAAAACCATGCTTTAATATCTAAGTTGCTTAAAACATAGAATTTTAGAATCATAAGGGACTTCAATGTTCATCTAGCCAAACTTGTACTGAAACAACCCGTACCCTTCCTTTTATAATGTCTGACCAGAGGACATTTAATTTTTATATTTATTTTATTTTTAAACTGAGTGTCCCTACATCACCCAGTCTGGAAGTGTAGTGAAGTCTACTCAAAGCCTAATCCCATTGCTAATAAACACATGGAAGCTTAGATCTGTTTCATTTCCACCCCAGACCACTTTGCCCCTCTTTAGGAAGCCTGGTAGTAGCCTTCTTCCCCTTCCTCTTCAACATTCACCATATCAATTCCTGACTTAGTGTAGCCACCCAATCATTTTTAACCCTTCTGCATCTTAGAACTCCTGGATTCAAGCAGTCCCTCAGCCTCAGTCTCTCCTGGCTACAAGGACTTCAGATACATATCGCCACACCTGGATCTATCAATAAATCAGTAAACATTTATAAAGCACCCACTTCTTCCAGGCACTGTGCAAAGTGCTAGGGATATGAAAAGAGGCAAAAGACAGTTGCTGCCCTTGAGGAGTTTGAAATCTAGTCAGAGAGACAATTTACAAACAAGTATAGACAAAGAAAACTATATACATGATAAACAGGAAATGATTAGGAAAGGGAAGGCACTAGAATTCAGAGGTCTAGGGGAAGGCTTCCAGTAAATGATGGGATTTTAGTTGACACTTAAAGGAAGCCAAGGAAATGATTAGGCAGAGTTGAGGAGGGAGCACATTTCAGGAATGGGAGACTGACAGAGAAAATGTGCAGAGCAGAGGGATGGAGTGTCTTGTAAATGGAACATCCAGGAAGGCCACTGTCATGCTGGATTGAAGAGTATGTGACAGAGGGAGTGAAGTGTAAAGAGAGTGGAAAGGTAGGAGGGGGCTAGATTATGAAAGGCTTTGGATGCCATAAAGAGAGTTTCATATCTGATTCTGGAGGTAACTCCAGTGGGAGCCACTGGAATCTATTGAGTAGGTGAGTGATGTGGCTGGCTTCGGCTCCTGCTTTAAAACTGCCAGTAATGGAGAGTCCATTCATGGCATATTTGTGCAGTTCTAATGAAGATAATAGGATTTGGAATTTGAAGGAATATTAGAGAGCATCTAGTTCAACCTCCTCATTTTACTAAGAAGGAGACTGAGGCCCACACAGGTGTTACAACATGCCCAAAGGTAAATACATAATAAGGCATTCAAGGCCACAGGACCAGGACTCCTACCTGTGACTCTTACTGTGAATTCCAACTGGCCTTCTTGTTTCTTCTCCCAAATAACACTCTATCTCCAATATCTGAGCATTTGCACTGATTGCTTTGCTGTTGGGAAAGTACTCTCTTTCATTTTTGTCTCATAGAATCCTCTGTTCCCTTAAAAATTCCATTTAGTGGAAGCTTCTATATGAATTATAGTGTGTCCACCCTCCAAAAAAAATAGCCTGATATTTATTTTGATTATCCTGCCTCTGGCACCTCTCTGTGCTCTTAATCAACTCTCTAAAATTATAAATTGCAGCTATGATGACAAACTGCATTGGTAACAGGAGTTTCCTGACCTGAGAGTTCCCTATACTAATGAAATCCTAGATCTACTCCCTATCAGGCAACTAGGTGGTGCAGTAGCTAGAATTCTGAGCCTGGAGTCAAGAAAACCTAGTTCAAATATGGCTTCAGGCACTTACTTAGCTGTTTGACCTTGGGCAAGTCATTCAACCTGTCTGCCTCAGTTCCTTTATCTATAAAATGGGGGTAATAAATGCACCTGTCTCCCAGTTGCTGTGAGGGTCAAACGAGATTTTTTAAGCACTTGGAACCATTCCTACTATGGTTCTATATAGATATTATTATTGTTATGGTTATTATCCCTACCCCCACATTTTGCATATGTTTTTAATGCACGTGTTGTCTCCCCTCATGGAACGTAAAACCTGAGAGAGCTGAGTCTGCTTTATTTTTGTCTTTGCATTTCCAGGACCTAGTGCAATGTGAGTACATAATCAATGCATGTTGATTGATATATTGATGCGAAACCTAATTGTTTGGAAGTTCTTGTTCACACTGAGTCAAAGGATGCTTTTTCTCCAACTTCCACATGTTGTTCCTAGTCCTGCTCTATGAGAGCAAGCAAAATCTGTCTTTCCCTCTTCTACTTGACAGCTTAAAAGCAGGACATCTGGCAGATGACAGAGAGGTGAGAGCTTTGAACATGAAGTCAAGAAGATCTGAGTTCAAATCCAGCCTCAGACACTTCGTAGCTATGTAATCCCTGGGCAAGTCATTGTACCTTTGCCTCAGTTTCCTTTTCTGTAAAATGGATATTATAATAACACCTACCCCCCAGTTTTTCTAAATATCAAATGAGATAATATTTGTCAAGTACCTAGTACTTAGTAATACCTAGGATTATGTCACCATAGCTATACCTACTATAATAGATGCTAAATAAATGTTTATTTTCTTCTTTCCTTCTTACTTCTCTTCCTATCTCTTTCCTTCCTTCCTCCCTTCCTTTTTTCCTCCCTCCCTTCCTTCCTTCCTTCCTGCCTGCCTTCCTTCCTGCCTTCCTGCCTTTCTTCCTCTCCCCCATACTCCCCACCTCTACCTCTTTCCCTTCCTGTCTGCCTGTACATTGGGCTGTGTAATGGAGATCTTTTCCTCACATTTCTGGGACCTTGAGTCAATAGAAGTAATACTCTTGATAGAGGAAAGGTTTCCAATACTGGATCCTGGAGTTTTCCAGGGGAAACTGTTTTAGCTCTCCTCACCTGCTTCCTTCTGTTCCACAGTCTGGCTATCCATCTTTTGGACCAATGAACATTCCATGAAGGCCTGTGCTTTCACTGCTGAAGGAATTCTTCTCCTGTGTCAGTCCTCTTTAGTGCCTGTGAATTGTTCTTGCATTAATCTACCTTCTAATAGTTTGGACGTATCCAAGGCAATTAGCAGCGGGCCATTTGTATCTAAAGAGAGAGATGTACATCACTCTAAGTTTGACAATTTCCTGAGTCATAGGATGTTCCATTCCCTGCGAGGGCATACCCACAGTCTGGGTATCCTGTCAACATCCTTGAAATACAGTTGAGTCACCCTTCAAAAGGAGACCACATACTGGCCATCACTCTATTTCTTTTCCACTCTTTTCTTGTCAGACTGAGGGAGTACATGGGCAACTTACCTTGTATCATTGATGGTGTGTACCCACTGGGCACAACACTGCGCAATCCATACATATTTTTATGATGGAAAGACTCCTCATTGAGTTGGGATCCAGCAGACCTGTCCTTACACCAACCAGCGATACGACATCTATTTGGACCTCAGTTTTCTCGTCTGAAAAGTGAATTACCAATGACCAATAGGACTGACAAAGTTAATTACCATGTTAAAGATCATTGGGCAACAGTGTTTAGACTATTTAGCTATTTGCCATGGACATTTTAGAGTCATGGCTTCTTGAACTATAAAATGAAAATTGTAATACTTACAAGATCATTGTGGGTAAAGTGCTATGCAAAAGGTAAAGTCTATATAAACCTAATTTATTAAAGAAAGTAAGCTATTTTAAAGTACTCTTAAAACTAGATCAGCTATAAGATTCTTCCTGTGATTTCTGGTTAGACACCCTAAGGTTCCTGTTCTCCTATTAAATAACATGAAATAAAAACATTAAACACAAATGCAACTGGACAATAAGGTGCTAGTATCATTAAATTATAAGTAAAGAGATGATATAACAAATTAGGTAACATAAAATGCTTTATAAACTTTAATTCTATTTGCAAATGTCAGTAACAAATATATAGGTTTAAAGAATAAATGCATTTGTAAAGGGTTAGAGCATGGTAGAGATCAAGACCAAAGTCAAGTGAAGTCTTCATAATATTATCAATTTAGAGCTGGAATGGACCTCAAAGGTCGTTTCATCTAGACCAGGGCTCTCCAAAACACTGGCCATGTGCCCCCATGAGGCCGGCCTATGTCCACCACAAGCACAGAAATCGACACAAATGCTTTAGTTAAAGTATTTATGTCAATTTCCATGCCCGTAGTAAACACAGGTGGGCCGCATAAAATCGCATTGTGGGCCCCACTTTGGACAGCTCTGATCTAGACCCTTCATTTCATGTATGAGGAAACCAAGGTCCAGAGAAGTTAAATGGATTATCTAACATGATGCTGGTATTAAATGTCAGACGAAGATTCTTATTCTAACTCCAGCTACAGAATCTGGTCTGCCTAACACCAAGCTAAGTGCCATTTATCATTATTATCATTAATGTTTATTTCGTATTTATTCCAGGTAATATATTATTATATTAAATATTTTATTATCATAATATAGTAATTTTATTTTGGCGCCTGGGTGGCACAGTGGATAGAATGCTGGGCCAGGAGTAAGCAAGACTCGAGTTCAAATCCAACCTCAGATAATTACTAGATGTGTGACTCTGGACAAGTCCCTTAACCTGCCTGCCTCAGTTTCTTCATCTGTAAAATGGAGATAATAATAGCACCTTCCTTACAAGGTTGTTGTGAAGATCAAAAGAGACAATATTGGCAAAGCATGGTGCTTGGCACATAGTAGGTACTATATAAATGTTGGTTGTTTATTAATAAAAATAAGCTTGTAAATGATTAGAAAAAAAGACAGCAGCATCCTGGAATTCTCTCAAATTAAAAAAAAATAGCGTGACATGAATAATGTAGGTGAAGATATTTTTTATTAACTGCAATTTCTAAAATCTTGACCAGTGTGCCTTTAAGCACAAATCTCATAATGCTGTTATTTTTTATTGCCAAAAGTAACTACATATTGATATTTCAAAAATGCCGCAGGGTCTTTATGTAACTAGTTGCTATTTCACCTCAAAAATAAATAATGTTTCCTGTTTTTACTTTTACTTATTTGAAATAAGTAGATATTGACATCTGCTGAAGTCAGTATAAAGATTTATTTACTTGAAAGTAAATATTGACCAATAGGGAGCCTAGCTCAGTATTTATATTGAAGGACAATAAATTGTGATATTGACTGGGCCTAGACATCAATATTTGCATTGTTGTAGACATTTAAAAAACCTCCATGAAATATTCTTTAGCATTTCTCCAGTCAATTGAACTACCAAGCTAGAGATAGCTGGAGACTAGCTTGGGAATGATGCTAGGTGGTTTGGGAAGGAGAGTGGGCGACTTATGTGGGGTAGTGGTTAAATTGCTACTGTGTCTTTCAAACAGAATACATGTAAAATATTTCTGGAGAAAAGCATTTCTTTTGCTGTAATAGGAAGGAAGGGTGATGGTTGAGTGTTTTCACATTCCTCTTTTTATACCCTCAGATTTAGAGGTGAGAGCATCTAGAATAAGTTCAGGAGAAGAAACATCAGATTATCTTTTTAGAGTACCTAATATCAGCCCTATAAACCATATTAATTTCAAATCTGTTTATTCACAACATGGAGCAATTGAAATTCAGTTGAGATGAAGTTTTCCCCCTGAATCTTATCTTTCTGAAAAGATCTGGTAAGTAAATTGGTAGAGTAAATAAGTTTAAAAGGAAAGTATTTACCTCAATGGAAAATGTATACCATTTTTAAGTACTTCTCCTATGCTTAATACACTAATTACAAATGATTCATTTCTTTGAAAAAAATGTAAATAGCTATCCAGACAGTAATGTGACAACATATATTGGCAGCTTGGTGGCACAGTGGATGGAGTGCTGGGCCTAGAGTCAGAAAGATTTGAGTTCAAATTTTGATGCTCACTAATT
This sequence comes from Trichosurus vulpecula, assembly GCF_011100635.1. NCBI lineage: Eukaryota > Metazoa > Chordata > Mammalia > Diprotodontia > Phalangeridae > Trichosurus > Trichosurus vulpecula. The sequence goes on from NC_050574.1 coordinate 174,044,498, forward strand.
ATATGAATCTGGGTAAGTCATTTAACCTCTGTCTGCCTCAGTTTCTCATCTGTACAATGGGGATGATGATAGTACCTACCTTTGAAAGACTGCTGTAAGGTTCACATGATATAATTGTAAAGTGCTTTAGAGCACAGTGCCTGGCACACAGTAAGCACTATATAAATACTAGCTATTTTTAGCTATTGAGATAAAGACAATACACTATAATGGGATAGAGATGCAAAAGACCTCTGTGCACACATACCTGGATAGTTCTATTAGTTGTGTGACCTAGGGTAAGTCACTTCCTTTTTTAGTGGCTTAGTTCATTCATCTGAAAAGTGCAAGGGTTAGTCCAAATGACTTCTAAAGTTGCTTCCATCTCTGATACTCTTTGACCAAATGGAAGTTATGTTTTTTTTATTTCTTTATGTACTTGGAAGTAATGAAGTGACATTTCTTTGGCAATATTATAAAGTTCTGAGTTTTCATTAATTCAAATTAGCTCCTCCCCCATTCATTGTAAATTAGTAGTTTCCATTTTTTACCAATCACACAGTGATACCATTGTTAAATAAGAGTGTGGATGTCTGAGTACAGTCACTACCAGAAAATACAAAATAAAAAAATACAGACTTCATGTCATCCTGACTTCTGTCAGTAGCTTTGTGTCATTATTCCAACCACAGAAAGCAAGGAAGGTAGGAAGAATGTGATGCTGAGTTTGAATTTTGAAGTGTTTGCCTTTGAAAGATTTTTCGGACCACTTCTCAACCTTCCCTAGAATTCTAAGCTTCTAGTGAATGTAGGCGATCGCCGTGGTCTCAAAAATCATCTAAGCCGTTTTTGCACAATGGTTCACGTACATCATAGGGTAAAATCAATTTCAGAGCCATCTATTCCTGGAATTCACTTCCTTGTCACCTCTGCCTCTTAGAATCTCCAGGTTCTTTCAAGGGCCATCTTCAACATGAAGCCTTTCCTTATTCCTCCAGCTTAAGTACTTTTCCCTCAAAATTACCTTGTATCGATTTCACATATACCTATGTATGTACATATTGGTACACATTGTTCCCTCTTGCTAAACTGTAAACTTTTGGAGGACAGGGACTTCTTCCACTCTAGATTTCATATCTCTAGCACCGAGCTCAGTGCCTAGCACATAGTGTGAACTTTATAAAGGCTTATTGATTGATAACTAAGATGAGATAAATGAGGTTTTGTCCTAGGCTGTACAATTTATAGTAGGTGGATAGCACTTGCAGTCTTTCAATAGAAAAGAAACAATAGGATCTAGCCGCCAAATTAATCAACAAAGATTTATCAAGTGGTGACTACGGTGTCGTGTTAGATGATGGGGTACAATGATAATAGAGAAATGATCCCTGTCCTCAAGGAGCTTATGGTTTAAACTGGATATAACATGTGCAAAAAATAAAGAATATACGAAATTAATACAGATGAAATAGGGAGAAGCGGAGAGCTCTATGACCTGAGATCAGGAATGGCTTCGTGTGGAAGTTAGCACTTCATTTTATGTCTAAGGAAATGAGAATTTCTAGGAGTTGGTGATGAGGAGGGCATGCATTCTAGGTATGGGGAACAAGCCATTGAAAAGATACAGAGATGAGAGATGGACGATCATGTGTGAGGATCAGCAAGAACAATTTGAATAGAGCATAGAGAGAGGGAAGGGGAGTAATGTATAATAAAGATAAAAAGGTAGATAAGGGTCAGATTATGAAAGACTTTAAAAGCCAAACAGAGGACCTTATATTTGATCATAGAGGAAATAAAAGAGTACCTGGAGTTTATCAGCCACTGGCCCTGGAGTCAGGAGGACCTGAATTCAAATCCGGCCTCAGACACTTGACACACTTACTAGCTGTGTGGCCTTGGGCAAGTCACTTAACTCCAATTGCCCTGCCTTCCCCCTCCACAAATATATATACATATATATGTATATATAATATATATGTACATATGTGTGTATATATGTGTGTGTGTGTGTGTATATATATATATGTATATATATATATATATATATATATATATATATATATATATATATATATATATATATGATCAGATCTATGCTTTAGGGAAATCCTTTTGTCAGCTGTGTGTAGGATGGATTAGAGAGAAGACCTGAAACTGGGAAACTAATTAGGAGGATGTTGTAAGGGTCCAGGCAGGAGAAGATGAAGACCTGGACAAGGGTGGTAGCTATGTGAATAATAGAGAGAAGGGGATGTATGTGAGAAATATTATATAGGTAGAAATTATAAAAAATTTGGCCACCCATTTAAAAAGAATAATCTGCAAAAATTGTCCTACCAGGGTGGGGAACCTTCGACCTCAAGGCCATGTGTGACCCTCTAGGTCCTCAAGTGCAGCCCTTTCATGGATTTGAATTCAGTCAAAGGGTCGCACTTGAGGACATAGTGGGCAGGCTTCAGGTTCCCCACCCCAGTACGTAGACCCTGTACTGTTCCCTCCCAAGTGCTCCTGCTCAGGCTAAGGGCCTTTTTATCCCCACTTGCTCTTGTATTACTTCCCCTAGCACTTTTCCTAATTCTAGCTCTGTTTGTTCTAAAGTCTTTTTTCCATAACCCCCAGCGATTTTTAGCTAAAGAGCAATGGATTTAGTGGTGGCAGTGGGGATACAAGAGGAAGATGGTGAGAATTACTACGGTCATTTCCATCAAAGGAGAGAATTTTAAGTTAAAGCAGAAATGTCCCCACCCACAGTTGGGTCTACAAGTCAAACACTTGGCTTTTTGCCCTGGTCTTGCTATAATGTGAAATCATTCCATAAGCATCACAGCCATCGTTATCTCCCACTGTTACTGTCTTTTCTCTCTTCTCTCTGACATCTTGAAACAAAATTCAAAGAGGAAGAAGCAGATGAATACAGGTCAAGAAAACTCCCCAGTGCCCTATCTTCTCCCCTCCTTCTCACCCCCTCCCCCACTTCTGGGCTCCCAGACCTCTACTTAATTTCCATTTTTTTTCTTTTTTTCCTGTGGCCCTCTTGATTGGCAGGGTGGAAGGGAAGGGCAGCTTATCCCCACCAGCACCAGCTGACTCTTTTCAAATATATGTGCCTGCCACCCTGGAAACTTTGCCTGCAATTCCCAGTATCATAAGAGCTGTGGAAACATCAGGCAGGGTGATGTTGGTGCATAATTAATTTAGGAATCTGCTCTCCTTTTCTTGTCAGCTATTATCTTGTCACAGCAACATGATGATGAAAACACAGCTTAAAGATAGATGAGGAGATCACCTCTGGGGAAGCAGGGAGGAGAAGGAGAGGGAGGGAAAGAAGAGGTTGGTCAAATGGAACAATAAGCAAGGGAGGCGAGCAGAGGGGGAAGCTGCTGCTTTGCTTACTGAGTCTGTCTTCAACATCCTTCCTCCACCCACTCACCCACCCACCCCTTGCAATTTTTCTGGTCTCATTATTCCCTGCCCCCACCCATTACCAGCCACTTCTCCTGTTTGGAGACTGAGCAATTTGGTGGAGGGAGAGGAGGGGATGAAGAAGGCAATGACCTCCATGACATAATTCTCCCCTCTGCCCCCACTCTTTCTACATTGTGGACTGGCTGCCTGGTTTCCTGGCTGACCATATTCTTAAATAGGCACAGTTCTATCATCATTGAATACTGCCCTGACTCTCAGACTTTGAAGAAAACAGGTGAGATGAGAATATAATGTGGCTGCTTGCGGCAGCTAGCATTCCCCCTCTCCCTCCCTCTTTTCCATTGCCAGGCCCTCCTGTGGGTGCCTGATACAAGCCTTGAAGAAGATTAAGCCAATAGATGCAAAGAGGAACTACTGGCTTTCATGCTCTGAAATGCTGCTTCTCTCCATCTAGCCTGGCTCCATCTGGGACTGTGCCCCTCACCAAAACAAAATGAAATTAACCCAACATCCAAAGAATTCAAATTAAAAATTCATCATGCATTCATTAAGTACCTTCTTTGTGCAAAGCACTGGGGATATGAAGGTAAATATGACCCAGCTATTATTTCCAAGGAACCTACAATCCTAAGAGTTTGTCATCTAATAGGGAAAATGACCCGTGTGAGGATAACTAGATTAAAAATAAGTGCAAAGGAGGAGTATGGACAGGAGCACGAGGCATTTGAGGGGGGAGAGAATGTTGGGTAAAGGTGTGAGGGAAGTTTAAATGAGCAAACAGCTCCCAAGTTGAGCATAGAAGGAAAAAGAAAATTTTAGTACAGGGAGATGGTTAATCTGTTCCTGGAATGGGAAATTCCTTCACTAAAAGTATGGGGTAGAAAGAAGTAGAATGGAGCTGTTTTTTGTTTTATTTTGTTTTCTTTCAATCTCCAGTGCCTAGGATGCTATCTGGTACATTATTGTTCCTTCATTCTAGAAGAGGACCAATGACATCAGGAGGGTGATGTCTTAACTATTAAATAAATGTTTACTTTATGGATTTCCAGGGATCAGAAGGCCTGTCACATTGGTTTGACTTTATCTGGGTGGCCTCGATTTTCACCACGAAATGTTATTGGGCTTGCTGTATGACCACAAGCCAGACACCTCCCTTACTCTTTCTGGGTCTCCTTTCCTGGGAAGACACCTTTGGGATCACTTGAGCTCCTAAGGAACTGATTCCTAGCATCACTTCTTTCTCTATTTCAAGGGGAAGAAATCTTTTGCACTTCACCTTGGAGCCCCGTTTGCTGCCAGCCCACCCGCTGTCGACTTGTGTCCTGGCTTTGACAGATGAGCTCCCTTCCACCAGTCTCTTTGTAATTCAAGGCACGGTCCACCTTCTTGTCGATGGTATCTCACTAATGTAACCACAATGGCTTATCAGGACTGCACAATGAGAGAAATAGAGCTCTGTCTTGGAGCTAGCCTTCTGTGAAGGCAGGGTAGGTGGCCACCTACATGGTGTGATTTCAGAGGTGCCAAGAAGGCTGGATGCCTTCTCCCTAGAGCTCATGCTTTTAGCTTAAGACTTTAATTCTTGTTACAATGCCAACATTTTGGGGAGTGGTTACACTTTAAGCTGTTATCAGTCATTTTTACCTTATTGAAAATGAGTTTTAGATCCTTTCCTAAGTGGAAGTTTTGACTGAGGCTAGAGTGAGAAAGAATTGAGAACATTGGAAGCCAAGGAGGAGTAAACAGGGGACATTGTAGCACAGGGGAAAGGGCACAGAAGGTTCAGCTGCAGCCTCCAAAAACAGCTCTACCAACTCCAGCTCTTTTATTCAGACTCCTTTGCCCCTGGCCTTTGCTATTGCTATGTGTCTTAACCCAGAATTCAGCTATTGTGGGTTCACAAATTTCCTTCCTTCCCTTCATTTTAATTTTATTTCATTAAACAACAAACAAACAAACAAAAACAAAACCCAAACTCCACAGGGCTAGGAACTGGACCAGAGATTTCAATGCTACAGGGACCTTGTAGATGAGGAACCTGTCTTACCAGTTGGGCGCCTTCTCTGTAATTTATAATCTTACAGAGCTGCTTAGGCACTAAGAGGTTAAATTTCTTGCCCAGGGTCATTTTTTTTCCCCTTCTGCTTTTTCCTTCCCTACCCTTAAACCTAATTGTTCATTGTCCTATAGATGGAGTCCCCTTTTCTGGATTTCCTTCATTCTTTCTTGAAACATGTAACAAGTTATTTCTTCCTTTAAATTCCTACTCTAAACATATTTCTTTTTCAAAGCCTTTCCTAGAGCAGCTGAGGCCCCCCAGGCTGCTGGCAGTGGAGCTTATGCTGCTGAATGCTCATAGATCATCGCTGCCTGTCAGATCTATGTGTCTGTCTAACTAGTTTGTAAGCCCTTTGGGCAGGGCCAGCTTCAGCTTGATTTGGGGCAGAGCCTTGTGCTTTTCTCTGTTCCATCATGGTGGAATAATGATGGTCATAATAAGGATCATGATTTGGGTAAGTGAAGCATGTTGTGTTTTCAAAATGCTTATTTTCCATAATTTATGAAAAGAGTAATGGAAGAACACAGAGCACATAATTCAGTTATTCAGTGTGGATTTCTTCCTTTCCTAGCAGTTCAAAGGCAGTTCTCTTTTTCCAACTGCTACGCCTGCGTGAGGGCCCGTGAGTGAACATGTGACTCAGTAGAGAGCTCTCTGGTTCTGTATGCTTCAAACCATTTGAGGTTAGAGTTCTAGGAGTTTCTGGGGAAAAAAAATCTTTCTAGATTCTAAGTATGAACACTTTTAAGGCCTTAGGGAAATAATCTGCGGGCACCAAACAACTCTCACAGAACTTGGTGATGGTGAATTAAAGGTAGATTAATTAGTGATCTGCAACTCCATGAATGTGGCCTCATCCAGAACATCTGAGAAATGGTGCCACTGACTCATTTTCCCAAATCCGTCATCATCAAATTCATTCATCCCTGATAAGTAGAGAAAGTAGTGTGTGTGTGTGTGTGTGTGTGTGTATGTGTGTGTGTATGCGCACATGTACCCATGCATTTCAAGTGAAAGAATATGTGGACTTAAGAATCAGAGTCAGCGTACATATTCATATAATTAGGGAAATATATTTTTAAAGCGTAATGCTTAAGTACTTAAACATTAATAGTTAATATGGACGGTAAGGTGTCAGTGAATAGAGCACTGGGCCTAGAATCAGAAAGACCTGAGTTCAAATCCAGCTTCAGACACTTAGTAATTGTGTGACCCTGGGCAAGTCACTTAATCCTGTTTGCCTCAGTTTCTTCATCTGTAAAATGAGCTGGAGAAGGAGATGGCAAACTATTCTACTACCTCTGGCAACAAGACCCCAAAAGGGGTCATACAGAGTCATTCCTGACTGAAATGACTGAATAACAACAACCACAACAACACTGGCAGCTTAACACTAGCAGAAGTGACTGCTGAGCCACTGTCAAGGATCCTTAAAAGGTGGGAGAATGGAAGCGCTATAGCTTATTTGAGTATATTGATTTTTGAAAGAAGAAGAGGAGGAGGGAGGGAAGAACACAGTATTAAAAGGACAGCTAGGGTGTGATGATCGCATGACTTCATCCAGAATAGGCCGTGCTAGACTAACTAAATTTCCTGTTTGATAGCATCACTAGTTATTGGTATACTCTCTGAGACCAGAGATCATGACTTTGTTTTTCTCTGTATTGCCAAGGCTTAGCGGTGTCTGGAACATAGTAAGTGCTTAATAAATGCTTACTGACTGCCTGACTGTTTTGGCTGGGGGTGGGGGGGTTGATTTATAATTAGCTAAAAAGCCATAAGTAGCATTTTTTGTATCTCCCTTAAAGGAGAGTGATAGTGGAGATTAGACATAAATACAAGCTTCTCATTCTATTCTTGTGGAAAAGATTTAGAGAAAATGGTCTAGAAGATTATATAGTTGTCTGGATTTATTAGGAATTCTTTGAATGGTGGAACCCAAATTAATGGTTCAAAATTTACCTGAAAGGAGGTCTCTTATGGAAAGCCTCATGTATCTGTGTTTGGCTCTGCACAATGTGACATTTTTTTATTAATGACTTGGACAAAGACAAATATGGAATGCTCTTCAAATTTACAAATGACAGAAAAATGAAAGGAATAATGGACACATTAGAGAACAGTCAGGACGCAAAGTCTTGATGGGCTACATTTTTGGATTGAATCTAAAATAAATTCTAATAAGGATAAAATTAAAGTCTGACATAGGTTTCAGAAAATCTATTTCACAAATACAAGATGGAGGGGGCATGGTATTATATAATCACCATCTATTAGGGGTACCCTTGCCCCATATTGGGTTAGACTATTTTTTTTCCTTTAAAATTAACAAAGCTTTCCCTGGGACTTGATTAGCCTAGGTGGTTAGGGCTCAAGCCTCATATCCCCTGAAGCAGCTTCCTGGTTGCCTCTGGCTAAATTGATGCTGCTGGTTGCCTAAAGGCATAAAATAACTACCCACATAGAGTTAAAGCCATTCAGACTTGGAGGGTGATGTAAGACCACACCTTGCCCTGGTGACCAGAGGTATTTACACATGGAGACCAGGGAGGGGGGCAGCTTTAGATAGAAGATAGATAAATAGAGAAGTACAGAGATAGACATACAGTTGATAGGTGATATACAATAGATGCATAAAGATGCATAGATAAGCAATAGATAGATAGATAGATAGATAGATAGATAGATAGATAGATAAACAGATAAAAGTAAGTGCTGGTACAGCATTTCAAATATTCTTTCTATGCTATGGCTAAGTAAACCTCCTTTTGTTAACTGTTGAAATACCTATGAGTGCCTCATTTCATATAAACATTAAATCTGAACTAAGAGGGCACTGATCCGAATCAACCCTGCACATTACATGTGGCTCATTTGAAAAAGAGATATAAGCTTTTTAGTGGACTCCAAGCTCTATGTGAGTCAGCAGGATGATATGGTGTCCGAGAAAGCTAATTAGACCTTTGGCAGCCTTAAGAGAGGACATCATCCCAGAATAAGGAGGTGATCTTCATAGTGCAACTTTCCTGGTCAGAGCACACCTGAAGTATTTCTACACTCCAGATTTAGGGAAGGACATCATTAAGGTGGAAGCCAACCAGGATGGCGAAGAGTCTCAATAGCTCGCCATAAGGGGAATGGTTGATGTGTAGCTTAGAGGAAAGTAGACTTGAGGGGGCATGATAACTGTCTTCAAGTGTTTGAAAAGATGACATGTGGCTGAAAGAACAGGCTTAGGTCCAGAGGACAGATCTAGAATAGATGAGAAATTACAAAGAGTCAAATTTAAGCAGGATCTCAGGAAATCCTTTATATAGATAAAGTTATTTCAAAATACAGTGGACTGTCTCTGGATGTGGTGGGCTCCCCCTTGCTGGAGGGCTTTGAGAAAAGGTTGGAGCAGGTTTCTTATTAGATAAATTGCTGAGGGGATTCTCATTAGATTTGGACAATGTGGGCATGGTGGTCCTTTTCAGCTCAAAGGTTTTGATTCAATAATTCCAAAGGATAAATGATGAAAAATGCAATTCACCTCCAGAGAGAGAATTGATGAAGTATTAGTGAAGATTACAGCATATTTTTTCTACTTTATTTTTCTCACTTTTTTTTGTAACATGGCTAATGTGGAAATGTATTTTACATGACTTTATATGTACAATGGGTATAGTATTTCTTGCTATCTCAATGGGTATGGGGGAATGTGGAGGGAGGGAGAAAGTTTAAAACTGAAAATATTTTTAATTAAATTATTTTTCAGACTGTGAATCATGAGCGATCATAAGATGAGGTAGTCTGGAGAAGCACCTAGGAGATTTGGGGCAAAAGTAAACTTTCTGCTATTTACCTAAATGATTAGATAATTTTTTTCTTCTGCAGACATGTGTTCTGCATAATTTCCTTGCCTGTCAGGCTAATTGTGTTCTCTTTATCTCTGTCTATCTCCCTATCTCTGTCTCCCTCTACCTATCTCTTTGTCTCTCTTTTTATTTGTCTCTGTGTCTTTCTGTCTCTCTCTCTCAGATAGCGTTACTTTTGCTCGCCACTGGCCTTGCTTGGCTGGTTCCAAAGGAACCACTCACTCCTCCACTCTGTGATGGGAAGAACTACTCAAGTCCTCAGTGGGGCACTTGGTCCCCTGAATTTGGGAATTAGGACAGAATCAAAGAATCACATTGGGCTCGTTTGTTCTAGTTGTTCGTTTTTCAACTTAAATGTTTCAGTAACTTCTTGAGTAGAGTTCTAGCAAATGCTCCTTTGAACTCCATCTCAGAGAATTGATAATGAAGGACAAAACATTATTATTAGACCTGACAGAGGTTAAGTGAGGAGAGATGATTTTTTTAAGGTCGGTTTCAAAGTATTAGGATCACATGCATAACAGGAAAACATGAGGACTTAGGTAGATTTGGTACTCAAAAGATCAGGTTTTAAGATGTCAATGTGGCATAGTGAATAGAATGCTGAACTTGGAATCAGAAAGGTTAAATCTAACCACTTCCATTTAATATCTGTGTGATCCTGGGCCAGTCACTTAATCTTTTTGAGCCTCAGTTACCTTATCAGTAGAATGTTGCTAGTAATGCCTATAGTACCTCTCTTTACTGAAAGCTTGGCTAGACACTCAGTGAAACATAGTGAAACAGTAAAAATCATAATGAAGATTTTTAAGGAGGAAATCAGAAGGAAGAGCCAGAGTCAAAAATGAGAAAGAGCTAAAAAGATTTTTTTAAAGCAAATTATTTTCTTCATCAATGACATTTGGATTCTAATATTGCAGCAAATTAAGGAAGTAGAAATGGAATTAATGATAATAAAGATGTGAGGAAAATGTGGACTAGACTAAGTATACACAGAAAAAGTATTTGCAAGAGGTGAGACAATTTTGAGGGCATTGAAGAATTAATTTTCAAGGCATCTGGAAAAGTTTAAGATACAAAACACTTGGGAGGAAGGGAAGCTTTGGACCTCATCGTTGCCAAGAAAAAAAAAAGTTGACAGTGAACACTAGTAACTCCCAGGCAAAATATTTACTTTCCAACTTCTATAATTTTTTTTCTCTTCTTAGAATAATTCACATATGCATTGGGGGTATCCTTGATGAAGGTATGAGAAGGGAACAGATGACATCTTTATAGTCATTCTGTCTTGCAATCTTTATTTTTTTGTGGACCATTAAAATGCATTTGATGTGTTAGAGGAAAACTTCCTATAGAATCCTCTGACTTTCTCATCTGTAAAATCTGGAAGTTTATGTAAAAGCCTATGTTTCTATGAATAAAGCTTCTCTCATGTGTATGCTTCAGAAAGAAAAGATTCCTTGAAAGATATAACTATAGGTGTGACTTTGCTGATGACCTTTTGATTATTAATATCAAGCAGGGTACAGAATAGTGGGATTCATGGTTTTCAATAGTGTTTGTCATTGTCAGGGAGGATGTCCAGCACAGAGCCAAAATGGAAGAGGGAATCCCTATCAATGGTGAAAACCTCCAGCTGCTCTTGTTTCTGAATAACATTGTGCTAATTGTCTCAAGCCCTAGAAAATTGTGGAACATCCTAAAGGAAAACCATAATTACCCAAAAAATTTGGTTTAATTATCTATATAGAAAAAGCCAAATGGATGAAGAGCAATCATTGCCCAGGCTATGATTTGCAACAGGACTGACAACCCATAACTCTGGTCCATCAGTGCAGATACCTTGGACAGAAACAGCAGATGGACACTAAGCTGTGATGAGAATTGACAGGAGTTGGAGAATGGACTGGATAGACTTTGAGAAATTATGCAATATTTTTTATGTCCCCAAGCTTCACTCTGAAACATGCCAGTATTTTAAAGTAATATTCATCCAGTAGTATTATATATCTGTGATTTAGTTCCTGAAAAATTAAAATTGTGGATCATGCAAAAAGACATGGAGAGGTCTATTACTAATATTGTCAGATAGTAGATAGTTGTATGACCAGAAAAAAAGGGGGGGGGAATCATCATGTGGTAAGAGTGAATATTGATTGATGGACAATCTTCTTGCTCCAATGATATCTATGCAATATCATGGCCCGATGTGTCAGCTGGGCCCTTTGTAGAGGATTAATGTGTAGACATGGATAAGAGTTACGAAGAATTAGTGGGTATCAATCAATTAGGATCTCTATCTTTCATAGGAATACCAACATCATTAAGGTCACAGAGCCATTGAAATACCAAAGTTAAGTTCTTCTTCTATTACAAAACTCAAATGAGATAACATATATAAATAGCTTTGTAAATTTTAAACTTTAGATGAATGCCAGGCAGCTAGATTGTGCAGTAGATAAGAGTACTAGATCTGGAGTCAGAAAAACCTGAGTTCATTCCAGTGCCACAAACTTGCAAGCTGTTTGACCTTGGACAAGTCACTTAATTTTTGTTTGCTTCACTTTCCTCAACTGTAAAATAAGGATAATAATAGCACCTACTTCCCATGGTTGTTATAAGGATCAGATGCAATGATAATTTAAAGTACTTGGCACTATGCCTAGCACATTATATATTATGTTATATATTATAATGGCAGATTATAGTAAATTATAATTCTATTTTTATTATTATGAGCATTAATTTTATTTACCTTATTCTCATATTTTTAATGAAGATCAGATAGAAATAGCCCTGGGACAAGATTATATGCTTCTGGTAGTCTTTTATTTTTCATATTCTGCCGACTATCGTGTAAGAAAGTAATACAACTTCCTTTTGTAGTTAATTAAAAGTTTTGAGATGTAAGCTCATCTTCTGTATGCTCACCGAAAGCATTTTTAGGACAACTGTAGTAGCAGACAGGATAATAGGAATAATAAGTATACTTCATCCAGTCCAACGTGGTTTTGATTTTTGCAGTTAGGCTCCTATGTTTTGAAAACTTTCCCTTCCATATGACTCGGAGATTATGCATATTTGGTACGGTGATATTTATTTTTTAAATTGTTATAGATCTGTGTTGTGACTGGATGATTTTGGGCAATAGTTCTGCTTGCTATTATGGTTTGGTTCTGGTATAGTTTACTTGCTGAATTCTCAAAGATATTTTGAAGTCTGGATTTGTAGTGTTGGGATTTGATGTCTGTTAGTTTATGAAATAAATTTCTCATCTGAAATGAAATTCACCAGGCCATATCTTACTGGATATTTTGGAGGTGCAAAATTTTTGCGGCCCACAGTTATATGTGACAAAATTTCTATGGTTCTTTATATACTGTGTATTGATCAGTCAGTTAGCTTCTGAAGGATTACCCTTCTCTACTTTCTTCTAGTCTTCACTGGGTCCTGAATTGCCCTCAACCTCTTTGTTTCTGTAAATAAATCTTCATGACTCAGTCATTTGTAAAACTTTTATGAACATATTGTTGGTTGAGTTCATGTTGATATTACCCATGGAGGACCCTTTAATTCCACTCTTGGATCCTTACCAATTCATAGCTCCATCCCAAGGTTTTTGCTTAATCCAATTACGTGTAATTATTGTCAGCTGTTACTGGGATTAATAAAGTTATGTTTATTTTTTCCAAAAATATTTCCGATACCACTTAACTTGTTTTTCATTAGCTTGTGGGATATCGTGGAAAATTAGGTGGTGTAGTGGATAGAGTGCTGGACCTGGAGTCAGGAAAAATCATCTTTATGAGTTCAAATCCGGTCTCTGATACTTACTAGTTATATGACCCTGGGCAAGTAACTACAGCCTGTTTGCCTCAGTTTCCTCATCTGTAGAATGAGCTGGAGAGAAAAAAAAAGGATAAACGATTCTGGTATTTTTGCCAAGAAAACCTCAGATGGGATCACAAAGAGTCAGACATAACTAAAATGACTGAACGACGATAGGACAGCTATCCATTCTCTTCTTCCTTTTTGATGGTTTAGGGATAGTTTTTCTATAACTGTCCTTAGTGATAGATCACTAACTTCGTATAAGTTTTTGTTAGGGCATTTTATAAATCCGTTATGATCCATTTTACTGTGGAAAGTGCATATTAAAACTGTGCAGGTATTAATTGACTTAAATGTGCTCTTCCCATTAAGCTTTGATTTCTGCTTGACAGTAAGTCTCTTGAAATAGACAACTACAACTTTCTTCTTGATAGCCTTATGTTCAATGTGACTTGTCTGAATGAGACTTAGGTATCTGTAAAAGTCACCATTTTATCAATCGAACTTGACTACTGGATTCAAGAACGAAGCTTTGCGTATCTTATTTTTTTTCCCATGGTATACATTTGGAATTTTACACTTCATGAGTCCATGATATTTTGATATCATTGGAGAAAGATTTCACGTAATAGAGAATCTGTTTTTCTGTGGTGCCATATAAATCAGAGTCGTACATATGTATCATGTTATTAATAAGATTTTTGTGTTATTTCTTTAACCTGGAAGCCATAGTCATTTTTAGGAGATGAGGATGATGATGATGATTGATGATGATAGTGATAAGGATAATGGTCATCTCATCCTTCTCATTCAAGTTCAGCAAAAATAATCTTGGGATAAGTCACTATCTGTTATTTTTCATGTTTAATATATTTTGGACTGTTGCACGGGGGTGACTAAATGACTGGCTCACTAAATAAAAATATTGAGACGCAAATTTATTTTCTGTAATTTCAGTGAAAACATCTTTGGGACAACTTCACTAGCAGTCAGGGTGGTGGAATTTTGGTTTCTTCCGATAGGCTTCCATATTTTGAAAGCTTTTTAGTCTAGGCAGTTTGTAGACTATAAGTATTCAGTATGTTGGCATCAATTTTAAAAGTTCTTAAATTTTTATGGATCAATATCATATCCATAATCCATAACCCAGGGGATTATGCATGAGAGTTATGTCTAGGATAATACTCCAGTGTTCGACGTAGCGTATTTGTTGAATTTTCAACAAAGGATATTTTGGGGGTTTATATTTTTAACACAGGTATTTATCATCTGTTATTTTATGTAGATTAGCAAATTTCTGCTGTACAGTTCTAGCCATCTGGTCATGTGTTTCTAGGTATTCAGTGGATGTAAATTTTTTGCAACTCACAGCGATATGCTATATAGTTTTTACATTTTTTTTCATAACCTGCATTAATCGGTAAACCCAGGCTCCTTGAGGTTAACCTTTCAGTAATTTTTGGTGGCAGCGATATGTAATTGTGTTGCTATCATCAACCCGTCCAGTTCTGTAAACAAATCTGTTTGACTCAACCATGTGTTTGAACATTCTTTGTCAACATATTGCTATTTAAGTTGATGCGGATGTCACCCATGGAGGTCCTTTTGATTTTATTTTTAGAACTTAGTAGTTTCATAGGTTCCATCTGGAGGTAATATCATTATTATTATTTCTGAGTAGGAGAGAGGCAGGGAAGAGTGCAACAAATGTGCTAATTAATTTGGACATCATATTTAAAACAAAACAAAAAGTTAAATCCCCTTCAACAGAATAGGAAAGTGGTTTGGGACCTTGAGGTAATACCATGCCATAACTCTGACCTAATATTAGTCTTTGAGAGATTATTGTGCCTTCATTCACTGGAGGAGCTAACTGTTGGGTGAACCTCACTCTACACCTATTAGCTTCCAATTTCCCTTTGGTGAGCGTGATTCTTGTAGCACTTGTTGTGAATATGGTGACATGTTGTGAGACTCCTCTTGTGGCCCATTTTCAGTTTGTTGTTGCTGTTGTTGCAGGACTTCCCTTCACCTCCCCCCCCCCCCGGTAGTTTCCCCATGTTGGTAGAGCCAAGTCTTATTCACTGCAATAGTGTATTTCTCAATTGTATGTAGACAGAGCTGAATCATCAGCTTGGTTATGTGAAGGAAAAAAAAATTCTACAATATTGACAATAGCAAAGGAAATTCTCTGAGACACTTGAATAATGGAGACTACTATCTAACTGGTCCAAAGAAAATAGGAATGTTAGCTTCAAGAGCTTTACCTAAGGACATTTGTGAAGTAAGCCTAAATGGAACATTTCCCCCACTTCCTTCAGTCTGTATTTTGGCATAGGATTGCAAGGAATTTAAGTCTTAAAATCCTAAGCCAGGAAGGGACCATAAGAAGTCTTTTTAGTCCATTTCCTTGCCTCCAAACATTGGAAATAGCAACCACCCTTGAAAAAAATATTAACCTGAATTTTTTCTTAAAGTTCCTAGAATCTCAGCATTTAGGATCATAAATGCTTAATAGATTATATTAGAATAGGCAGAAATGGACCTTAAAAATCATCTAACCCAGCAAGTTCCTTCTACAGATGAGGAAAGGGATTCATGTTCAGGGACTGGTGAAAATAGATGTCTTTAAAGCACCCTTCCAATTCTGAGATTCTGTGATTCTTTGAAATAACTCACCAAAGGTCACCTAGGTGATTCCCTGCAGAGACAGGGTTTGAACTGAAACTGTTTAGCTCCAGAATCCCCTCTTTTGCCCCTATCGCATCACACTCCAGGGAGTTTCTTAATGTACCTTATGAATACTTCTCATATCAAAGCTATTATAATCAGTCATTCCAAAGCCCCTTAACTTAAAATTCTTAAACTGAAGTTAAAATTTCATCCTGCTTGATCTGTCCTCAGCACGAGAGAACAGGCATTTTCAATATCCCAGCCAGCAACCACAATCATATCTGACATTCACATAGCACTTTGAGGCTTACAAAATACTTTCCTGCATATTATCCCCTTTGAACCCTAGGACTAGCCATTACATGTGGCCGATTAAGTGACTTTCCCAAGGTCACACATCTGGTATATGGCAAAGCAACAGACTTAGACACAAAGCTCCAAGTTCAAGACTTTTTTCATTATATCAATTTGCCCCTTAAGAAAACTTGACCCCTGCCTTCATTCATGGGCCTTAAAAGAAATCAGGGTAGAATGGACAATAGATAGAAATGCTGAAATATTAACTCCCCTTTCCCTCTTTTCTCCATTACCTTTTTTGTATCATTTTCATGGAACTTTTACATGGAGTTTGTGTGTGTGCATATGTGTGTGTGTGTGTGTGTATGCATTAGGGGTATCTATGATGAGGAGAGGACAATCACTTGGTTGAATTTGCTGTAGAAAGATTCATGTGTTCCCCTAAATCTGCTGAAAAGATGGAGAGGGGAGAGAAGAAAGGGAAGGGCAAACCTGGGCCAGGACCCACACAGATGTGGTTTCAGCAGCCAAATACAATTTGGTGGTCTCATGTTCTTTGAGAATTATTTGCAAGGCTGCAATTTCTCTTCACATGCTTGAAGACTGTAATTAACTGCTGTAAATGAAAGGTTTTCAATCACCTCTCCTCTCTTTGGGCTCTTCCCCTCCTACACTGGGAGAATTTTTTTCTCTCCATAGCTATTTCTATGTGTTTTCAGGAGAAAGGATGATACACATGTGCTGGTGTCTATTCTCTCTCTGCTGATTATGGGTAAATGGATGGACCTTGCACATTGCCTAAGGCCTTTGAGAATTTTCTATCCCAGCTCTGGTGGCAGCTTGCTGTTTCCGATTAGAATCTTGACTATATTTATTGCCTTATGAGGTTAGCTTTAGCCACATAGCCTCTCTACCCTCCCATTTCACTTCCTCTCTTCTCCACCTGAATGAAGGTTTTTTTTTTCTTTCCTGGTCAAGTCATAACTAAGATAAAATGATCAGGACATACCAACTGGTCCAAAATTGAGAATGCTAATTGTGAGCCAAGTAGAGGGCCTTTCACTAGAAGAAATGGAGGTAATACACTTTAAAAACATGTTCAACCTTGGCTGAGGTTAATTTTGTGGAGAAAGAGTGGAGTAGAGGCTGAGATTTACATTGTTAGACTTACAGAGTTCAAACCAATTAAATTCTTCATATTCCCCAGCACTCTCTACCCACTTATATCTCTTGAGATTTAGAAAAAGAGAAAGCAAACAGTGAAGATCCTGAGGTAATATGACACTGGAGTTCTATATTTATTCCCTATCAATGTCTTTCAGATCAAATTGGCTGAGTTTACAAGTCAAAAGATGATTTTTTTAGGAGCCATCAGCTGCACTCCTACAAATATCCAGGTTCCAGACATCAAGCTGTGAACTCCAAATATCCAGCTGTGTGCTTTCTGACTTTGATATCATCACCCGTAATAAAGGGTCTGCATGCAAAACTGAGTTGACAGGCCTCACAATGATGCTCAAAACTGGAAAGAATCCTACTCCCAGAGCTGCGCTGCTTTCTGAAGTCCTGGCTGAAATGAAAACTAGTTTTATGTCATTAAGCAAAATGATTGGTCTCAAAGATATGTGAGGTAAAGCTCTGTGGAGTAAGAAGGGATCATTTTTATATAATTACTCTTTTAGGTCAAAGCTCTTCTTTAATGCAAAAGGCAAATTGGTCCTTCCCACAGCACTCCCATTCACAAAATGAAAAAAATGTCATTTTGAGGGGGTGAGGTGGAATTCGGAGGCTTCGTACCTATAAATATGTAGTTTAAAAAAACAGGAGCAAATTTTTTTTTGCAATCTTCTGCATGGTGTGTGTGTGTGTGTGTGTGTGTGTGTGTGGACAGAGAGAGAGAGAAAGACAGAGAGACAGAGAGACAGACAGAGACAGAGACAGAGACCACGCAGGCACATACATGCAATAATTTGATATCTACCAAGTCAATGTTTAGTATTTCCATCGAGACGGTTTTTGTTTTCTCTATAGAACAAAGGTTAATAGATTAATTCAAAGAGAGTCAGCATTTCTATGCTTTTTTATTGGCAATAATGTTTTTACGAACAACCAAATAAAGGATATTGTGGCTGAGACACAGCCATGGGCAGCTGTTAATTCAACAACTTTCATGGACCAAAAGAGCTCAGATCCAGAGAGAGGACCTCAGAGGCTACCCCACTCCCACCCCCTCATTTACAAATGAAGAAGTTGAGACACAAAGTAGCTAAATAGCTTGCCCAAAATCTCCAAGGTAGCAAGTTTCAGAATTGGGATTTGAACCCAGATACTCTGACTACAGAGCCAGTGGTTTCAATTTAATAAGCATTATTAAATGCCAGCTATGTGCTGGTGATAGAAAGACAAAAAGATGGAGTCCCTCCCCTCAAGTAGCTTATATTCGATTAGAGACAGGTAAGTAATTATAATTTTTGAAGGGTCAAATGTGAAGATTATCAGTGTGGGGA
Organism: Trichosurus vulpecula; assembly: GCF_011100635.1. NCBI lineage: Eukaryota > Metazoa > Chordata > Mammalia > Diprotodontia > Phalangeridae > Trichosurus > Trichosurus vulpecula. Next base: position 174,063,130 of record NC_050574.1, read on the forward strand.
ACTTGCAATGTGGAACCTCATGATTGGTACAGATCAGATAGGTGATTTGTCATCTCAGAGAGTTGCTTGGTAGTATTGAGAGGCATAGTGGTTTGAGGATGGTCACATACATAGGTAGGACATATCAGAAGGAGGTCTTGAACCCAAATCTTCCTATTTCCTATCTAATATGCCATATTGCTTCTCAAAAATCTAAAAAAAAATCCCAAGTAAGTACAATGTAATTTGGGAGCCAAGATCCGTAGGAAAAATCAGGAAGCTCTAATTTTTAGATGTTTATGTAAGGATTTTAGAGCTTAAAGAGACCTCAGATGTCATTTAGCCCAAGTGCATCCTTGTACAGAGGTAGATACTGAATCCCAGAGTGGTTAAATGATTTGCCTAAGGGGAAAAAGATACCAACTAAAATCAGCCAGAATTCAAGCATCCTGTGCCTAAAGAAAAGCTCTATGCCTGACACAGAAAGACAATAGAGACTATACAAAGGACAATAGTCAAAACATTATAGTTGAACCAGACAGTGTAAGAGTGTTGCATTGGAATCAGAAGACCTGTGTTCAACCTTGACTCTGTTTGAAGCAAATCAGTTACCTCTTGGAGCTTCAGTTTTCTTATCTTGAAAATGAGATAATTGGATCAGACGATCTCTGAAGCCTATGACAATTGGCATAAGGAATATTATGAAAAGTATGATAAAAGATCTGTTGTGGAAAAATGGAAACTATTAAGAAAGGCTCACAATTTTCTTTCACCATACTTGTCACCTATTTCTGATATATGATTTTCTATTCACTTTTGGATACCCAGATGTCCATTCTGTAGCTGGTCAAAACAATGCAAAATGACACAAAAACAAAACAACTCCACCCCCTCTAGGCCCCTCTTCAGAGAGAACCTTCAGTCTTTCTCATTCTCAGACAAAGCATTCGACACACCCATCTCAGCTAGCTGCCTTCCTAGTCCTCCAAGTGTAGGCCGAAAAAAAACCTTCTATTCACAGTTATGAAATCAGAGCTAGTTCTCATTCTTTCAACTATACCTGATAAATGCGTAGCTCACTTTATAGAGATTTACTCCTGAGCTGTTGTGATTTCTTTTTGTAAATGAAATCCTATTTTGAGTGCATATATATAATTTGTTTCAGGGAACTCTACAATTAATTCTTAGTAAAAGGAAATATCCTATTGTAATAAGAGGAATGACTCTTTTTTATTTGCTCTTGATTTTAAGCTCTTGGGCTTTAAAGCCAAAAATGTCCTTAGACACTATAAAGCTCAGTGGTTCCCAGACATTTTGAGTAATTCCAAAAAAAGTTTGTTGACTCCTCATGTGAAATAAGACATATTGAGTAATTTCTACCCAAAAGCTTCCATGATTTTAATAACACTTTAAAATGAATTTGTACCTTATTCGTTATGATATCCAAATGCCTTTAAAAACACATATATATGTATATGAAGTATTTATTCAGTCTACAAATGTATTTCTGCTTATTAATTGTACTTGTGTCACTTAGAGTGATGGCAGCTTATGCTATTTTGCAGTTTTGGAGATTTTAATAACAATAATTGCTAACATTTATATAGTACTTGGTTATGAGTAGTTGAAGTGATCAAAGTTTCAACCATCTAATTCTATAACTAGCTTGTTTCAGTGTTTGGCTTTCAATGACACAAGTTCAGAATGGATATGTATATGGATTTGCAAGCCCCTTACAATAAATTCATAGCCTCCCAGTGCTCCATGGACTCCAAGTTAGGAAAGATTGGTTTAATTCCATTCCCTCATTATCTAAGGAAACTGAGACCAGAGAATTAAAACGACTTGCCCAGTGTGACATTAGTAGTAAGTAGCATTTAGTTGGGATTTGAACCCATGCACTTAGATTTGAAATTCAGTGGTCTTTCCATTGTACCTTTTTGGAATATTCTTAAAGTGGTGGCATGTTAGTGTTATCACACCGGCACATTGGTGGAAGGCCCACTCCAACAAGTGTACATTAGTGTAGTAGCACTTAATTTTTAGTTAAACAAGTCTACATCAAAGCAGTGCCAATCAAAGCCAGCTCTTCATGCAGCTCAGTTTAGGTCATAACAGACTCCCAGACACAATAGGGCCCAGGATAAGACTGGTTATTAGCAGAACAGTTTTATAACACTGGTGTTGGAGGACTAACATTCATCCTTCAGGCATCTAGTGTTATATAAGACCTTTCAAAAAGAAAAAAAATATATAGAATTGTTATAATTTAACTTAGGAGGCATACAAATCTATGTAATAACAAGAGGTTATAACAAGGTTCTCCTAGATTTCCATTTTGGGGAGCCAATGAAATTATCTCAGCTGTTATACATGCTAGAATAAAATTAAGCTGGGAACCAGCTGTGTCCTTGCTTCCCCAACAGCTACATCTGTGCTACTGACAAGCTTAGTCTGAGGTGCCTAGATATGATAATTGAGACTATTATTATTATTCAATTACAGACACTTTTAATGTTTGACCTATGAACTTTGAAACTCAGATTTCTGCATTCCAAAAGAGTATTGATTTTGAAGGGTGTAGAACTGGGCAAGAAGCTTGCCCTTCAGTTGTCTGTAAACTGCTGAGCTCATCCCTTTTCTTGCTCCTTAGGGGATTTTGGTTCAGGTGTGAGAAAGTAGCCAACTCTCTTTGCTTCACTGCTGTGCTTGGCACATTCCACTTAAGGGAATAGCTGTATCCTGCAATGTTGGCTGTAAAACAAATTTCTGTTAATGAAATCATATTTTCCCATTGATTTACATTATAAACTTGGAGATGAGTTCCCATGGGAAAGTAATGGGCCCCAAGACAAAAAATAAATCATGCTAAGTATACAACAAACCTTTTAAAATTACATATTTAAAGGCAATATTTTCTGAAAAGACATCAATAATAATAATATTCAAAGTAAATCAGAAAACAGAAATATTTTACTAATGTTGAAATTATGAAGTAGAGAGCCCATTCCTTTGGGAGTACAATGACATGAGAAAGAAGGAAATAAGCATTTATTAAGTGCATACTATGTCCTAGGAACTATGCTATGTACTTTACAAATATTTTCTCATTTAATCCTCACAACCCCCCTGAAGTACTGTAGATGATATTATTATCCTTATTTTACATCAGAAGAAACTGAGTCAGGCAGAGGTTAAGTGGCTTGGTGAGGGTCACAAAAACTAGTAAGGGGTCTAAGGTGGGATTTGAAATCAGGTCTTTCTGACATGAGAATGAGCTAAGGAGTGTGGGTTGAGTGACCCTTTGAAGAACTGGGTTCCTTTATTTTATCTTATTTTGCTTATTTTATTTATTTTGTTTATTTTATACTTTTAGTGATTATAATACACTCTTTAATAGTCAGTTATACGCTACATAATATATATATATATATATATACATACAATGTAATGTTGTGAGAACTGAAAAAAACATCAAAAAATACAAGGTCAGATGCACTATATTGAAGATTCTCATCTAAATTACTTAAAAAGGAGAGCTTTTAAAATATCATGTCTTCTTATGAATTATTTTTTCATCTGTGACTCACCTGACCTGAACATAATGTGAGACTCCTAAGTATAAACCAAGCATAACTTCATCTGATCAAAAGTGTTAATTCCAGGCTGGCTGAAAAATTACTTTTCCTTTTAGTGAATTCTACTTCAAAGAAGTTTTATTGATGTCTTTTGTTTGTACATAGCAGCATTTTCCCAGTACTTTCTTCCCCCTGCATCTTTTTTTTTTTCCAGTGAGCTTTCCCTTGTAGTAAAGAGAATAATAAAATAAAGCCAAAAATACAACCAATTAACATTCATTGCATCTGAAAAACAGCTTTCCACACTCCTGGTTTCCCACCTCTCTAGAAAGGAGAGAGGTTCATTTCCTCTTCTCTTCTTTAGAGAAAATATGGGTCATTACTCTTATGTAACATTCTATTTTGTTTTATGTTCCTTTTTATTTTTGTGTTTGTAATTATTTTATATATTGTTTTTCTGGTTCTACTTACTTTGATTTGCTTATAAGTACGTATAAATCTTCATATATTTCTCTGAAATCCTCATATTCATTTTTATATAGTGTAATAATATTCCCTTATATTCATGTTCATATTTTCCGTGTAATAATACTCCATAATATTCATGTTCCATAATTTATATTTATATTCTCCAATTAATAGGTACTCACTTTGTTTCTAGGTCTTTGCTATCAAAAAAGGACAATTGTTAATATTTTAGCATACATATGATCTTTCTTTTTGCCTTTACATCCCTTGAAGCATATGCCTATCAGAGAATTTGCTGGGTAAAAGTTTATACTATTATTTAATTTTTTTCTTGAATAATTCCAGTTTTCACCCCAGAATTTAGTTGGACCAGTCTACAATTCCACCAACCATATGTGAGTATCTTACCACAGGACCTCCTATATAGACTGTTTTCTATCTTTCATCATGTTTGCCGATTTACTGTGCACATGGTGAAACAACAGAGTTGTTTTCATTTCCATTTATCTTACTACTAGTGATTTGGAGTAGTCTTTTATAATCATCTTAACAATTTAGAATTCTTTTGAGCACTGTTTTGCAAATCCTTTCATCATTTATCTCTTGCCTCATGACTCTCAGTCTTATATAATTTTGAGATTTTTTTTTAAATGCAGTGTATAGGTCAAGCTCTACCAATCATTCAGGAAATAGCTATTTAGTCCCTTCTATAGTACCTGCTCAACAGTTTCTCAGATGAGTTGGAGGGAAATGGAAGTAGAAGGGATGTAAGAAAAAGTCCCTGTTCTCAAGGACAGCCTATGTGGGAAGATGAGAATACATCTTAAAAAAAAAAATTTCAGAACCATGCTATTAGGAAGATCACTTAGACTGAGAGTCAAAGCACCTATTTTCTAAATCCTTGCTCTTTCACTTACTACCTATAAGATTTTAGGTGAGTCACAGTAATTCCCCCCGCCCCGATTCCATTTTCTCATATATGAAATAAGGGTATCTGGTTAGGCTACCTGTCACAGTTTCATTCCGGATAAAACATTATGTTTTTCTTAGTAACAGACTGTGTCGTACTGACTACAAGTACAGTAATTCAGAAGAAAAAAAACAAAGGTGAAGATCCTTTAAGGCTGGAATAGTTAGGTAAGGTTTCATAGAAAAAAGTGGGACTTGAACTGAATCTTGGAAGATGGATAGTACTCTTTTGGTGATGGAAAAGGGTAGGGATATTTTAACAAGGATGTACAACATGAGAAGAAGATTAGGAGAGGAAATCAGTTTGTGGAAAAGACAAGAGATTGCCTTGACTGGAAGAAAAAATGCAGATCATTGGAACAGAAAAAGATCATAAAGATCAACGTGTCTGACAAAACCATGGTCACACAGCTATTTAGTGGTAGAATTGGGACTAGACCACGAATTTCTTGACTCCCAGCACAGTGATCTTTGCATTTTACCACATTGTAGTGTATATGTTAGGGAGTATCAGAAAGTGAAATTAAATAATGTATAAACGGATGAATGAAAAAATATTAAGTTCTTACTATGTGCTAAGAATTATTTGAAATACCAGAGATTCTGAGTGTATATGTGTCTGTGCGTGTGCGTGTGTGTGTGTGTGTGTGTGTGTGTTTAAACAAAGCCAGTATCTGCCCTCAAGGAGTTTACATTCTTATAGAGTAAGGCAACACATATAGGAGAATGTTGATCGGGGAAGCAACCTGGTGTTCTAGAGCTAGATCTGAGGCCAGTCAATGTAAACATTTACGCAAAAGAAACTGGCAAATTAAAAATTGGGTCTTAATTTATTGTATTGTTGATTATCTAGACTTAAGAAAGTGAAGGAGAAAATCAGAGCTGTGCTGGAACCAGCTCTAACAAGCTGATTGTTAAATTCTAAGTGTGAGCATTTCTACATCAGAAACGGGTAGTCACTATTCATCAAATACATCGTCATTTATATTTCTGTGGATTGTCTGTACTTAAGAAGGTGTTAATAATGCAGATTAAACTTAAAAGTGCACACATCCCCTTTTCCCCCCGGAAAGCCCAGTTGTGAAACATTCAGCAACACAGCCATACATATGAACATATTTTATGTTATATGTTTTATATACATATATGTATATACATGTGTGTGTTATACATCCATACATACTCTATTGCTCGAGCTCAGCAAGAGTGCAGTAGAAGGCTTGGGAAATGAACGTATCACTAGACTAGAGTCCTGGTGACTACATTATCGTCTAACAAAAACAACAAACAAGCATTTATATAGTAACTTAAGATTTGCAAAGTGCTTTGCTTCTATTAACCAGTTTGAGTCAGACTATACCCCAAGAGAAAATGTTAATAATGCATTACAATGCAATGTTAAAGGACTCATTTGTTCCCCTCAGAGAGCTAGTTGTTAAATATTTACCAGCACACCCATGGGGAGTATTTTGGTTTGGAAAGTTACTGGGATAGTGAATGTTGAGTGGGTAGGTTGGGTAAAGACAGCTAGAAGGTACAGTAGATAGAGCCCCAGGCCTGAAGTCAAGAAGATCTGAGTTCAAATCCGGTCTCAGATACTTTCTAGCTTTGTGACCCTAGGCAAGTCACTTGACCCCTATTTGCCTCAGTTCTTCTTCTGTAAAATGGGGACACACTCGAGAAGTAAATGACAAACTACTCCAGTATTTTTGTCAAGAAAACACCATGGATGTGTCATGTAGTCAGATATGACTGAACGACTGAACAACAATAAAGTAAGCTGGGAACAAACTATTTAAGACCTAGTAAAGCCAGGTATAATTTTGACTTGATAAGATAGACTAAAGGGAGTAACGTTAGGTCCTTCATCAGGTGAGATATTCATTGTACTAATTTAGGAAAGACTATTTGAGCAACTCTGTCCCCAAGAAAGTATTTCTTAAAAAAAAAGAAATACAACATTCCAAATGAAAATGTATTAGCTCTGTGCTATTTGTCCAAAGGGAATCAAATTATATTTTACCTGTCAAGAATTTGGGTCTCTTGGGAATTTATTTAATCAAGGGCTTCATTCAACACTTGAAGGAGTAGTTTCTCTGTGGATTTTTTTATTTGTTTGTTTTTCATATTCTTTTTAAACTCTTCATGCCAATGATAGCAGCATAGATCTTCCTAGATCTTCCTAGGATCAAGCAATATTAATGAAATAATTTGATTTATTATTTCCATAAATTCAGCTTCAAGCATTTTCTTTAAGCAAAGTGAGGGAAAGGTTCCCTCCTCACCACTTAAAGCCAAAAGGAAATTTATGACCAGTGGACTAATTTTCTTTTTCTCTGGCATTGTGGTGGATGCTTCACATAAGGCAAATATTATATGCATAATAATTATTGGGAGATGTATTCATTTTGCTATATCCTTTATTTTGTACTGTCATCTCAGGTTTTTATAGTTGTGAATTGCTGGAGAAAAGCTAAGGAAGAATCTCTTTGGCTTTTATAAATGGACTTAAATGTGAATCCTCCTAGTGCAGAAATCCTACTCAGTATATTGAGTCAGGGGAGGCTTTTGTCTTCTAAATATCCTCAGCCACCAACACTCTCTCTTTCTAGTTCCATTCTACATATAAAGGCAAGGTGATAATATTGGAAGACAGACAGACAGATAGATAGATGGATAGATGGATGATAGATAGATAGATAGACACACACATACACACATATATACATGCATTAATATGCATGCCTTTCTCTGTAATATGCTGCATCCTTCTAGACTCTAAACACCCAGGTTTGCAGATTCATACACTTCTCTGTGTGCCCAGGAATGTCTAAACATGGATTTCTCAGGGGAAGGTACTTGTTTGAATGCCACATGAATAGTCCATTTAAAAAAATAAACTTCCTCTCTGAAAATTCAGTGTAGTCAAAGGACAATGTGATATTATTAACAATGACAGCTTGATAGGAGAGGTAGAATAGCCACGTGACCCATAGTGGGAGGGAAGAACAAGAGACCCAGAGGACTCTCTGTCCTATTGTTTTCTTGCTTCAGTGGTAGAGTACCCAGCCTCCCAAGAGACTTAGAGTTCTACAAGTCATCTTTCCAACATTGGTGCTCAATCCAGAAACAGCTGTCCAGAGCTAATTTATTTCCTAATGCTACGGCACTGTTAATTTATAAATTACACTGGTAATTCGAGCTATTATTAATTTCAGATGGTGTAGGGCAAGCCTAATTAAAATATGACACCGATTGCCACACATATGTACCAAGGACTACCATTTAAAATTAATGGGAATATTAAGTGTGACACTGGTCTCCGAGATGCTTTGCACAGTAATTATAATATCCTGGCTTGGAAAAATCTGACAAATGTGAGACTGAGGCAGAGAAAAAACCCAACCCCTCCAAATGACATAAAATAAAACTCATAAAATTCTCAGTTTCTGTTCTTTTTACAATTTTCTCCTTTCAAGCAAGGTCATACATATTTCTGCAGTTGGAAAAGATGCATTGAAAAATAATACTGAATAAGAAAAGTTGGCTGTTGATACTATTAAGAGGGCCAACACTTGGAAACAACTGAATCCTTCTGTGCAGTGCTGGGATCATTAGTGGATAGTATGCTGATTATCCACTGTGTGCCAAGTACTCTACAGAGCAACAGAAGATGGAATCCTCACTTTCTAGTAGTTCATTTGCTAATGAACTAAGATAGGCACATACTTTCATCTCTTCATTCCTCTTTAGGTAGTTCTTTTGTTACTCCTGCTTGAAAGAGCACTGATTCTTGAGGCAGAGGACCTGGGTTAAAATACTATCTTGGATACCTACTACCTGTGTGATTGGGGACAAATCTTTTAACTTGACCTCCTTGAGTTGTGGATCTGGGTTCAAATATTGGCTCTACTACTTACTATCCATATGACTTTGGTCAAAGTACTTGACTGCTCCAGGTGGCAGGCGGTCCTCCTTTGAAAAATGAGGGGGTAGGATAACTAATAATAGCATTTATTTAGGATTTTAAGGTTTGCTAGTATAACCCCCATTTTTCAGATGAACACTCTGAGTTTGAGAGAGGATAAGTGACTTGTCCAGATTCACATAACTAGATGGAGCCTTTAGGCTCTAAACCTAACCAACTCTGATCCTATGACTGAGTAATCTTTAACATCCCTTATAGTCCTAAATCTGTGATCCAATGAGCTTTATGCCTCAGGTATAAAGTTATCTTTTGCTCTACTTGAAGAGAATATGTTTTGCAGGTATGGGATGTCATTTATACATTTGAGGTGACTTGTTGCTGGGAAATAAAGGAAAGAGTTATATAGAACAGTGGAATTACTCAGTAGACCCTTTATATGGCACCACCAAGTCACAAGGGAAGGCTATATGGCCCAAGTGGTGACACTTGAGGGAGGAAGGAGGATCAAAGATACATCCGGTGTTGATCATTGTCACTGGTAAGACATGACCAGAATCTTGAGGAGTTATTAGGTATCCAGACAGGAGGAAGAAGCTTAGGATGGTCCCACAGTAAACTGTCCAAGAATCAGATGCTCTGTTACACCAGCTTCTTATTAAGCTTTCCATCATCAGTCCATGTTTCAGGGAAGTTCAGGGATACTGAAGAGAATCAGGTGTTATATAAGGAGGAGTGGGGTTTTACTCAGCCACCTCAGAACTCATAGGCATGGAAGCACTGTAAGTGAGGTTGCATGTGGTATGGGATTTCAAGAGAAGCTTCTGGAATAGTCTAGAAATTGGAGGGCTTTCAGGGAGATAGAAAGGAGGCAGACCACAAACATATCGTTTTACCAAAACTGTCTATGTGCTACCCTGAAAAAGAAGTTGTTCAAGACAACAGTAATGTAAAGGAGATGTAAGTTCAGGTTAGTTTGATTGGGGAAAAAAGCCCTCTGGTCCCCTATTTCTGTTGTTTTTATTTTCACTTTTTTCTCAATTATATGTAAAACCAATGTTTAACATTTGTTTTTTTTTTAAATTTTAAGTTCACTCTCTTTCTCAACCCCTTGAGAAGGTAAGCAATTTGCTATAGATTATACATGTGCAGTCATGAAAATATATCTCCATATTAGCCATATTACAAAAGAAAATAGACAAAGCAAGAAGATTAAGGAAAAAGTTTAAAAAGTATGCTTTGATCTGCATCCGGACTTTATGAGTTCTGTTTCTGGAGGTGGACAGCATTTTTTCATCATTTTTCATCAAGAATTGTCTTGGATCATTGTATTACTGAGAATAGCAAAGTCATTCACAGTTGATCGTTGTACAATGTTTCTGTTATTGTGTACAATATTCTCCTGGTTCTGCTCACTTCACTTTGTGTTATTTCATGTAAGTCTTTCCATGTTTTTTTTTTCTTTCTGAAATCAGCCTTCTCATCATTTCTTATAGCACAATAGTATTCCATTGCAATCATATACCACAACTCATTTAGCCATTCCCCAGTTGATGGGCATGCCCTCAATTTCCAATTCTTTGCCATCACAAAAAGAGCTGCTGTGAATATTTTTGTACAAATGAGCCTTTTCCCCTATTTTAAAATCTCTTCGGGATACAGACTTAGTAGTGGTATTGCTGGGCCAAAGAGTATGTATAGTTTTATAGCCATTTGAGCCAGAGTTCCAAATTACTCTTGAGAATGATTGAATTAGTTCACAACTCCACCAACAGTGCATGTGTCACAATTTTCCAACATTCTTTCCGACATTTATCATTTTCCTTTTCTGTCATATTAAATCTGATAGGTGTAAGGTAGTTGTTTTAATTTGCTTTTTTGTAATTAATAGTGATTTAGAACACTTTTCATATGACTATAGAAAGTTTTAATTTTTTTGTCTGAATACTGCGTATTCATGTCTTTTGATCATTTATCACTTGGGGAATGACTTGTCTTCTTATGAATTTGACTTTGTTCTCTATGTATTTGAGAAATGAGGCCTTTATCAGAGAAATTTACTATAAAATTTCCCCAGTTTCCTGCTTTTCTTCTAATCTTGGATGCATTGGTTTTCTTTGTGTAAAAATTTTTTAATTGTTATGATTGAAATTAAGGTAAACTGAGGCATAAAATTCTGTAAACATTCAATTTATTGCTAAGAATAGCAATTTCCAATAAGGGGGGTCTTTTCAGCTCCTCTGTAAGCCAAAAAGATCATGAGATGAGGCTCACTAGCATTCATATGGTTTGGGGAAGTACAAGAGAACAAAGAACAGGAAGCATCACAGATGGAAAACAATATGATTGGCTGAACATCTGGAATGCAGGGTTGGCAAAAACCCCTCCTTCCATCTTGTTGATGTGGAAAGCTCATTGGTGGTATCTATCTGCATAGCTAGTTAATGTCAAAGCAATAACAGACCAGACTTTCTTGAAGGACAGTCAGGGTCATAGAGATAACAGACCAGACTCCTGGGCATCCACCTGCACCCTTCAAGAACAACAGATTCCTTCTAATTGTACAAGGGCAACTAGTGGTATAGAGATAACAGTTTTCTTTCAATTAAAGTAGTTTATAGGGGAACTTAACTTTTAAACTTAACTCAGAGAGGAAAATTGAACTTCTGGGCTCATGAACTTCTGAACTTAACTGAGACACAAAGAAATATGGCTCAGGCAATCACAGAATAAAATAAATTACAGAATGGAATCAAATACAAAATACTAAATAAATATTTGATTTTCTCATAATTTAATACAATAAAATCATCCATTTTATATTCCATAATGCTTTTTATATCATTTGGTCATAAAATCTTCCCTTACCCATAGATCTTACAGGTAAAATATTCCATGCTCTCCTAATTTAGTAGTGAAATCATCCTTTTTGTCTAAATCATATACCCATTTTGTCTTCTTCTTGGTGTGTGAACATGGAGTGTTGGTCTATACCTCATTTCTGCCAAACTGCTTTCCAGTTTTCCCAGCAATTTTTGTCATGTAGTGAGCTTTTGTCCTGAAAGCTTGGATCTTTGCGTTTATCAAACACTAAATTACTATAGTCATCTACTACTGTGTATTATGTACCTAATCTATTCCACTGATATACCACTCTGTTTCTTAGCCAGTACTGGTTTGTTTTTATGATTACTAATTTGTAATACAGTTTGAGATCTGGTACTGCTAAACTACCTTCCTTTACATTTTTTTCCATGATTCTCTTGATATTCTTGACTTTTTGCTATTCTAGATGAATTTTGTTATTATTTTTTCTAGCTGTATAAACATTTTTAGTAGTTTAATTGGTATGTCACTGAATAAGTAAATTAGTTTAAGTAGAATTGTTATTTTTATTATATTGGCTTGACCTTCCCATGAGCAATGGATATTTCTCTGATTGTTTAGATTTGACTTTGTTTGTGGGAAAAGTGTTTTGTAATTGCGTTTATATAGTTTTTGAGTTTGTCTTGGCAGGCAGACTCTCAAGTATTTTATATTGTCTGAAATTATTTTAAATGGAATTTCTCTTTCTAACTCTTCCTGCTAGACTTTCTTGGCAATATATAGAAATACTGATGATTTGTTTAAGTTTATTTTGCATCCTGCAACTTTGCTGAAGTTGTTGTTTCTAGTTTTTTAGTTGATTCTCTAGGATTCTCTAACTATACCATCGTATCATCTGCAAAGAGTGATAGTTTGCTTTCCTCGTTGCCTATTCTAATTCCTTCAATTTCTTTTGCTTGCCTTATTGCTACAGCTATCGATGGTAATACAATATTGAATAATAGTGTTAATAATGGATATCTCTGCTTCACCCCTGATCTTATTGGGAAGGCTTCTGGCTTTTCCTCATTACAGATAAGGCTTGCTGATGGTTTTAGATAGTTACTACCTTTCATTTTAAGAAAGCTCAATTTATTCCTTTAGTGTTTTTGATAGGAATGAGTATTGTATTTTCTCAAAAGCTTTTTCTGCATCTATTGAGATAATCATATAATTTTTGTTTTGTTTTTGTTGTTATTAGTATGGTCAATTAAGCTGATAGTTTTCTTAATATATAACCAGTTCTGCTTTCCTCATATAAATAACACCTATTCATAGAGTGTGATCTTTGTGACATATTGCTGTAATTTCCTTGCTAGTATTTTATTTATAATTTTTGCATCAATATTCATTAAGCCCTATTTCTGTTGAGGTAGTTCTTCTGAGCTTGAATCTGTGCTGAATGATCACCTCCAGCCATGTTACAGTGATTGCTAACAAGGTCAATATGACCCAGGTACCAGATGGAGAGTTCCTATTGTTAGTGGAGGTTTAATGAAAGATATTTTTATAAAACTCCTGTATGTGATATTTCTTTTCCCCTTGCTGTTGGGTGAGGGCAGGTTCTAGGAATGTCCTGTCAACAAGCACAGATTTTTTTAATGTCTGGTGCACCCATTAGTCTGTCACCCTCAGGAAGATTAGAAATTAGATATGGACAATATTACTGTATATTCAGGCATCCACAGTCTATTTCAGTGGAAAGCTGTCAGTTGAATAGCTAATGTGCAGGTGTGAGGGATCATACATGTAAGATGGCAACTTTTAGTAATTATGCCTCAGGGATAATTACTGACTGATATAAAGAATCTCATCAGAAGATAACTGATGCTGACAATTATCAGAATAATTATTCCATTATCCCAAAGACTGATAGCCCCATTGGTGAATATTTCTTGGAAGACAGGCTATGCTGGTCTGGGAGAATCACATAACTTTAATTTTTTGAGGAGGAACATTGGTCACTGCCCTTTCCTTCATCTCATATCTAAGTTTGGTGTGACCCGCTTCAGTTTCCTCTTGTGGGAATGAATTGGAGAGAGTTAACCTTGTTTTCTTTTGTCTGAAGAGAGCAGAAATCTTGGAAGACACTCTTATTTTTCTGGTCATGTGTCTGTAGGGCTACAGGAGTGAGCTAGACACTCTCCCTGAGTCAGAGAGGTTACTATGGAAATTTTTCTGTATATCCAAGTCTTGTTGGTAGATGCTTTCCTGACAGCTTGCTCTGAGGCCTTTCCTTCCTTTCAACTGGAGAACTATAACAAAGAAGAAAGCATAATATTAGTAATTTAGACAGATGTCTAAGAATACAGTCCACAAGAATACAAATCCACAAGCCCATTACCAGGATCCAGTTCTCTTTGACTACATCACAAAATATATATAGATGGGCAGGGCACCACAAGAGAATCTTATTCTCCAAGAAGACAAGTCACACCTACCTTGGCCCAGTGGCAGCTAATTTTCCCTATCCAAGAACAAGGCAATCAGGTCAGGTCCTGGAAATGTGACTGGCAACAAACTATTAAAATTGGGGAAAAAAAACAAACCTCAGTATTCAAAAAGAGGCTAGTGAAAATGATAGCAAGCAAATGATAGGTCTTCTCTGGTATTTCTTACAGGCCTGCACCCATTAAACTGCCTTACTAAGTAGATAGCAAATCTCAGCAAAGACTTGAGACAAAATTTATCTTCTAGGCCTCCAGATGTTAAAATACCTTAAGATTGATCATGTCAGCACCATGGACAGAGGTTCCCTCTATTCAGGGGTTCCTTCAGGTAAATTACCTAATGGGATAGTTATTGATCTCATAGGTTGGTAATTGAATTTAGTCCATTTAAATCCTTGTCTCTCTATCTCTCTCTGTCTCTCTCTGTCTCTCTCCCCCATCATCCACAATTTCATTTGATCGATTTACCCTTAGGTTTTTATTCTTTATATGCATTTTTGTATGTCTACATTTATTGCTAGGTAGCTGCTGCTTTAGTTATTTTAACAGACTCACATCCATGAATATGAGATTATAGGATATGAGATATAGAATGTAAAAATGGAAGAGATCTTAGTGGTTTTTATAGACCACTCATTTTATAGAAGAACATGAGACAATGAGATGAGGTAGCTTCCACTTCACCACAAGTAAGTAGCAAGGCCAAGATTTGAATCTAGGTCCCCTGGTTTCAATCTAGTAGTTATTCTACTATATAGTTGCCAGTGCATTAAACAGTGCCCCAGAACTGAGTACCTATCTTTGATTTAGGAGTTTAATGGTTTGGTAGGATCATGACACTTCAAAGACCAGTATGGTAAATCACACATTAGAGACCAATTGTTCTCTAAGCATCATTCTCAAAACTGGTAGGACTTCAAATAATGTAGTAGGTCTTGTAGGAATATCAGGGGATAGTATAAAGTAGGGGGAATAAGAGATATTTCCTGATTTGGGGGTGACCAGTCTTTAAAAATGGCTTAATCCTATGTAGACACTATGAAAATCTTGTATCTTATGTCTTAAGCCTGGTTCTAGAGTGTGGTATTATGGAAAGAACACTAGACATGAAGTGTTTCTCAAACTTTTGGTCTCAGAACCTCTTTACATTCTTTTTTTTTATTAACTTTTTTTTATTTAATATCTTTAGTTTTCAGCGTTGATTTTCACAAGAGTTTGAATTACAAATTTTCTTCCCATTTCTACCCTCCCCCCACTCCAAGATGGCATATATTCTGGTTGCCCTGTTCCCCAGTCAGCCCTCCCTTCTGTCACCCCACTCCCCTCCCATCCCGTTTCCCCTTCCTTTCTTGTAGGGCTAGATAAATTTCTACGCCCCATTGCCTGTGTATCTTATTTTCTAGTTGCATGCAAAAACTTTTTTTTTTTGGTTTCTGAACATCTGTTTTTAAAACTTTGAGTTCCAAATTCTCTCCCCTCTTCCCTTCCCACCCACCCTCCCTAAGAAGTCAAGCAATTCAACATAGGCCACATGTGTATCATTATGTAAAACCCTTCTACAATACTCATGTTGTGAAAGACTATATATTTTATATTTTTATATTTTCTCCTTCCTAACCTATCCCCCTTTATTAAATTTTCTCCCTTGACCCTGTCCCCTTTCAAAAGTGTTTGTTTTTGATTACCTCCACCCCCATCTGCCCTCCCTTCCATCATCCCCCCTTTTTTTAATCTTCTTTACATTCTTAAGAAGAATTGAGGACCTCAATGAGCTGTTGATATGTGAGTCCTATCTATTGATATATACCATATTAATTTTATTAAAATCTTGGTATTATTGTGAAAATAGTTTTGATCTCACAGAACTTCTGAAAGAATCTTGCAGGGCTTCAGGGGGCCCCAGATTACATTTTGAGAACCACTGCTCTAACGTTATCCTGGACAAAGCACCTTACTTCTCTTATCTGTGAAATGAGTGGGTGGGCTGGACCAAATGATCTCTAAGTTTTCTTTCAGCTCCAAATTCTTTGATCCTAATTTCTCCTCTCCCTCTCCCACCCTGTCTCACAACATTTCCCTATTTCTTCCTGCAGCTGTTGGCTTCATGAGTGAAGATGAGTACCTGGAAATTCAGGGCATTACCCGGGCACAGTCTGGAGACTATGAGTGCAGTGCTTCCAATGATGTAGCAGCGCCAGTGGTGAGGAGAGTCAAAGTCACCGTGAACTGTGAGTGTCCTTAGGGGTCCCCCTCTCCCCTGATTTTAGTGGGGATGGCGTGGGGATATGGCAGGCATAAAGAGACATCTTTTACATGGATCACTCATGGCCTGCAGTAGGACAGGAATACATTACCCATCCTCCTGGGCCACACTGAGCTGATTAGCATCATCACTTGGGGATCTTCTCAACCTAAGGTCTGCAACAACCATCCTGTGTAGCCAGGTAGATGAAGTGCTACCATGAAATGCTTAAAAGAATATTCTCAAAACAAATTACTTTTAATTGACTGGTAAGCTACGGTGCTTCAAGGAAGATTAAACCAAGAGATATTGCAGCAGGGATCTGGGTGGAGAGTGATGCCAAGTAAGACAGTGACTAAAGGACAACAACTCCTGAAAGACAAGGAACATTCTACTATATAAATAGGTGTACATGAGGAGTTTGGCAAGGAATGCTAGTGAGAGAGAGGCTGGTGGGGGAATTTGAGGCCAAAGTGCAGTAAGAGTTGACCTTCAGAATGCTCTTGTTACTTCTCTCTCTCTCTCTCTCTAGATCCACCCTACATTTCTGAGGCTAAGAGCACAGGAGTCGCTGTGGGACAAAAGGGAACACTGCAGTGTGAAGCATCTGCTGTCCCATCAGCAGAATTCCAGTGGTACAAGGATGATAAAAGGTAAACAATCTAACTGGGGACTGAGAGGAACTGCCCTCTAGCCTACAGGCTACAATCTGATGAGTAGAGATAAATTCTGGTCAAGCCTGCTCCCAATCTTTCTCTCTCTACAGAATAAAAGCCACCAGGTGCTAAAGCTTTGCTTGGGATTCCTAGATGAGGCCCTTTTGATACTGCTGGACAAAGCTGTCCTTGGCCCATGAACTGAAGAAAACCATAGTCCCTGAAAGCAAAAGAGGAAGAAAGGCTACCAGAAGTGCTAGAAATCCCGTGAAAAGGCTAGGAAAGATGTTTGCTGCCTCAAACTATTTTTAACTTATTCTTAAGGCTGTATTAAGAGTTTAGAAATGGACAAGGGAACACTGGGTGGGGCTGAGAAGTCACTGTTACTTAAAAGGTCTGCAGTTCAACCACAGAGAATATCAGTTGCTTTGTGTAGAAGGGTCAGTGCCCTGACTTAGCCCAGGCTTTGTAGTAGGCTTTCGTATTCTGTCACAGTAGGGAGAAAGATGGCAGGGGATGTGGAGGAAATCTAGCCCTTTAGTTCTCTCTATTGTAGTGGGTATTATTGGGGTATTTGTTGTGATTTAGCAAAGATTAAAACTCCTCACTATGAGGAGTTGTAAGGAGGCCTTTCAGCTCAGGGTCCTCCAGTGCCAGTAAGGGCAGGAAATATTACTGTTACCAAATAACTATTGTAAAGCAGCTGGAAAAATACAGACACATAGAAGACCCAGTGCCTGGGCCTAGAAAATTCTGTTAAGTCAAAGGGTAGAATGCCAAAAGTCTTAAGTTTACAAAGCAATAAACTGGCAAAGAAAGGGTTGTCAGAAGCAGAAAGAAAGATCCAAAGAGAATGGACAGTGTGACCAAGTGAAAGAGTGGTCATAGGTTAGCTATGGATTAAAAAAAGAGATGGGGGTTAGTTTCCTGTCTTATTCAGAGAATTACTGCTATGTCATGATTTCCTTTCTTAAACTAAACTTGATTTGGGATTTATTTATCATTAAGTCACTTTGCCATTAGATTCACAAATCTCATTTTAATGATTCCAAATGATGAGCTGGTTATTTCATTTATCAAGGCTGACTCCAGCTAAATCCTTAGTGAGGGATGTCAGATGCACAACTCCCAGGTTACAGATGAAGAAGCCAAAACACAGACAAAGTACAGAGGGCTGGGGCAGAGCAGAAAATAGAACTAAAAAGTCCTGCTTCTTAGCCTGCCCAAGGAATAATGCTCCTCCAGTGAATAAAGAGCTTTCTCTTGGGAATCCCACCATAGTAAGTTTCTCCTCGTAGAACTAAAAAGGGGGCTGAGGCAAGAAGGGGGTTCTAAGCAGATTTCCTGAAATCACACAATAGATTAGTGGCTGAGGTAAAGGGTAAAATGGAAGCCCCTTAATATCTGCCCAAACCCCATTCCCTGATTTTGATTCTTTCTGGAAGAAAAAAAAATGAAGACAAAGAAAATGAATGGAAAAAAAGAAAAGTTTTAAAATATATTGAGGGAAATGAAACTCATGGTAGGTGAAAATAGCCACTAATGAGTAAATGAAAAAGAAAAACAAAACTCCCCTTTCACTTCTCCCAGTCTCTTGCTATCTCTGTAGAAGAGGCCACACCATCTGCTGTTATTTACTGGGGAATTGAAGGTAAGAGAGCATCACATGAGAAGATTTCCAGAGGCTTCTGATATACAGGGATTTTATGCTTTTGTCTGCATTACTCTGCACATCTCCTCTCCTTTCTTTTACTTTCTTCTCTTCTCTCCTTTCCTCTTTCCTCTCATCTCTTCTGTTTCCTTTCTGCTTTCTCTCTCCCTTTCCCCACATCTCTGTGTGTCTCTCTATGTGTTTGTCTTTGCCACTGTCTCCATCTCTTTCTCTCTGTCTCTGTCACTTTCTCTGTCTTTCTGTCTCTACAACCACCTATCTCTGTCTCTGTCTGTCTGTCTCTGTTTCTGAGTAGAATGCATACTTCAAGTCAGGAAGATCTAAGTTCAAGCCTTTCCTCAGACATTTATTAGTGATGAGACGTGGAACATCACTTAACCTCTCTTAGCCTCAGTCTCCTAATTTGTAAAATAGAGATAATAATAGAAACCTACCTCACAGTGTATTGATGACTTTGTGACAAATGAAAAACCTGACAGATTCTAGGTAATTAATAATCAATTTATTAATTAGGATAGCTAATAATAAATAAACTGATGGTCAGTGGTTTCTCTTGGTAACCAAAAACAAACCATGGAGAGGCTGAAAGCCTTAATACACTTTTGGAAAAGAGATTTCCTTTCAGCCCTAATTTGTGGACATTTAATGAGGAGGTGGGCTAGAAATCTTCAATTTCTCCAGCTGAGAATGTGGCTCGATATTGAGATTCAGCCGGCTCCAGCAATCTAGACAAGTGAGTCTATCTCTATTCAGACTCTTCTGGTTGGTTTGCTTCTTCATGAACTGGATCACCCTAAACTCCAACGGAGGGATACAACAACAGGGGTTCATTTCCCTGAGGCAAGAATTAACCTAGATTAGATTCTGTTTATGCTCTAAACAAAAGTAAGGTCTCCTAGTTGGGTGGGGTACCACCCAAGATTTAGGAGAATATTCAGATAGTGTTAGGGCTATCTTATCAATTAGCCATGTCTTTCAGAGACTGACTAACTGACGTCCAGGAGCTGGGTGCTAAATGAGGAAATAAAGGAGAAAAAGCCCTTATCTTAATTTAATAATTGGTTATTAACATAATAGCAAATAATAGTTTCTCTCAACTCTCAAATGAGACAACATGCTTTGCAAACCTTAAAGTGCTACATAAATGCTAGTTATTATTATCCATATATTTTATTTCTCTCCATTTGAGTGGAGTTGGCATTCTCCTTGGCATCTGACTTAATCAGAACTTCACTGCTCTTGAGCTTCCTGTCACTGACAGACTCTTTCATGTTACTAAACCTGCCAAATGATGTCAGAGAGTGAGTCTACAGCTCAGCCAGGACAGAGGGAAACAGGCACCAGGACACCTAGAGTTTTCCCTTGGGGAGGTAGATAGGGGGCACTTTGAAATAAACTCTTCCTCAATTTTCCATAGGTAAGTCATCTTCAGTGGCAAATTGGAGGAAGGTTTCTAGTGGGCAGTTTTGGGATGGGTCATGATGGAAGCTTTGAATCCACAGACCCAATGGATCCAGGCATCCACACCTCCCTCTGGGCATTGTCAGTCTAGGGGACAGGAAACAAGCCCCACGCTTAATAGGAGCCGCCTCACTGCAGGGACAAATTAGCTGAGGGAAAGATCAGAGGTGAATTGAGAAAAATAGAGCCCCAGAAGGGGAAGGAGGGGCTGGGGACAAAGTGGCTTGGGAGACAGGAGGAACTACACTATGAAAAGAAAAGCCTGTGATTCCAGGAGCTGCAAAGTGCTGTAAAGTGTTGTCAGGCCACCCCACACTGCTCTTAGCTAAAGACATTTCAGAGCTGTCAAGCTGGAACCTGCCTCCTGATTAGTGTCTCTCCTCATAACACAACCCATGTTCAATTCACAGCTCAGGCCTGATGTGAATCATGCCTCAGCACCTGATAGATGATGGAGGAATGGCAAACAGGAAAGGGGTGCTTAGCTGGCAAAAAGCAGCCTCCTTAACAAGACAACTTTAATTACTAGGTTGTCCCCTGGGAGATGGGAGTCCAAATATCATGCCTGGGAGTTTGAGTCTGCACATTATTAAAACAGGGAGTGATGAGATGTTCACTCAGTATTTAGTGATACATGAATTACATTGTTGGCTTGCTGTGTGGTGTCGTATTTACATAGTCTATATTGTGGTCAGAGGGAAATCCCTATTGCCAGGGTGCAATATCCTGGGGGTTCAAAGTCTGCTCAAAATATTGGACTCTTCCCTTCATGATACCTTGGAGTATTGTATTCTTTGTCCTTCTTTGGCTTCCATGATACAACCATTTTGTTGTTCTCTTTCTACTGGTTACCTGTTTTTGCTCACTGTCCTTCATTGCATCATTACTCATTTTTACTTGGTGGGCCTTATTTTCTTATTTTGTAATCTTCCCTTAGTGATCTCATCTTCTCCTTTGTGTTCATCATTTCTATGCAGATGACTTCAAAATCTACATTTCCTCCCCTACTCTCCCTCCTGAACTCCCATTCCTTATCAACTGCCTGCTCAGCATCTCCAATTGTATGTTTCATTAGCATGTCAGACTTAAAACAGATCTCATATTTTCCCCTAATTCTGCCCTTCCTACAAACTTCTCAAATTCTCTTCAGGCATCATCATTCTCCCAGTCACTATGTTCACCCTTGTCTCTTCCATCTCCTCCAACTGCCCCTCCTCCAACTCCATATCCTCCCTGCATAACCAAAAAGTCACTTAAATCCTGAGTTTCACCACTGCAACATCTCTCCCATCTCCCCCTCATCCCAGATCTCAAGGCTACCACCTTTGTTTAGGCCTTTATCACTCTCAACTATTTTAGTAATCCCTAGTGGTTCTCCTTCCTCTAAATTCTCCACACTTCTATCCATTCTCTATGTAGCTGCCAAAGTAACTTTACTAAGACATAGATCTGATCATGTCAGTTCTTTACTCAAAAATACCCAGTTATTCAGTATAAGGAAAAGAAAAGCAAACTCCTTAGGTGGGAGCCAGATTTTGAGGGGCCTTAAATTCCTGGCCAGCATGCCAGCCTTATTTCATGTTATTCCTTTCCAAGCATTCCGTGCTCCAGCCAAACTGAATGATTAGGCAGTCTCAGAATTTAACCTTACATCTTCTACCTCTGGGCATTTACACAAGCTGTCTCCAATGACTGGGATGCCCTCACTCCTAATCTCTGTTTCTCAGAATTCTTGTTGCCTCTGGTGCCATGTTCTCCAAGAAGCCTCTTCCCCTCCCCACAATTGATTCAGCTATCTCCCTCCCTCAATTATTTTATCCCCTACTTATTTATGCACATGCCATATGTCTTCAGATACATTTAATTTAGGATTTAAGCTTCTAGATGCAGGAATTTTTTTTTCCATTTTTGTCTGTGGAACCCTATTTAATGCCCCAGATAGCGTCTTGCGTGAGAGAGAATGTGGTCCAGTAGAAAGAGTTCAGTGTATGAAATCAAAAGACTTGAGTTCAAGCCTTAGTTATGCCACAATGCCCTTGCCTCTTTGACAATGGACAAGTTATTTCATTTCTGTGGGCCTTACTATCCTTATCTGAACAATGAAGGTATTGGGCAAGATGACCTCTAGGAAACTCTTAAACTCTAAATACATTAACGAATAGCAGGACCTTAATAAGTATTTGTTGAATTGAACTTGATAATCTCTTATTTTGGCTAGCTTCCTTGACAAATGTCTTGTCCAGTTTCAACTAATCCATTCAAAGCACATCCAGGATGCTTACACCTGCTACATGAACCAAGCATGCCCTGGATGACCAACCTGACTCTCTTGCTGAGTTCCTCACATTCTCATTTTATGGTTCTGGCCATAGTGTAGGCACACATTCTGAGGATGGACTGAAAAATTGCTTCAAAGAGGGCGAAAGAATGCCTTAAACCTTTTCCCACTATATTTCCGTATACTTTGTAGAAGTAGAGATGATAGGAGATCCTTTATTACTAAATATCTCATGTTGGTATTGGGGTAGCTGGGTGGCACAGTGGATAGAGTGTCAGACTTGGAATCAAAAAGACTTATCTTCCTGAGTTCATATCTGGCCCCAAACACCTCCTACCTCTGTGACCCAGGGCAAGTTACTTAACTCTGTTTGCCTCAGTTTCCTCATCTGTTAGATAAGCTGGAGAAAGAAAAGGCAAGCCACTCTAGTATCTTTGTCAGGAAAACCCTAAATGGCGTCACAAGGAGGTTTTGACATGACTGAAAAATAACATTGGTATAGCCCTTTATGGTTTGCAAAACAAGTTGCATACATTTTCTCATTTGATCCGCCCCACATCTCTGTGAGGCCGATGCTATTATTAATCCAATTTTTCAGTTGTAGAAATTAAACCTCAGCAAGGTTAAGTGATTTACTCAGGGTCACAAGTATCTGAGAGGGGATTCAAATCCAGTTCTTTCTAACTCAAGTGTAGCATTCTACCTTACTCCAAGTTGTCTCTAATTAGAACATGTAACAGCCTTTCATTATGACCTGTAAGAATGTAGTACTTTCAAAGGAATGAGTCTTTTTCATTCTCCATAACTTTCAGCCAGATTCATTTATCTTCTCAGAAGACCCTAAACATGCCTCTTTAGTACCCATTCCCCTGGGGTAGTTAAAAAAAGATCTTTCCCAAAGGTCCTACAGTATGTCTACTTCTTTTCCAAGCCTAGAGTTATATTTAAGCTCGGGAAGGTATGAACAGGAGAATATCTCACATCTACCTTAAATACAGTCCTCCAAATGGGTTACCTGTGCTTTTTCCACCAACACTTGCCCAGTGCCCCTAGAAAACATACCCCATTGCCCTTCAGGTTTCTCTCATGGAAAAGATGAATGACAACCTCTGCCCCTTCCCTTCCTTCCAGGTCTGAGGGAGTAGGAAATAAATCAGTGGTAAAATGCTTTGAGTTTTGGGGAAGAATAATGTTGCTCACATATAGGGAAACAAATGTTCACTTAATCCCCTCTGGATATTGTTTTCTTATGATCTTTGTCATCATCATCAAAGTCTATGCTTTGAGCACTTATTATGAGGGTAACATTATAGATGGTGTATATTAGTTATTGAATCGTTGATTTTCAAAAGCAGTAGTTCTTATTTTCAAAGAAGATATATATGTGGTTGTGTATACACATTGTAAATATGCCCATATATACACATCATGGATATACATTGTATATTACATGCCTATGTATAGTCAACCTGGAGATGACCATCTAACAGTTAATGTCTTTGGGGTAGAAAAATAAACAAAAAAGGAGGAATAGGAATATGTGTCAATGTATATGAAATCACACTATAGTTGAGTAGGAGGAATGATGGTTATAAGGTCGTAAGAGGGTAGAATATGACAGGACCATACATTTCAGAAAGTGTCTTGTTTGGATGGTGAAATTTTGACCATCTCCCTTTCTCTTCTTTTCTCTCCCTTTCTTTCTCTCCTTTGCTTATCCCAGGCTGGTTGGAGGACAGAAGCGAGTGAAGGTTGAAAACAGACCATTCCTCTCAAAGCTCATCTTCTTCAATGTCTCTGAACATGACTACGGGAACTACACCTGTGTGGCCTCCAACAACCTAGGCCACACCAATGCCAGCATCACATTGTTTGGTGAGACAGAACCCTAGGCAGGACAGGGAGGGGACAACTTATGGTGGAGAGAAGGAAAGGAAGATAGAGGCAGAGGGTAAAAATCTTAACCATAGAATCCAAAGCAGTAATATGAGACAAATGGAGAGTAAGGAGGGACACACAGAGAGGATATGCAGAATAGCCTGTCTGAAGGGCTCAGAGTTGGATAAAAGTGTGTTAGGGAAATCCAGCTGTCAAAACACAAAGTTTCCTCTTCATACAGTTCTGTGATCAGGGTGGTAAGAAAGGTGTGGTAGGATGGAGTGGGGAAGAACAGATTATGTATGAGAGACACAGTGGATGATCCATAACAAACAAAACAAAACAAAACAACTCTGGCTTGTTCAAGCTAGATTCATACTCTAAATGGCAAACAGTCACTTTTCCCAGTGTTTGCTCTAGAAGGAGTATCACCAGGGAAACTGACTTTCATTTGTGAGACAGCAATCAAAGACATTTAAGATTCCAGATAATTTCAGTTTTCATGAGAGAAGATAGTGGTCAATGGGATGTTCTCAGGAATTGTATTTGTGGCAAGGAAGTTGCCTTAAAAAATAAAGAATGATCTGTATGGTCCATTATCCAGATCAATGGTTAAAATCCATTCATTCATTCACTCATTCATTCAACAAATATTTATCGAGCACTTAATATGTACAAGTCACCATGCTATGCCCCCATTACACCCCTGGCCAGCTGTGTTGGTGTCTGCATCAGGTGAGTGTACTTCCTTTCCTGACCTTGATCTACAACAGCCTGAAGATGCAGGTCGGGTTTCCCACACTTCTCTCAATGGTGGAACAACCTCCACAAATGTTACCGAGTGCATTTTCATAATGCCCAGTCACCAGGCATGATTTCCAGGGGTTCAAATAATTACTACATCCTCCCTTCAAGCTTGGTTGGGTGTAAAAATTCTCCACAACCTTGGACCCTACAGGATCTAGTTCTCTATACCATTTATGAAATTCCTTATTTCTATCTCACTGTTTGCTAAGCTTTAGGGGGGAAGAAGGAACTAAATGTAAGGAAACTGAGAAACTGGCAAAAGGGAAGGAAAGGAAAAAGGAAGAAAGGAAAAGCTGCCCCAGAGGGAGGTCACTAGTTAAGTGCCCTATGGCTTTTTCTTGGTCCTTCTATCCAAAAAAAAATTATCAAAGATTTGGACAAAGGTATAGATGACATACTTGCCAAATATGCAGATGACATGAAGCTAGGTGGGATAGCCAACACATGGACCAATAGAATCAGGATGCAGAAACATTTCTTCCATTTAGACTAATGGGCCAAATCAAACAGGATGACATTTCATAGGGATAAATGTAAAAATAGCTACAAGTGCGGAATGAGGGAAGCATGATCTCACAAGACTTCTGGTGAAAAGGGCATGGTGATTTTAGTATATTTTAAGTTCATTATGAGTCAATAATGTCAAATGACAGTCAGAAAAAGCTAATGTAGTCTTAAATGGCATTAAGTGAAGAATGGTGTCCAGAACAAGGAAGGTTAGAGTCCATCTGTACTCTGATTTGGTCAGGCCACATCTACAGTAATAATACTTTATAATTATTACATAATGATAGTCCAGCTCTGTCTACCCCATTTTAGAAAGGACATTGACAGGTTAGAGTGCAACCAGAAGAGGTTGAAAAAATGGTAAGAGGATTAGAGACCACGCTAAAAGGTTAGTTAGGGGAACTGGGGATATTTAGTCTAGCAAAGAGAATATGTAGGGTGTCATGATAGCTGCCTTTAAATCTCTTAAGGCCTGACATTTGGAAGAGGGATTAGTTTTCTTAGCTTGACTCCATAGGGCAGAACTAGGAGTAATGGGTGAAACTTGGAGAGGCAGATTTTGGCTCAGTATAAGAAAATACTTCCTAGTAATTAGTGGTGTCCATAAGGGCAATGGGCTGCCTTAGGGGGTAGTTTGTTTGGGTAGAGACTAGATGTCTTTAAGCAGAGGCCAGATAATCATTTGCTTCTCAAGAGTGTCGTTTCTGACTCTTGCTCAGGTAGATATCTGGCTAGTCATCTCCAAGTTGCTTCCTGGGATTCTATGACCCTATTAAAATCAACTTTCTGTTCAGAGTTGCCAACAATCCAATACCTTGGAAAAGCTCTCCTTTCTGTTTACCAAAGCAAGCTGCACTTTGCTTGTGAAAGACAGACAGCCCTACTACATCCACACATCCCAGATTACAAACCACATTTTAATCAGTTTACCCCTTACACTAAATACAAAGTAAATCCATTTAATGGGGTTATAAGGCAAGTAGGAATAGTAAGAGACCCACCTTTACTCCAGAGTTGGTTTATCAGAATAGGGATAGCTATTATGAGAATGGCTGAAACATTCTGATGAACCCCCAAAGGAGGGCAGCTACAATTGTGCAACACCTGTGTCAAGCCTTTTTTGTGGCAGGTGGATATTGGTATAACCAACAGGGCAAGATCTGAGAGGAGGAATTGGCCATTTCCTCCTTCTCTTGGAGTTGTCCGGCAGTCTCTCCCTCAACATTTTTCCATTGCTATTTCCACCTATTGGCCTGTCTTCATCCTCCTGAGTCCTCTGGACATTTTGACTAGGATGTACGCAGTATTACTCTGATGAGCTTTCTGATCTCCTCAATGACTCAAAATAGGAGGTAAATGATTTTTGAAAACTAAATAGAACAAGGAATATCTGGTAAGGAGAGAAAATGGGAGTATGGAGAGCCATATTTAAGTCTGCTTTTCTTTTTTCCAGAAGACTCTAGTGTAAAGGATTCTATCCTAAGGCAGCAACAGGGAATTAGCATAATCCACAAAGCTCTCAGACCTGCCCTTTGGCTGAGCTTGGTTGGATTCCTCATTCCAGAGGTCCTGATCCTCCTTTTGGAGGTCCCCAAGGCTAAATGCTGCTACTATATAGGCATATTATCTCTTTTCCCTTACTATATCCCACATTTGCGCTACCATGAGTATTTGCTTATGAAGGATTTCCAGAATGAGTCCATCAAGGCAAAAAAGGGAGAAATGCTTAGCGAGGATTCTCCCCAAGCCCTACTGGATAGTGCCTATTTTCCCAAGAACCTGCAATTCCTCTAATCAGTCAATGAGATAAATATGTAGATCTCAAGATGGAATCTTCCCTTCCAGCCTGGTCAGGAAACTGAAATTGAATGATCTCTAATGCAGGCTGTTATCTCACCTCAGGAAAGTGTCAGTTTAGTCTTCACCTCTCCCAGCCCTAGAAGTACAGTACTCATGTCTATGCTCTTACTGGCCTTTCAGGTTGTAAGGTCCCCCCTGAAAGGGGGCCCCTTAGAGTTGGTAAGTGCTCTAAGTCCAAAAAAAGCAAGACTTTGAAATGTAATCAGCAACTCTCTAGGTAACTTCCTTCCCAATTATGAGGACATGATTGTTCAAAAGAAAAGATACAGATGAGTATAGTTTTCCCTTAACCAATAAATAAACACATATTATGCCAGTGAGTGTGCTTGGTGCTGAGGATGTGTACATGCAAAAAAGGAACAGTTTCTGCTCTCAAGGAGCCTATATTCCATTGGAAAGACGATATGTATATGTATGTATTTAGAAAATAAATGCTGGGCAGGCAGGTGGTCAGGCATTAGTGGCTGGGAGCACCAGGAAAGACTTCAAGTAGGAAATGGGAAATAGCATCTGAGCTAAACTTTGAAGGAACCTAAGGATTTAAGAGGCAGAGGTGAGGAGTGATGACATTCTAGGCATTGCAAACAGGCTGTGCAAAGACACAAAAACAAAAGATACAATGTCATGTATGATGGATAGCAAGAAGGCTAGCTTGGCTGAACCAAGAGTGCAGGAAGGCAAACTATGTACAATAAGCCTACAAAAGTCAGTTGGAACCAAGTTGGGGAAAGCTTTAAATACCAAATAGAAGAGTTTGTGTTTGATGGTAGAAAACAAAATGTCTCCAACATACACAAAGATATCCCCTTTCTTTTTGAAAATCTTCCCAACTCCACCACCTCCCCCCCACATAACCCATATTTCCATATGGGGCCTATCCTTCTGAGATGTGTCCTTGATGACTTTTCAAAAGTACTCTGTTTCCATTGTGTTTTCAATGTGATTTTATGCTATATTGTTTCATGACTGTGTGTGGTCTTCTGCACCAAAGCTTTAGTGTTATGGTTGGATCTTGAACTGTTTAGGAAACACACAGTTTTAGTTCAAGGAAATATAGTGTAGACATGCCTGGGAAATTCCCATGTCACTTATTACCTCCAAAATAGCCCTTAGTTCTGTATCATCAAGTGAATGGATATAAGCTTGGGAAGCAGTATCTCATTTCAGGAAAATGTAGTAGCCTCTTTATGAAGACTTTTGTGATTTTTGTTGTCCCCCTGCAGCATCCCAGCAAGCCAGCCAGGTTACAGCCATCTCACCATCAATTCTTTCATAAACCAAAGCCTCTTCCTACTTGATCTGGACAATAGCATGCTTCCACAGTGGACTGCAAAGGGGCACAGTTGCTGTGTAGCCTCCCTTCATGGCCATGAACCCAGAATGTGTCCCACCTATCCTGTGAAGGGGGTGGTTTCTGAATACATGAGCCAATTTAGGTCCTAGGCCTTTCGTGAGGGAATCCTAGAGATCTGTTCCCAAGACAATGGACTTCAGTGTTGGGATACATTCCTGCCAGGAGAATTTGAAATAAGGGTCCTGTGGATTCCTAAAGTTAGGTCACAGCTTGGGTTGAGGAGTTAACTAAAGGTAGGAAGGGATGCAACACAGGGGCCATGGCCCTTTGCCACCAACTCATCATCCCCGGCCCAGCAAAAGCAAAGGGCAAACCCATCTGCATTAATGGGGAGTGGGATGTGGCACTCTCAACAGGAATGAATGCCAAGTTCCAACTTTGTATAATATGTTCACTGTTTCTTGTGCTGCATTATGTTCATTTTTCACATCCTTGCTGTCTCCCCTTGCCTCATACCATGCCATTCCTTTTTTTTTAATTCAACGTGTTTGTGAGGCAGTATACAAACTATATATAATCAATATATAGGTACTGTATATAAATATATATTGTGTTTTCATTTTTCTCTTCCATCTTTCCCTCACCTGGTTTAGAAATTAATGAGCCTACAAGCTCAGCTTTGTTCCAAGGTCAGTATTGCTCTTGCTCTATGTTGTCCGCTTCCCTCCTGTCCCTCCTCCCTAAGCTCCCACTCCCCCACCCTGCCATAGCCTGGGATCCCCATATTTGAGATTGCATGGAGGATGATGGAAGGTCATCAGAGGGATTTACAGGGAGCTTGGTGGGAATCCCAGGAAAGCTCCATTGCCAGGCTTATTTATTTGTTTGTTTGTTTGTTTGTTTATTGCTTGGTGCCAGCACAGCCACAGGAAGGGGAACAGGAAAAGGAAGAAATAGCCTTCTCTTCTCAGGTCCAAAAGAAAAAAATGAACCTGAGGGAAAAAGGAGGAATAAGTGTGAAACAGTAGGAGATAGTGAGGCATTTGACAGTTCTCAAATAGAGAACTAAGCAATTGCTGGACAGGAGACTGCAGACAGCATCTCACCAGCAGGGTCAGAAACACAGTCTATATGGAAGAGTCAAAAAATTCCGCAAGGGCTCCTGACCTCAGACAAATACATCGGCCTCAGTGGTTTGTTCACGCCCAGGTCCTCCAAGGGAAGGCTAGGGGAAAAAAAAATCATTACTCAATTGAATTCTAAAAAAAAAATACCCACCTCCCAATCAATAAGATACAGGCATTGTGGTTTGTCTGTATTCCCCTTCTCTCAAGATGTCAGCTGAGAGGTAAGGTTCCCCTCCTCCTGAGGTTTTAAGGGGTATATTAACTCATTTTATCATCTCCTTTCCCCCCTCCTTTTCTTTCCACTTTCCTTGCATGACTCTTGCATCTCTCTCCCCCTCCTCTCTGTCATTTAAGTCCTGCTTGATCTTTTGCTTGGCC